>NC_137938.1:9634397-10021897 GCF_963969265.1 Rhamphochromis sp. 'chilingali'
TCCCCAAGAGAGGTTTCCATCTGTGGTCCTCTGGCTGACAGGAAGATATGGAATCTATCAAAGTCCTTAATGTCTTAATGTCGTAACACTACCTCACTGTCAACGTCAATAAATTCCATGAAATCAGTGTTATACTTCAGCAACCTATCAAGCACACAGCCCACGTGCTGAGCTTGGTTTTGAACAATGATATCTTTGTCACTGCTGACATGAAGAATTGTTTTTACAAATTTCTTTCTCATCTTTAAAAGTGGTTACAAGGACTTTGACAGATTCTAAGTTGTCATTTGTGTGCTGAAAAAAAAGAAACACATGGCTAAATAGGTGAGATAACTTGAATAGTCATGACATACAATCCTGCTGCAAAGCTGTTGTTGTTTTCTTAATAACACTGACTATTACTTGCTCAGACATTTTGCATAAAAAAGAAACTATATCAGAGCATGTTTCCAGCAATAAGCCTTATAAAATCATTATTTCTGTGATATGAGGTATATATAACATGAGATATATTTCATGTTAAACAATGATAAGTAATTCTAAGAGATACTTATCACAACACTGCTAACTGCTAACTTAACCCTTTAAAGCCGGTCGGAGTGGACACGCTCCATTTTGCCTAACTATTTTAAAATCCCGGTAGCACTGCAACCACGTAAGCTAACGCAATAATTTTTTTTGCATATGAAACCGGAGGAGTTGTACTTACATCTTATGCCATCAGCTTGTCCTCGGTCACAGTTTCCTTCCACATATAGCTTTGCAAAAATTGCATAAAAAGCACTTGCAGCAACAAAAACATAATATTCCAGAAACACAGCTGTTCGTAACACTTCCTACGTCCATCAGCGTGAACTGTCGCATGTCCGCCATGACCTGGCTGAAACCGGAAGTGACGTCATTTTGCGGAAATGTAGTTTTTTTACCATCAAGGCCTCATGAGCCTATACTGGTGTTTTTAAAAGTTATGTTTGACTTTATGACTGTCTGTGTCATTTCTGGGATGCTTAGGACTCATATTGCACTGCTGGAAATAGTTTATTTTGATGCATATGCTGTTATTTTGCAAATTTGCATTATAATATTTATTTTCGTTTTTCCTGCAGTATATGAAAATTGGTGTATTTCAAAAATAAAACTATGAAGACACTCGAAATAAGTTTCCTGTGGTGGGAAACTAGTTTGTGCAACTTTTTTGTATTTACAGTTTTGAGGGATAAGCCTCTTAAATTTCTCTAACTAGAAATATATGTTAAAAAAAACAAAAACAATTTTCAATTTTTTTGTAGTTTATTGCACGTTTTTGCAATTTATGTAAGTACTATGTACTTAATGCATACATATTATTAAAATTTGGGCTATAATGGTTGTATTGATGTATAGCAACTTGAAATGCTCCCAAAAATGTAAAAATATAATATAAGCTCTGGCGGACTTGGTTCTATGGTAGGTCTTAAAGGGTTAAGTGTGACAACAGATGGCAGATGGGCGACAGCAAACTAAAGTTACTTAGTCTTTATTCCTATTCCGTGCTAGTAAACACATGGTCGTGGTGATAACTACATTTGCTATATTCAGAGCTAACATTTGTCATTTTACACAACTCCGCTATGGTTAAGTACTGACTTGCTCATAGACACCACAATGACTGTCGGAGCCACTAGCTCAACTACAACACTGGTACTAAGAGCCATTTCTGAATACTGAAAACTGAATTTTAGGTAATACATAAAAATGCTGCCAAAACAGTTTAACTCTACCGAAGTATGGCACTAAAGCCAAGAACTAATGCTAAAATTAAGAGAAGGATATGTCAGCAATGACTGTTACCTTAAGGTTAGCTAGGTATAGTTAAGCAGTAATTAACAGCGCTTTAACTCAAAACTCCTAAATAACTCCTATATTTTATAAAAATTCAAAGCTTCACATTCTTCCAGAAAGCTGACATATTTTCAATGCATTAAGATAAACTGATAAATGATACTTACTGTAAGGTCTGACAACACACCAGGCGATGCACCCTCCATCTTTGTTTCTTTTGTTTCAGTGGCGCGAAAAGATAGGTATGTCCTGTTGCTGGGCAGAATTTAATTCAGTTTTCAGCATGTGCATTCTTTCTTACTTCATTTTCTGCTTTCACTTCAATTTTATTGCCTTAGGTCACATGTGAAAGGTCAAAATTCAGCCTGTTTTCTGTGTGTATACTTAAGGTTATAGTACAGCCAGGGCCAGTAATTGGTATGCCATACATATTGAGAAATAAAAGATGAATCTTCTTTCAGAATTTTAGTACACCATACACACCTTGGTCCATCTAACATCATAAAATAAAATAAGTTTTAGGTCCTGTTGTTGTTATCTGAAAATAACACACAAAATGTGTTAAACTGTGCAACACATCAAGTGTGTTAAGCTTTTTACACATCTTTTCAAAGTTTACACATTTTCTTACATGTGTTATGTACAATTCACACAAAATGTGTTTATAGTGTAACAACACATTTTTGTTTTGCCATTTTTAATACATCCTTTCTAAGAGTGTACCATCCATATTCTAATGATTAAAACTAGATTAAACTAAGAGTAAACAGTTTAGACTACAATAGCTAATCTGAAACAAGCAAATCTAATCTTTAATCCAACTAAACCTATTTTAGCTGCACTAACAGAGGCTACCAGCAGGGGGTAATATCATACCACACTATTCAGCATACACGTCGTCATGCTCCTGATTGTGTTTATTAATTTTTGGGGATGTTCATGGATTTCGAAAAGAAGGAAATAACTTTATTATTTGCAGAGCAATTTTTACAACTTTGTCAATTGTGTGAACGCAGGGGGCGGAGACAAACAGTATTTGGATGATTTCTACTCATTCCTCTTTCACATTTCTTATTCATCTTGCTCAATTTAAATAACATGCAAATAAAAGAGCAAAAAAACAAAACAAAAACCCAACCCCCAAACCTCTGCTCTTATTTTATTATAAGTATATAAATTTATCTGAAAGGGTTTTGTTCTGGATCCTAAGTCAGACTCATGGTATCCCATCAACAATCAATCCTTAGAACAGTCTGCAGTTTTTCTCCAGACTGAAATTTCCCATCTCTCTCTCTCTCTCTCTCATCTGATAAAGCAAAAATGTTGGTGAGTTATTAAAAAAATGTTGCTTACACCACAGTTTTGTCATCACATAACACCCTCATTTCTAATCTGGCTAACAACTACGGCTTCTTTCACTTACCCACCCATTTATTCATCTGCCCCTTTTATACACGTCCATTGATTCGCTCGGCATCCAGCCTTCACACTTCCACCATCCATTCATCTTTGCATCTAATCTTCTGACTGTGTGTCTGTTTGTCTGTGTATCTGGTCAGTAAACAGAGTGATACATACACAGGAAATTAAAAGCCATGGCACAGAAACCTAAGAACCCACTGGACTTATTTTTACTCCGGGGATGAGACAAAAAGAATGAGATCAGAGTAAGAACATTTAGAGTCGATCTGAAGCAGTCGACTTTTACAAACTGCAGTGATTGTATAAGTTTCTATTTTGGGAGAAATGTGTGGCAAATAGGAGTGATGTTTTTGGAGGGGAGGTGAACATTTTTATTGGCAGATTATGTTCTGTTCATGAGGCCTTGGAGAATAATGTGTTGACACAACGTGACGTCGATTGTGGATGCAGGATCACAGTCGTACTGCCAAAGTTGGGAGTCCAGCTGGGGCCAACACACAAAAAAATGTATGTCCTCTGAGATCCTGAGATTAACGTATTCACTCTGTGGTATAAATTACTTTATAAGATCACATTCAGGCTTGAAAAGCCCAGTTGGTCCAATTAAAGTAACACCGATAGACCAGAAGAGCCAAAATCGAATCATTAATACATATAAAAAAACTCTCTTGTGACAGTGACAGCATCCAAAATAGGAAAGTTAAGTAGAAATAGGAAGCATATTGAAAGCTGCGGGGCTGGTTTTAAAGATATTTCTTTTCAGACTGTATTTTTTATAACACTGTGTCCTTGATTATGAGTAAAAGTGATGAAAATCCTGCAAGGGCCAAAACTGGGTTTATGAAAAAATGAATTGAATGAAGTGTTGAGATTGTTTGTTGCACCAGAAGCGTTTTCTTACTTTGTTCTAGGATTTAAATGGTCAGAAATGTACTCTTTCAGTTTTTTACATATTAGGACATAAACATATGTCTAGTAGTTATCAGGATTTAAAGTTGTGTAAAAACAGCCTCAGACGAACACAACATATGATATGTTACACCCTGTCAATATTTATTTAGCAAAAACTGAACCAAAAGTAGTGTGTGAAACACCAAGTATGCACCATAATCTGGTAGTTTGTAGAACCACTGTTAGCACCAATAATGTGAAGTAATCGTTTTCTGTTTGACTTTATCAGCCTGTGAAGCAGCTATAGAGAAATATTGGCCCACTCTTTTTTACAACATTGCCTCAGTTCTTTGAGGTTTGTAGGCTTTCATTTATTCACAGCCCTCTTAAGGTCACAGGATTTCAATCAGGTTTAGGACTTTAGGCCATTTCAAAACCTTGATTATTACCTTTTTTTAGCTATTCTGTTGTAGATTTGCTTAATGACATTAACGATGATGGCAATGCGTTTGGCCTAATTGTCCTGTTGCATTAACCAGTTTCAGCCAAGCTTTAATTGTTCAACAGATGACCTCACATTATTTTGGTATATAGGGGAGGTTTTGATTCACTCGGTGAGTGCAAAGTGCCCAGGTCCTGTGATTTAAAAAATAAAGCCCAAATCATCACCCCTCCACCACCGTGCTGACTGTTAGTATGAGGTGTTTGGTTTTTGCCAAAGATGTCACTGTGCAGTGATTCCAAACATCTCCACTTTGGTGTCATCCCTCCAAAGGACATGGCTGCAGATGTCTTGGAGTTTGTTTAGATGCAACTTTGGAAACCTAAGCTTTGCTGACATGTTTTCTTCAGAGCGAAGAGGCTTTTTCCTGGAAGCTCTTCCAAATAAGACATGCTTGTTCAGTCTCTTTCAAATTGTCAAAATGTACCGGCATGAACTTTAATATTTTACATGTTAAGTGGCCTGTAGAGGCTGAGATGTGGCTTCCGGTATTTTGCTGTTTCTCGGGGCTTAAGTTCAGTGCTGATGTGTTTCCACTTTGGCACTGTGTTAGCACACATGAATGCTCCACAACAGCTAACTGCCAAAACTTCAGGTTTTATTTTGTTCTGTTTTTCTTAGAGGTGTTCAAACATGCCATGTGTCGTTGTTAATTTCAGGTTAAAAAACTCCTTTTAAGATTATTTGTATTGTGTCCTGATTCATATAAGGTTAGAATTTAAAGAGGTTGTACTAATTTTTCTTTTACCATGACTGTACTAATTGTACCTATGTGTATCAAGTTATTCGTTGTACATTTATCACCCCTGCTTTCAATACATTAATGCATACAAAATACCTTGAAATAAAAAATATATCCAAGAATATAAAAACATCTAGTAAATAATTTATTTCCTCAAAATTAACCATAAGTATTTGCTGTGTAGTGTTTTTCTAGTATTTTTATTGTATGTTTTTTGCTTTCTGAGAGTGGAAATAATGAAGCAGAAAAATTCATTGGAACAGTTTAATTAGCTTTTTGACACAGAGCGCCAAAGAGTGTGAGTACTGCCTTAATTAAATAAAGGTTATCTGTGTTATAGTGTGAGAAATAAGGAGCCTTTGAATATTACTTAGAAAGGAAAGAAAAGAGGAGAAGAAAAAAACCCCCAATGCTTCAGTGGTTGCTCAGGTTAATGAGCAGAATGGCTTTCAGGCATGACTACAGTGTTTTCAAGTGAATTGTCTCCTGTCCTCCACTTCTCTTCTCACAGGATGAGCTCAGGACAAGTCACAGCAAGCAGAACTGGTAGCTGCCTGCCAAATGCTTCTTGGGCTGTGGCTGCAAGCTCTGTGAATTTGGCTAGCAACTCTGGCAAGAAGTCACCTTTGGCTCACACAGAATTTCCTATTTCAAACGTATTTTAACAACTTAATGGTGGAGAAGTGAAATCAATATATGTGACACTGTTTTTAATTGCTACGATTGACTATAAATACAGATTCTTTTTCTTGTGAAATTGCAACATGCAGTGTATTAATATCAGTCTGTGTTGTTTTTCCATTTCTGGAATTGGACATTCAAAGAACCTAAGCATCTGCAGCCACACTAGAAGTTCTTTTGGGCTGTTTGATGATGCACAGTGAGGATAGTGAATATCATCATTATTAACTAGCACTTAGCATGCGCTAGGACTTGACTTTATGCTAATTGCTACCATGGCTAAAGCTTTGAACTGAGGAGCTCTGGTGAATGTGCATGCATGAGATACCTCAGCTCATAAGCACTCAAACAGCCACCTTTGCCCAGAGTTTTCAAATAAATAACTTTAAGAGTTAATGACCTCTATCTCTGAGCTGCACCATGAAGTGCTGCTTTGTGACCTTAAGAGCTGTCGGGTTAGCGGCACTGAGAATGGCAGGCTTGGTAGCAGTTGACAAGATTGCTAACAACTGTGGCTAGTGGACTAATCAGTAGGCTGTGGTCACTTCTGTCTCCTGCTGCCCTCATATTAACCTGCTGCTTGTCATTAACACAGCGCTCAAGAGCAATGTGTGTGTCCGGCATTCACACGTCTGCGTGTGCGCAAGCTTGGCCTTGAATGTGTCAGCTCTATTTGAACTTGTCCTGGTGTTTAGCTTAAGCCTATAAGACTAACAAATTAGGCTCTTCTGCTGGTTTAAATGCAGCTTTGTGTGTGTGTGTGTGTGTGTGTGTGTGTGTGTGTGTGTGTGTGTGTGTGTGTGTGTGTGTGTGTGTGTGTGTGTGTGTGTGTGTGATACAATGAGTTGTTTTGTCTCACTGGGGTAGAGAACAAAGACTCAATGCCTCAGGTTATCTCTGCATCTTAAACATGTCAACCAGCGGGCTTCAGGTGTGTGTTTGTGTGAAATGGAAAGAGAGCACTAAGTGGAGGAAGTGGTTGTTTAAATTTGAGAATGAATGTTGTTGAAATTATGCATTGTGCGAGCGTGTGACCTGACATGCAGAATCTAATGAGCATTACTTCTTGTTGCAGCTTTTGAACTGCAAAAAGGTTGTGCTTTTATTTAGGGATGTTTTCAAGAAACCAGCTTTTTCTTCTTTCTTTCTTTTTTTGTTTTTGTTTTTGTAAAGAAGGGCGTGAGTAAATTCGTGGCTCTCATACTCACTGCTGATTGATGCCACACAATGAACATTCGTCTTTCACACACGTCGAGCTTTAAACATGTGCTGATTCACGCAAATGAGGGGGTTCGTGTTTCCTGGGGAAAATCCTCCACAGCACTGGAAGCGAGGTTTTCTCTGTTTGTCTAAACAACAATGGCAGCTTGCTCCTAATAATTACAGTAAGATAAAGGAACTGCGAAAGACCGTGGTGTACTTTGATCAGTTTTTATTACAATACGTTGACCAGGTGTAAACAGGAGGTCTTAAACACCAGCCGAGTGACCAAAGGAATCGTCAAAAGAAAACAGCTGTTATGGGGATTACAAACCTTGGAGGTTAAGTGTGCCTTATGAACACTTTTATTTTATAAAAGAAACTGTTTTTAGTGTGAATAACACTATGACATATTACATCTCTCACATACCATCTGAATGCACTTATTATTTGTGTATAATGTTTCATGTATGAAATGTTTCATTATATTTATATAATGAAACATTTCTTGCAGTGCTGCAGTCTCCCAGGCTCTGTCCTTATCACAAGGTAGAGTACATGCAGTTTTTACAGATATCAATAGCTGTTTTGTGACTTTAAAAACTTTATGAAGCATCACAGTTGGACCATATGGCACCGAGCTAAATGACCTGCAGATCAACTTCACCACGTGAGTGATTTATTTATTCAACAAAGCCCCAGTCGGGATGGACAGTGATGGCGGAGGAGACAGAAGGAGGATGAAAAGATCAGTAAGGGAGGTGAAAAGGGAGGAAAAAATGGAAAGGACAATGAGGGAGGCAAAAAAAAGGAGATGATAAAAAGGTGAATAAAGAGAGGACATCAAGAGGGGTGAATAGGAGGAAAGGGACCTGCGGTGAGGACAGTGCTGTGGTTCATACATCGGGCAGGTCTTCAGGTCCGTTGGCCTGTAAGTCAGTAGAGCAGAGCTGTCAGTCAGATCCCACTAAGGACTCAGAATATAAAGTGACATCAATAAGGATTACACATCACAGCCAAGCTGGATTTATCTGGTTTTAGTGCCTCTTTATCTGGTAAATAAACCAGTTTGTCAAATTCCTTTTCCATGCTAAATTATTCACAAGAGTAACAGAGACATGGTGAATGGACTGGTTGTTGTATAGTGTTTTTTAACTCAGCTTGAGTAACCACAGTGGTTTATACTACAATCCTCATTCACACACAGGTTCATGCAAGCACTTTTTCCCCTTAAGCATAAATATATGAATATATAATGAATATATTGTGGAATTTTTAGTTATAGAAATACCACTGATTTATTATGCTTATGTCTTAACCTCAATCCCTGAATATGACAGCAGACACTGTGGCGCAGTGTCTACACGCGCTGCATTTATCTGCTGTGTGGTCTTCTACAAACAGAAAACATGAAGGGAGAGGGGACAGCAGAAGGACAGGAAGGGAGGACGGGAGAGAGGGATGTGGACGCAGAATCCTTATCCACCTGATTATAGTGTTTATGACATCTGGACAGTACTTTGGCGCTAAAACGTGCATGTCTGTGCTAAGAGTATTTATGTGCCCCAGGGACACACCTGGAGTGTAGCTGTTCAGCGTTTCAACTCAGCCACTGGCACATTTCACCTGTCTCAGTTTCCCATGACTCCCATTCTTCCGCCCTCAGGGCAAATTTCCTCAGTTTCTTCAAGAGCAGCAGAGCTGAGTGCATAAACAGGATTTCAAAGTGCGCTCAAGTCTTTCTCTCAGCCTGATGGAGGAACCCGTGGTGCTGGCTAATCCATTATAATGCTCATTTAGTTTGAAAGAATAGTTTGTTGAAGAACACAAAATGTTCTCATCATATAATGCTGTTTTGCCAGGTGCTGCTAATTCTCACTTTTGAGCTGAGTGCCTTTACTTTCACTCACTGATTAGGTCTAGGCCCTGAAAACTGTTTGGTTAGGTTTTGGTAAAGGTCATGGTTTCAGGAAACATCCTGAACCCTGCAAAATGACAGGTGGGGATGACTACTCCGTCTTACTTTTGCCATAATCCTGTGCATCATGCTCAAAGGACACCTTGAATGCATAAATGTTGATAAATGTGACCCACCACAGACTTTGACAAAACAACATTAGTCAGCAACATTAGTCGTGCATCAATATTCACATTTCGCAGCAAGAAAGTCGAAACTAAAGGATTCATTTCAAAATGTCACCTAATTGTGTCACATTTTGGACAGCATTGTGTAAACTGGCAAAAAATTTGCAGTCATCTATCTGAAACCAGGTTTTTCAAGTGCTTGAGAGTCTGCATCAAGCACCATAGGCTGTATATAAAAGGAATGTATGTAGGTGTGAAGATGTCACCCACTGGACACAGCATGTCTTTTATCCTGTCTTCCTTCTCTCACCCCAACCGGTCGCAGCAGATGGCCGCCCCTCCCTGAGCCTGGTTCTGCCGGAGGTTTCTTCCTGTTAAAAGGGAGTTTTTCCTTCCCACTGTCGCCAAAGTGCTTGCTCATAGGGGGTCATATGATTGTTGGGTTTTTCTCTGTATCTATGAAGCGCCTTGAGGCGACTTTTGTTGTGATTTGGCGCTATATAAATAAAATTGAATTGAATTGAATTGGATTTAGACGCTGCACTCTGAAGCCTCTGTTTTTGACCACAGCGATGCTGGTTCACTGGACCATAGATGTTACCATAGATGGACTACATGTCCAGGGCTGGTTAGGGCTTTTTCCCTCATGTTTTCTTTCTCTCTCTTAACTATCCACTCTTCTCCTTTCCCCTGCGTGCCCTCAGGTGGAGTTGGGAAGCCCCACCCTGCAAGTGAAGCCTGTTGCCTTTCCACTCTGCACCTGTGTGCTGTCAGCTCATTACCTTCCTATACTTAAGGACCAGCTCGAGCCCACTCTGGTAATCAGGCTCTCTGATGTTTGTTGAAGCTCCCTGTGAATTCTCCTCACAAATGCCTCATTCCCCTCTGCTTCCTAATGACTCTCAGTTGGCTGAAGGAGCTCTTTCACCAGAAATCGTCTGCTATCCCGAGCTGGTTAGTTTCTGTGAAAGGATTAATCTAGTTAAAGCTCACCTGTCCGCCTTCCACTGCCTTACCTTCTAGAAAACCCCAGCCTGCAACTCTGTCCTGAACACTGGAACAAGAATTTTTGTAAAGCGCTCCCATTCAGTGAACTGTTACTCACCAGTGATTTCCCCGCTTCACACTCTTTCCCTGCTGTTAAATAAACGTAAAAAAACAAAACAACAACAACTGTATGAAACAAGAGGGTGTAGTGCTGTGCTATCTGCTAAGCTGGAAGGCCAGTCATAAACCATACAGTTGGAATTCACAGAATCGCTACAAATTAGTAATTAGTAATTAGTTCCAAGTAACAGGCTAAAATACTTGAATTGCACTCAACAAAACTGAAGCACAAACTTCTTGGAAGGTCAGTACCTTACAGTAAACCATAATATTAGTCATATGGCTTAACTAATGCTTCAAATGGCACCAACAGTTCATAGTTGAGAGTTCAGACATTGGCTCTCTTCCACAGCATGTCTATTGTCCTGTCTTCCTCCCCTCACCGCCCCTCCTGAGCCTGGTTCTGCCAGAGGTTTCTTCTTGTTAAAAGGGAGTTTTTCCCTCCAATTGTCACCAAGAGCTTGCTCAAAGGGGGTTATCTGACTGCTGGAACTTTTCTCTGTATGATAATTTGTATGATTGTAGGGTGTTTACCTTGGTGCTATAAAATAAAATAAAATTGAACTGAATTGAATTTATAGAGGCCAAAACTATTTTTGTACCATGCTTGTAAACTTGCTTGAAATAAATAACACTAGGGGGTTTAACATGGAAGTCTATAGAGAATGACTTTTGTAGTCGGCCTCAAGTGGCCATCAGAGGAACTACAAGATTTGACATTTCAAAGTTGGATCCAATTTTGGACAACTAATCCCAATAGCTAGCTGACTGAATAATAATACATTACAAACTTGAAATTAAGCCAACACCCAGAGGTTTGAGAGACGCCGTCTTAGGTTAGGAACAATTAAGAATCTTATAATTAGATTAAGCCAACATTGTGCACTTATTTGTTTGAAAATGTTTTGTACTAGATACAAATTTCTGACACAGAAGAACTTGAGCTCATATTTGAATTTGAATTTCAAAATATTTCGTTTTATTTCAGGCAGAAGTTTAATTGAATTGGGTAAATTGCGGAGACAGGATTGTTCTACCGGGGAACAGAAAAACAGTCATGAAAGATTTCAAGTGATTTCCAAGCTTTTTTCATAAACCCAGAGCTGAACATTTAGGCTTATGGATGCAATAAAGTGAAACTGTGAAGCTAAAATGTTCCATATGGTTCCTGTCAGATTCTTTCTTTTAAACTCCAGTTTTGAGCTGAGGTGAAAACCTGTGTCATTGTGCCTTCAACATCAAAGCTGGCAGCGCAGCAGGGCATGGCCAGACACCTGCTCTGAGCGCACAGAGCCTTTTTCAGAAAGAAGAAGAAAAAAGACCGCGCACATACAATAACCGTGTGGGTCCTTTAAAGCCGCAGATTACAGATACGTCCTCCACGACAAGTCCCGTCGTGACCGCGGAGGCGCACATAAGGGACCCTGAGGAAGCCAATTTGAAACCTGCAGGTTGGCAGCGGAGTATTTTGCGCAGCGCCACTGGTTCGCTCCTCTCTCTCTCTCTCTCTCTCTCTTTCTCTCTGTGAGATGAATCCGGGTGAAGGAAAGGGTTGGGACAGGGAGGAATAGCCGGAGGGAGGGATGGCTGAATAACGAGGAGAGAAACACCCACTCCGGACTGAACGAACTGTATCCGGAGAGAAGGAGTGAGAGAAAGGAAGAGGGGAAGAAAGAGGAACCCTTTTGGGAGGCAGAAGCAGGAGCGGTCTTTGGTATTCACGGGATTTCCTTTGGGGGATAAAAGGACGCTTTGAATTGATGACTGGAGAGGTATGAAAGGCGATTTCATTCATTGTGCGGGCAACTGAGTCGGTCTCAGGTGTGCTGCTGGCGCTGGAGTATTTCGGCCAAATCGGTTCATTTGAATAGGTCTGATAGTTTGAGAGAAATCTGCCTGAGAAACTTAAATTAAATCACTCTGGAGCACTTCAACATGATCACCGGGGACGCATTCATGCTGCGGTCATGAAATTAAACTTGCAGGCTTGAGAGCAGGTGGAAAATAGACAAGTAATTTAGCGTATGTTTAAAAAAATCTCTTAAGCTAAGGAAAATTTCACCTACGAAACAATCAGTTTGTATTTTACTCCTGATGTGTTAAAATTATTTACTCTTAACTGATCCGCGTGTCTTTCTCGGTCTTTCTTATTATATTTAGTATTTTTCTAAAAACCAAAAAAAAAAAAAAAAAAAAAAAAAATTAAAGGAAAAATGGCTAGATTTTATTGAAGTTGACGCCTTTTCTCTGGTCTTCATTAAGCAATTAAAGCAGTAAACCGGTTGCAAATTTTCCCCTCGAATTAAAAGACGGATTATCGTCATCATCGATGCAATCCGGAGACAAGGGAAACTTTGGTCCCTATTTAAAGGTTTGCTGTTAGGACCACGGGAGGACCGTTTACGTTCCCTCTGAGTCTAATCATCTTACTTTAGCAGCCCCGATGAAGTTTTTGTGTGTGTAAAATGTTGCATTGTCAGTGTGTGTGAAAGATTTATTACAAATGAAGTAGTTTCACTTTTCCATCCCTCTCCATAAGTATGAAAAACTAGGACAAATAATCCCCCATTCTTGTGTATTCTTATTAATTCTGCTTTTTCACAACGTCTGAATGAAAGACCTGCTGCTCATTCAACACCACAGAACGATCGATCGTCATCAAAGGACTTTTTTCTTCTTTCACATGTCCATGCGGCGACAGGTGTGACTGTAGTGAGGTGGGTCTAAAAGAGAAAATCAGAAGGTATCTGTGTGTCCATCAGTGCTCATACTAAAGAGTGGCAGAGAGGTGGGAGAGGAGGCGAGGGGTTAGGGGTAATGTGGAGGAGAGAGAACAAAAAAGTGAGGGGTGAAAGGAGGAGATGAGATACGGAAGAAGTGTTTGCTCTTTTGGTTGAACAATGGCTTTGTGAAATGTTCCCTCTCTGGACTGTCAATCAAACTGACTGTCACTCTGTCTGACCTCTTCTCTTCTCTTCTCTTCAACAAAGTGCTCCACTGTTTTGCGTCTGGCTCGTTTTGTGTAGGCGGGAGGCTCAGCTGCAGCTCTGTGGTCAGTGTAGACTGTGAAGCTTCTGCTCTGTAACTGTTAAAAAAGTTGATATTAAACAAAATAACTGATTCTAGATCAGTGAACTGAAGCATTGAGTCGCCCCGCAGCCGAGTGACATTCATGCAGTTAAATCTCCGCTCTTGTTTCTTTCTTTCTTGCTGATCTGTTTTCTGTCCTTGCAGGTCTAGACTGCTGGTTTTGAGGATGTTGTCAATGGGGCAGATCAGTTGGTGTTTGTGGGCTCCACTGGTGTTACTGGCCCTTGTTTCCTATTACCCCAGTAAGGCACAGGGTCAAGGTAAGTGGTTTTCCTCTTCTCCAATTCCCCTTGCTGTCTCATTTCTCTTATCCCCCCGATCAGGTCACCCCATCCAATCCCCTTACTCTTACCTGTTTGAACTCCACTATATCCACATACCCCCCCCCCCCCCCCCCCCCCTCTCTGCTTTCTCATCCTCCGCCTTTCTTCCCTCATCACCCCCTTCATCATCTCGCTGTTTGGCGTGCAGGCTCAGTCCAATCACATCATGCTCTAGTTCATATCACCTTCATATCATCATGCCGACTTACCCTGGCAGCATGGCAACACTTGCCACCCCGTTGCTGATGCTGCCGCGCTTCAGAGAGGCTTTAATAAAAGCGTAATAGTGCGCTTCACGCTGGGATGATTTGCTGCACAATGTGCTGCTCAGTATATAACACTCCAGTGTGCTTTGCAATTATCTTCACCTCAGCAAACCTGAGTTTCATCAAAATGTGCATTGTTGTCTGATTTGTGCCATATTTTTGATCACATTAAGTATCTGGATGGCATCCACTTGAACATGGGTTATTATCATCATTATGAGGATATATCAGCACATTTGTGTTAAAATGAAACAGTGTGTGTTTTTGAATGATACTGAGACTCTTCCTGCTGGTCCTCCCCAATATTTGTTGATACGTTTACTTTATTGGCTTCAGGGAAACAAACAGAAAGAAAGTTTCCACAGGACTCTTCGCTGTCATGTGAAAAGATCTAAGTACACAACAGGAATTAAGATGGTAAATATCATCAAGGTCCTGCTAACCAAATACATTTCATTAAGTGACTATCAGGAAGTCTGAGCACCTTTATAAAAGCAGAAGCTTTGGAGTTGGCTGGTCTGGAGCAACCAGTCTCACAATCTTCCAAGTAAATTCACCCCAAAGTCCAACTGTGCAATTCTCAAAGAAACTGCAAAAAAACCCCAAAACAAACAGAACAACAACAACAAAAAAGTTTCAGTTTTCGTTGCATCTGAACGAACCACAACACTTCTGTAACAACGTCCTTTTGACATACCAGCACACCACCTCATACCACCTCTGAAGCACGGTGGTGGAGGGGTGATGATTTTGGTTTGTTTTAGGAGCTGGGCAGCCTGCAGTCACTGAGCTGTATACCAAAGTATTCTAGAGTCAAATGTGAGGCCGTCTGTCCGACAGCTTAAGCATAAAAATGGGTCATGAAAAAAGACGATGCAAAGCAGCAGATCTCTAACAGAATGAGTGAAAAAAATAGTTTGCTGCTAACGGTGGTTCTACAGCTGTTGAATCGCCGGGTGTACTTTGTTTTTCACACGACTCTGTGTGGTCCTGTGAAAACATTTTCACATGTGTATGAGAAAACCAGTCCTTTTCAATTAGGTTATTCATGTTGTGCTACTTCATTGGTATTCAGATGTTAAATATCTCCTCTACGGCTGTAGGATGCATTACTGGTAAATTTCAGCTTATTATAACTAATGGATCCAGAGGCTCTATACTCAGTCTTATGGATGCAGTGAATGAGTGTCTGTGTGTGTGTGCACCTGTGTGTGTGTTTAAGTGGATTTTGTGCATAAGTTGGCTCTGTTTATGTGTATTTAGCAAGCTTGTACAGATGGTCAGACCTTTCACGATCAAGATAGTGATCATATTCAAATGACCCTGAGGGAAGATGAGATATTTAGTTGAATGTTCTTTGTTTGTGTGCGTGTGTGCTCGCGCGTGTGTGTATGGGTGAGCCGCTCATATTCCTTCCAGGTTGTGACGTTCAAAATTCATTAGCCACATCTGTCAAAATCCATTTATCGATCTGTTTTGTACAGCTGCGTTAAAAGAATTCCACCTTAAACATGTGTCAATCACTGGGTGGTGTTCCAGAGGTTACATAGCTTTTGCTTAAAGCTAATCTTTTAAAACTGGATCTGATTAGCACGTGGCTATTTGTGTCTGACCATTGGGAATCCCTAATAAATAGCAACTACTTTAAAATTCCTTCTCTGTATGTTTATCGTTATGTCAGCCTCACCCATTCCCCACCGCTGCCTCTTTTTATCAAAGATCTTTCTCTGCACTGTCGATAGTTCCATAAGTCATATTTTTCACTGCAGACGGACAGAAATAAGAGGTGAGACACAATTAATTTGATGCCAGTGAACCACAGCAGAACATGGACGACCTCCCAGACACTACAGGACTATGCCCTGTTCAATTCCTTCATTAGGGAGCATGTGATAGCCATTAATTTTGTGCCCAGTCTGTCCCTGTAAGCTGCAACATCTGGTCAGAGGGGATTTTAGCTTGAGGATTAGCATGTGCCCTTCCCATGCAGGATGTCTGTATGTACAGAGCAACTGTCTGGATATTGTCAGGAAGTCCCTTTAACGAGGGCACCGGTTAAGAATTATAGAAAATTATTGAGTATTTAACAGTATTATCAGAAAATAATACTCTAATCTCATTGTTGCTTAATATTAGTTTATTCTTTTGGAATAAAATAAAACTAATATTGTATTGTATAGCTTGTTTTTGTATTTTAAAAAAGTTTTTCTGAGACCAATGAAATGACAGCTTACCGCTGAAACTGATATGATGTAAATTATGTACTCATAATTTTTTAGTCTGCTACAAGTCTGCTCCAAAAATATGCTTATTGTAAGATTTGTATCCAGTGAATACCCAATAAGAGTTAACTGTCACATGTGTTGTCCAGATGTAGGCTCACTCTGTACTTACTGGTAACATTAACATTAAATTGATGATGTCTGTAAAGCAATGTTGTTGTTGTTTAGTTAATTTTTAGCTGAAGTTCTGGGAGATGTCTTTAGTTTTGCAAGTATTTGTAAATTAACCAGTTGATTTGATAAATAGCAACTTTGTGCTACTGTTTGCACTATAAAGGACAGTTAGAGAATTTGTATGGCACTGTGCTTGAGCCAGGAAATACACTATATAAGGTATATAAAACAGAGATGTGCAATTCTAATCAGCTTGAAAGTCAACATTTGCTATGATCACCTTTAGTCCTCAACACAGCCTCTCTCAGGAAAACTTTCTAGTAGATTCTTTAAGTACAGTATTGTTCACAGATGGCTGTAGACACTCAGTGTTGCACTTCTCTCCTGACCTCCTCTGAACATATTGATGATAATTTGAATAAAAAATTTCAGATTTGGATTCATCACTCCATCAGACCCATTGCCACTGATTTTCAGTCCAGTTGTTGTGTAATTTGGCACACCTCATCCTGTTCTTCCTGTCCGCCTTCATTATGAATGGCTTCTTGACAGCCATTCATCCACTGAGACCATTTTTGATGAGGCTTTAGTGAACAGTAGATGGATCTACTCAAGGGCCAGGTGCATCTCTTTCAGATATTTCTTAAAAGACAGAACTTTCAGATACTTTTTATCTGCTGTAAATAGTTTTTTAGGCCAGCTGCTTTTTCTTTTGTCCTCCTCTTGTCCAAAGTACTCAGGTTTTTCGAGGAGAAATGTACACTGTGCCACCATATGCCAAGTTTTCAGCTCTTTAAATCACCTTGT
Organism: Rhamphochromis sp. 'chilingali'; assembly: GCF_963969265.1. Classification (NCBI taxonomy): domain Eukaryota; kingdom Metazoa; phylum Chordata; class Actinopteri; order Cichliformes; family Cichlidae; genus Rhamphochromis; species Rhamphochromis sp. 'chilingali'. The sequence goes on from NC_137938.1 coordinate 9,651,731, forward strand.
TGGTGCTAAAACACTCATTTATTTTGTCAAACTGTGTTATCTTTTGCAAAAATATGGGAAACTAATTGTGTTCTTGTAACAGAGTGCTTATAACAAAGACACAATTTAAAATACACAACATTGGTTCATCTATCTCACGCATCCATCCATTCATCCATCCCCTTCTGCTTAACCAGTTGAGGGTCACGAGGGGCTGGGGTCTCTCCCAGCTATCACAGGGTGAGAGGCGGGATATACCCAGGACAAGTTGCTCAAGAGTTTCACAAAGTACTGTGTCATAGTCAAGATGTTTCATTATAAGCTCAAGATATTAACTATGTGATAGCACTAAAGGAAAACAAACAAGATCATCCAAAACATCTGAGTTTCTCCTCACAGGACCATAAATATTGTTCTCACTGTTTTGTGGCAGCCTGTCCAACAGTTTTGGTGACCACTTCATTTCTCTAAATGACCACCGGCCATGCTGGTGATGCTAAGTAAGTCTGAAAATCGGAGAGAAATTTAACCTGAACTAATCCTTCAGGACAAGATAAATCTCTCACAGACATTGTCATCCGGTATTGAGCTGAAAGATGTCCTCTTGATGGCATACTGTTTCCTAGTGGTTAATGTATGTATTTAGGATTTATAGATTTATGCTCATCCGTCGGACTTGCAAAGAGCATCTGATACTATTTCTAATGAAGAAAGGCAGAAGTGTGCAACAAAGCACATTACAGTTGTTGTTGTTGTTGTTGTTTTGTTTTTCTGGCCTTCTTTTTTCTCTTTGACCTTGAGATGTGACAAAAAGGGAAATGTAAATTTTATTTTCTGCTCCAACTAAGACGATGCCAGCCACGACCTGACACTGGGAAGATGCTTCCAGTACAGCAAAAGCAGAATAGATGGAGGAAAGATGGTGGTGATGGTGGATGTCTGCCATGATTAAATCTGAACTCTGACCTCATTTTAGAACAAATAGGAATAATTGCCAGTCGAGCATTTATTCATTATATTCAGTCGTGGATGGGTGAGCCAGTCATTGTAAAGATGCTAAATGTGTGTAGGGGTTCTCTGCATGTGTGTGTGTTAGAGGGCAGCCTGGTGAATTAGTATGAGTGAAAGTGCGGGCCAATAATTTCAGTTATAATGAACAGGGAGAGAAGCCAATGATGAGAAATCATTTATTCATAAACAAAAAATGAGGATGAGATGGAACAACCTGTTTTGAATTTAAAAAACTGTTAAATTATCTGAACCAAGGCCGCTGTCACCCTGTCACTCTGCTGCGGCTGCTGCTGATGGTAATCCAGCTTGTCATAATCATCAGCCACTTTAGACTAAATGGAGCATTGGATTGTAGGAGATGTGACTCGCTGGAGTTTTTCTAATTTTACCCCCTCGTTACCGACAGAGCACGTAGATCATATTCCGTGATTGTACATAACTAAATTGTAATTGCATCTTAATTTGAATTAATGAGGATTTTTCTTCTTTTGGTGGTCTGTGTGTATACACTACATATTCAGGTGACTTCCTGCATCTGCTAAATTACTTACATAAGATAAGATACTCACATACTGCGGTCTATAAATGAGGTCCTGCTTTGACAGAAATAATATGATGTTGTTATAATGTTTAAAAAACACCACTAGTTTGATAAAAACCAAGCAAACAACTTAGTTTCATTGAATCGCCTCTATTTCTTCACTCAAATCAAAAATCTTGTGAATACAAACGCTATGTTTTACAGTTCTAATAAAGCACACTGCAGTGTGCTCATACTGTGAGTTGGGCTCCGTTAGCGGGACACAAGCAGAAAAACAATGGAGAAACTCAGCTGAGGGAAAATTATTTACTGTTATTTCACTTTTTTATTTTTAATGGCTGATCAAATTTAAGCTTTTTTTGTTGTAGCATTTAAAAACCACTGCCTTCACAAGTTATTGTGGACTGCAGCAGATAATTGCAGTAGTTTGAGTAATTATAATAATTTCAACTTCATTTACCAAAAAAAAAAAAAAAAGAACATCTTCTGTGCAAAGCTTGTTTTTTTTAATTCAAGTCAAAGTTACTGCTGAACTCTCGAGTCGTGTTTTATTTAGGGACTGTGTGAAATGACACCACGGTCCTGGATTTTTGTTATATATTCATGGGGTTTCTGTCCTGGTGCATTCGTTCTTTCCTTGTCATTGCCTCTTTCTGTCTCATGCAGTTACACTTGTTTATGGTTTTTAACCTTGGAAGCTTGTTTACACCACTGAATAATAATAATGATTAAAAAAAATACCATTAAAAAATAACAATTCCAGGTTTTTACCTCAAAATTTTGACTTAACTCAAACCTGAAAGTTGTTTTGTCAGAAGTTAAATGGACTGTTTCTTAGAGCACCCTTCTGTTCAGTTTTGAACACTCAGACCACTTTCATGTACAATGCGGGTTCACCCAGTCACACACAAAGCACTTTTATTTGACACTCACCGCTGGATGCATTGCAGCCAACTCAGGGTTCAGTTTCCTTTGCAAGGATTCGTCAACAGCAGGAGCTGGGGATCGAACCGCCAACCTTCCAGTTGGTACCTAACTCTAAATTTTTAGATAATCCCAAATGTTGAGATTTTGAGATAATAACCTGAAATTTCCATCCATCCATCTTCATCCGCTTTGTCCGGGGCCGGGTCGCGGGGGCAGCAGCCTAAGCAAAGAGGCCCAGACCTCCCTCTCCCCAGCCACCTCCTCCAGCTTATCCGGGGGAATACCAAGGCGTTCCCAGGCCAGCCGAGAGATATAATCTCTCCAGCGTGTCCTGGGTCTGCCCCGGGGTCTCCTCCCGGTGGGACATGCCTGGAACACCTCACCCAGGAGGCGCCCAGGGGGCATCCTTGTCAGATGCCCGAACCACCTCAGCTGGCTCCTTTCGATGTGGAGCAGCAGCTGCTCTACTCTGAGCCCCTCCCGGATGGCCGAACTTCTCACCCTATCTCTAAGGGAGAGGCCAGCCACCCTTCGGAGGAAGCTCATTCCTGCCGCTTGTATCCGCGATCTTGTTCTTTCGGTCACTACCCACAGCTCGTGGCCATAGGTGAGGGTAGGGACGTAGATCGACCGGTAAATTGAGAGCTTCGCTTTTACACTCAGCTCCCTCTTCACCACGACGGACCGGTGCAGCGTCCGCATTACTGCAGCTGCAGCCCCAATCCGTCTGTCGATCTCCGGCTCCCTTCTCCCATCACTCGCGAACAAGACCCCGAGATACTTGAACTCCTCCACTTGGGGCAGGAACTCATCCCCGACCCGGAGTGGGCACTCCACCCTTTTCCGGCTGAGAACCATGGCCTCAGATTTGGAGGTGCTGATCCTCATTCCCGCTGCTTCACACTCGGCTGCAAACCGTTCCAGTGCGAGCTGGAGGCCCTCACCCGATGAAGCCAACAGAACCACATCATCTGCAAAAATCAGAGATGAGATTCTGAGGCCACCAAAGCGAAAGCCCTCCGCCACTTGGCTGCGCCTAGAAATCCTGTCCATAAAAATTATGAACAGAACCGGAGACAAAGGGCAGCCCTGGCGAAGCCCATCACCCACCGGGAACGAGTCCGACTTATTGCCGGCAATGCGAACCAAGCTCTTGCAACGGTTGTATAGGGATCGAATGGCCCGTAGCAATGGTCCAGACACCCCATATTCCCACAACACCTCCCACAGGACACCCCGAGGGACACGGTCGAATGCCTTCTCCAAGTCCACAAAACACATGTAGACTGGTTGGGCAAACTCCCATGCACCCTCAAGTATCCTGGAGAGGATAAAGAGCTGGTCCAGTGTTCCGCGACCAGGACGAAAACCGCATTGTTCCTCCTGTATCCGAGGTTCGACTAACGGACGAACTCTCCTTTCCAGCACCCTGGCATAGACTTTCCCAGGGAGGCTGAGGAGTGTGATCCCCCTGTAGTTGGAACACACCCTCCGGTCCCCTTTCTTAAAGATGCCAGTCCACAGGTACTGCCCCTGATCTCCACGCAACATTGCAGAGGCGTATCAACCAGGACAGCCCTACAACGTCCAGAGCCTTCAGGAACTCGGGGCGGACCTCATCAACACCAGGGGCTCTGCCACCAAGGAGTTGTTTAACTGCCTCAGTGACCTCGCCCCCGGAAATTGGCGGGTCATTCCCCTCATCCCCAGACTCTGCTTCCTCCTCGGAAGACGTGTCAGTGGGATTAAGGAGGTCCTCGAAGTATTCCTTCCACCGCCTGACAATTTTCTCAGTCGACGTCAGCAGCGCTCCGCCAGCACTATACACAGTGCAGGTAGAGCACCGCTTTCCCCTCCTGAGACGTCTGACGGTTTGCCAGAATCTCTTCGAGGCAGTCCGAAAGTCTTTTTCCATGGCCTCTCCGAACTCCTCCCACACCCGAGTTTTTGCTTCAGCCACTGCCCGAGCCGCATTCCGCTTGGCCTGTCGATACCTGTCGGCTGCCTCCGGAGTCCCACAGGCTAACCAAGCCTGATAGGACTCCTTCTTCAGCCTGGTGGCTCCCTTCACCTCTGGTGTCCACCATTTGGTTCGGGGATTACCACCACGGCAAGCACCAACCACCTTGCGGCCGCAGCTCAATGCAGCAGCTTCGGCAATGGAGACGCTGAACATGGTCCATTCGGACTCAATGTCCCCAGTCTCCCTCGGAATGCTGTTGAAGCTCTGCCGGAGGTGTGCGTTGAAGATCTCGCGGAAATTTTGCAAAAAAAAAAAAAATGCTTCCATATTCACATCTCACCTCTCCTTGTTGCTGGTTGACACTAGTTCTAGTTCTTAATTAAAACCAGACATGATTCCAAAACCTTTAGAACTAATTATTGGAACTCAAATTGGCTTGGTAAGCTCAGTGACCCCTGACCTACATACACAGGTGAATCCAATAATAAGCAGAGAAAGCTGAGATTTAAGCTGTCTGCTTCCACAGTTAGGAGCATATTGAGAAAATGGAAGACCACAAGCTCAGTTCAAGTTAAGGCTACTAGAGTTCATTCTGGAGTCTAGAAGAAACTAGAGATGTTTTGTAAAGAGGAATGGTCCAAAATACCTTCAACCACAATCCAGACTCTCATTGGAACCTACAGGAAGCGATTAGAGGCTGTAATGTCTGCAAAAGACGGATCTACTAAATATTGATTTCATTTCTTTTTTGTGGTGCCCAAATTTATGCACCTGCCTGATTTTGTTTAAACAATTATTGCACACTTTCTGTAAATCCAATAAACTTCATTTCACTTTTCAAATATCACTGTGTGTGTCTCCAGTATGATATATTTAACTGACATTTTTTATTGTAACAACCAAAGATTTATACAGGAAAGTAATGACTATTAACAAGGTTGCCCAAACTTTTGCATCCCACTGTTTTTGTATACACACACGTATATATGAATATATCTAGCTCACAGTCTAAAGTGCTTTGAGTGGTCATTTTAATGTAATTACATTACATCTAAAGCACGTGCACCTTTGTAACAGTGACAAGCTCTTTTTATATCTGGCCTCAGCACATCACAGTCCATCATAAAGCACATTTGATCTCTAGAAGAAGAAACACCAAAAAAAAAAAAAATCCTTGACCAGTGTGGTTTAGTGGTAGTGATATGAAAATGTTTTGTTTGCATCTTTATTCATTTATTGTTATTTATTGGCCCATCTGTACTAATGTGACAAAGCATTTTTATTACAAGCTGCCCCTGCCTTAATCTCCTCAGGACCTGAAGTCCTCGTGTGAACATTACATTTTGGCTTTTCTGCACCTTACACTTCATTCCACTCAATAAAGCATTTTGCAGTCTGTTAAACAATTCTGACTTTCTTGTCATGCTGTAAAAGAAACCCCCAGAGGAGGAAAAAGAAAAATCTGTTGAAGACGATGCTTACTTTAATGTTTGTCAGGTCCAAGGAGAAATAAGAGCTCAGATCTTAGGAGGTTAAAGTTTATCAGCTACTCATTACATTATCTTTGCAACAGATGTGACACAATACTCTATATAATCATAATATTGACTGTTACTGATGTTAGGCAGATATACTGAGCCCTCATTTCCTTTGTTTAACATGACAAATACAATATTAGTAATAGATTCGTGGATGAATTAGACCAAATTATTCCTGCAAAATACATTTTATTTTATGTTGCGTTGCACTTAACACTTCTCTGGGTTTTGAACATGTCGGCGTCAGTGTAATAAACTCCAGAATTTAATATTTCCTTCCTGTTTAATGTCAGTCATCTGCTGCAGAATTTACCCGACTGAGTATTTCATGGTGATATTTTTTTCACAGATGGTTGGCAAGTATGTGGAATATTATGGCTTCTTTCACCAGACTGCACATGGGGACAGATTTTTCAACAGACTCTTAATATTCAGCCGACTTAAAGAGAGATTTTACACTCTGTCTCTCTCTCATATATACACACACACACACACACACACACACACACACACACACACACACACACACACACACACACACACACACACACAATGCAGTAGAGAGATGAGGCATGAAGTAAAAAGGCATCCATTACACAGGTAAGCAAAGAGAGAAAGAAGGGGTGTGAGTCGCTAAAACGCTCATAAAGGAGGGGGAAACGAGCAAACATGCTTAAATAACTTGATAAAAGAGCAGAATATAAGTGAAGAGGAGCGGTACAAGGATGTTAAACTGGAGGATAAGAAGAGAAGGTGTGATGAAAATTTTTTTTAAAAAAAGGAGCCACAGTGATTTTGGGTTAAGTGTTACATCAGTGAACAGAGTAGTTTACGTGCAAAACGAGACGCCGACCACATTGAAGGATGCATGCTGTGGTGCTGAATAGACACTAAATGCACACACACACACACACACACTCCTACACTTCCCCTGATCTCTCTCATGTACAGCACAGTAGCTATCTTATGGTGACATCGCAAGCCAACAGTTGTCGTACATAAATCCTGAGTAGTGAAGGCCTGAACACTCAAAGTGGAGCCTGTAGGTTTTCTGTAAAAAGGAAAGCAGCAACTTAAAAGAAGGAAGACTAAACTTAAAGAGAGTCCAGGAATGAAGATAAAAGGGAAAGAAAGAAAGAGAGAGGAAGTAACAAAGTACTGTCAACTTAAGAAGAGGGTAAAAGTGGAAAGTAGGGGACAAAGAAAGGAAAAGAAATGGATAGGGACAAAAATGATGAGAAAATTAAAGAAATGAGAGGCTAAGAGGGGGTAAAGAGGAGACAGAGATGGAGGGAAAGGGGATGGTTGGCAATGAAAATAGAGATTGACAAAAAGCAGAAATCTCAGCAAAGACAAAGGAAAGACATGAGATGAAACAGAGCATAAAGAAAAGAGAGATGAATGGAAGTCGGATAGAGAGATTGTTGAGCACGGAAGAGAGAAGGGAAGAGAGAGCACAGGAGAGAAGCTGGATGAAATTAAGCCAACACAGAGTGGACAGTGAGCCAAATCAGAAGATGGGAAGAAAAGCAGAGGAAGTTTGAAACGGAGACAAGAGCTGAGTGAGAAGATGAAGTGAAGCAGAGGATTGGACAGCAAGCATTTACTCATCTACCAGGAATCCCTGCTAGCTTTCAGCGCTCCTAATCCTGGGAAGAGTCATCTCTTCTGAAACTGAGGCATCAAGCTGTGCTTGTATCGCTGGAACCCAGATAATGCCAGTTCATACTGGGCCTCCAGTTAAAAGATTTTTCTAGTCCAGGCTCCCCACCGAGTCGGGAGATTACTCAAGTTCAACCTTGAAATTGGAACTTGTGAATTAAGGTTCAACGGCACGAGGAGAACATGTTAAATATTGTTTTTTCAAAGCGCGTATCATTTTCACACTGGGGGGTTTTTCATTGAGGCCTCAGTGATTCAGACTATTTACCGAAGCAAAATTTTGTTGCTATGCAGAAGTCGTGAAGCTTTTGCCAAAGGTTTGGAGGAGCATTTACTACCTGCCAAAAAGCTCCTGCGAGTAGCTGTTGGGGGCTGGCTAATTCCAGTGGTGTAACTCTTTCAGATAAATTACTCTGGGCTGCGTAATACACCATTGTGTTATAGATGGGTATGCACTGTGCAAGTCCAGGGCAGGTCTAGTATTTCCGCAGAGTATTTTATTGTGAGATACAGAGTGTGGATGTGTAATGTGTTCCACGAAAGCATCTTAGATTTAGAGAGGCAGTGCAGAATGTGGAGCTCTTGGATGATATTTACAGCTGTACGGGGATAAACAAGAACAGGCGTGTCGGTTTTTTGAAGGGTAATTTATATCAGAGAACTCTGTATCCTGTCAGCATCCACAGCATTTGTGTCCATATTCATTAATCATGGTTGCTGTCTCTGGTATTGCCTCCTACTTAAAGATCTTGACAATCATTCTGAAGGGTTACAGTTGGATCATTTAGATTTTACATTGTCTTATTTTTTATTATTCACTGTGTGTATGCGTTTTCATTGACATGCCAAGCAAAAATCCAGACATTCAACGCAATTGTCACCACATTATTAGTACCCCTGTCTGCCAACTCATTTCACCTACTATCAGGCGCACTAAACAATACCAAAGTCATAACCTACTCAGCTCTATCACTCGCTTAAATTATTCATAGATTCTCATTGTGTTCTGTAATTATACACTTCCACCCCATGCATTCTGAGGATAGGTGGTGAGATTTAAGAAAAGCAGCACAAAAAAGTTGAGACTGTGATGTGTTGCAGAACAATCGCGCTGCATCAGAAGATCTCCCGATGACAAGTTCGAGAAGTCGTCCTTGTTTGAGACTGGTTTCTGTTTCTTTTTTGGCTTCTCTAAAAGTCGAGGCTTGATTTTACATTTGTGAGGTAATGCCATGACTAACATTTTAAAGTTGTTTGGAAGGGAGGGCTGATGTTGGTTTTGATGAGTTGGACTTTAAGAGGAAAGTGTTTACTTCAAGAAGATGCACGGGTGTATAGAAATTTCATGGTGCGCGACTGAAGATTACACAGAACGTCAAGACATTTCAACATGAGGCCATTAACCAAGCTGAGCACCGCGGGTCGGATGTTGTCACCTTTATTATAACATCAATTTATATGATACAGTGCCTTTTTTGTTATGGCGTTAATGGGATTTTCCATTTAGAGGGTTGGAAGTCTGTCCTCACCTCTGAGTGGAAATCCTGAACAGCACGTCTCAGATTTGTCAGTGCATTATCCCCTGCTTTTGACTTTCTCCTTCATGCCTAATGCAAGCTCTTCACATGTTCACACTCACTATTGTGACTTATTATAGGCTACAGTCCCTGTAGACTGAAAGATTATTTGGGTGTGCAGTTAAAATATGAAGCCATTCAAGCATTATTACTGCTTGAAGGGATACTTTGACATGTAACATTTTATGTAAAGCTCTTTTTCTTCCAGTGGTAAAAAACTTTCAGGCTTTCTCAACAGTTTCTTGATTCAAAACTTGCTCATGTGAAAAATTCACATGATCCTATTAATTACTAGATGTGAAAAAGCAAAGACCTTGCTATTTGCCTAAAATTCAGGCAAATGGGATGCCCCCTTTAGGATGCCCCCTTTTGCACCTCTGGACCGCTCCAACGTGTTGCCGTTTAAGTTCGTCTTTCATGTATGCCCCTGGATATATGTTTGCTCTTCACACAATACTTATGTTCTAAATAGGCCCAGTTTTCAGTCAGGATGGGAGCTGGGGTTCTGCCAAAGAGCTGTTTTTAGACGAGGAGTTTCCAAAGCCCAAAAGCCGTGCATTAGGTTGGGAGTATGACCAAGAGGATGATAGTCATGTTTTTGACATTCCCTGTGATGTGCATTACAAATTTGTCCTTCCTGGGGTCAAACTGTTGATGCATAGTTCTGCTAAATTGTAGATCTGGCCCCCTGCAACATTACTCTCTTCTCCAAAGTGAAATTCAGCTTCTTGACTCCAGAATGAACTGCACAAGTGCAGATCAGAGCTTCCACGGAGTGATCTAAAGACTACCTATAACGGGACACCGGCCAAGCGCAATTTGACTTTCATGGGTGGAACATTATGATTTCATACTGTTTTCATTCAGCACCTTTTTGTTCATATATTTGTCATTGTTAAAGTTTCAGTTGTTTCCTTTTCCCAACAAACTGCCTTTTTTAAAAGAGACAATTTATTGACTGAAAAATGGATCCACTTCTCAAGGAAGCGTGACAAAAATGCATGTGCTGGGCTTACATCTTTTGTATTAACACTAGCAAAGAATAATATACCAAAAGGGTGAAACGAGGCATAAAAATTACATCCATTTTCAACTAAAGTGAATTAGTTGGATTCCTACTCATTCCTACATTACATTGCTCTGTCTGGAGATGTGAAAAAGTCGTCTGCCTTTCTGCCATACTTTTATTTGAAAAAAATGTGCTCTCTTTGTTTGTTAGAAACCACAGTCTGCACAAACTCAGACTCCTGCAGAGAAAGTGTCACGATCCTGGGTCTTTTGACCCAGCGTTTTGAGTTTTAGTTTATGGTTTATGTTTAAGCCCTTCAGGTTTTCTAAGTTCATTTTTTTATCATGCCTAGGTTCTTCTAGTTCTTTGTTATTAGATTCCCCTTGTGTCTTCCACCCCTGTTAAGTCTCCTTTGTCCTTCATGTGTTTCATGTCTGTGTCTTACGTTGTCAAGTTCAGGTTGTCATGTCTGCGTCTTATGTTTCCTGTTTTATTTTGAAGAGGTCTTGTGTTCCTGTGTTCATCGTGTTTAGTTTTACTCTTCCACTGTGACATCGTTATGTTCATGTGTCAGCTGTTCCCCATGTGTTCCCACTTCTCTCATTAGCCTCCTGTGTGTATTTAGTCTGTGCCTTCTCATTCAGTCTTCCCATGCCATGTCCTGCGTTCAGGTTTTCATATATCCTCATCATCATTGCCATGTTTAGAGTTTTGTTTGTTTTTCTGTTTGCCAGGGTTTTTCATAGTTCGTGTTTCCTTTCTAGTTTACCCAGTTTAGGTTATTGCTTAGTTTGCATTGTTTTTGCCCTTTTATTTTGTACTGTTCTGCCTTAATAAACGGCTCATCATCAGTTAAGTTTGAGTTTTAGATGTCTGCACCTGGGTCCACTCTTCACACTCCACGCAGTTTGCCTCGGCAAACTGGGACAGAAAGGCTGCTGTCACTGTTTTTAACAGGCCACAGCGCATCTGTTTTCATTGACAGAGGGCTGCAAGGGATAAGATGAAAATGCCACTGTACACCAATCACTTCTCCTTTATGTATACACTATAGATTAGATAAGTGACACATATATTTGCAAAATAATTTTTTTTGCGCTGTTTCTTGTCTCTGGAGTGGTGTTTAACATAAATTGATCATAAGAAGACATTCCTCTATTTTTTTCCTCTTTTATACTCTGCCTTATGTGGCTCTCATGGATGTAGGACCTTCAGCCCTCTCTGTGTCCTTCCATGCAACCATTCATTCATTTATTTCCTGTCAAAGTCGCATCGATTTGCAGCTTTTTGTTGGCCATTCTGGATTTAACTGCTCACATATTTTTTTTCTATTTATGTTGACTGATATTTAGGACATTTTTCATTAATTTAACATGTTTTTTTGTTTGTTTTCTTTTTAATAATTCCCAAACTTCTTTGGAGCCAATTTAACTGTAAAATTGTTTTTCCGTTCCAGCTCCGAGGAAGCTGCGTTTCAAAGTGCTGAGCTCAAGCAAACTCCTGGTTTCATGGAAGGAGCCCAAAGGAGACTTTGACAGCTATCTGTTTTTCTACAAAAGTACCCCAGGTAGGATTTTTTTTTTTTTTTTTTACTGCACACACTCATGCACAAAAGCACATGCACGCGCACCTCTATGCCAAAAAGAAGCGGAGCTTAACTTTGAAATTTTGGAGGAAGGATCCCATTATGACTTGGATTTTCTGTCTGTCAGGAAGGATTATGTAATTTACTTCTTATCAAAGCTCCTTTGAAGGGATTACACTCTTGAGAGATATAGAGGACTCAGAGTTTGTCTTGTACCTCGGCCAAGTTTGAGACAAGGGAGAGTTTCTGCTGCGTATGTGCAGCCTGTCAGCACATTTTGAAAATGGGGCTGATAGGTACACAGGACATGATGGAGAGGTTTAGCCCAGGACAGCCAAATGTCAGCACAGGAGTCATTTTTCAGTGTTAAACTGAAACTCACTGAAAGCAGTTACAGCCATAATGGACACGTGGAATTTTCACTTTTATTTGATGCTTGTCATGAGGTGCCTGTCACAGACAGCGGCTATACTTTTGTCTCTTTTTGAGTATGCACAGTGTAATAGAAGTCTAATAGAAATCACCCGAATTACCGCTGATGTGCACCCACGTTTACAGCCATAAATCCTCCTTCACATCACTTCCCTCTTTATTGATATTGTGCTGAATACAGCAGGCAATTCTTCTGCAGCTGATGTAGAAGTGAATAAGAAGGACTGAATAAGCACTCTATAGCATAAAACCTGTTTCTTGCAAACAATACTTTTTGAAAATGCCTCGTCTGAAATTTTTTTTGCCGCTTCCAACAATAGAACTAAAACTCAAATTTATGGCCACTTTTCTTGAAGGGAGGAGTGCAATAGTAGCTCACTGGCATTTAACAAATTCAGCAGGAAATTTAAAAAATGTATATGATGGATAAAGCCTTTGTCAGTTGAAAAATAGCCATGAAAGCCACAGCAGCTGCCATGTTCCTGATGTCCACTCTCTTTGTTCTCTGAATCAAATGAGCTGAACTTTGTGTGAAGAATAAAACCAGATGATTTACTTTTACCTACAAAATTAATATTTTTTCCTTAATGCATGTGTTCTCCTGTAATTTAAACCATTTTTATGGCACTACAAATTGTTTAAAATGTTCTACTTTTACCTTTACCCTGCTTCTTTGTCAGTCAGCTGGTATTTCCTGGATATCTGTTGAATAGCCTGCCTTTTTTCTGTTTGTACATACACATACTCGTGTGATAGTTATTAGACCCAGATGTCCATATTTAATCTTTTAAATCTCAGCGGACATGAAGCCAGACCCAGATGAAAAAAAGCTGAGTTTTTGTAATATTCATGCATCGGTACATAATGTGATTACTGGAAGGTTTGCTTGTTTGCTTTTTGAGCACCAAATAATACAAGTAGTGGTGGAAATCACTGGTATTCACTTACGATACAGATCTCATAATAGTAAAAAAAGTGTAATCATCTTCACATGTGTACACATTCATATTTTAATCACATTCTTATTTGAGTAAACGAGTTTAAATTAGCCCTTTGAAGTGGTACAAAAAATACAGGTAGCCTACCCAGCTGCAAAAGGTGCTTCTACAAATTCTTAAACAATTTCAGAGTAATGTCCCTCAATGTAAAACAACAGCATATACTCCTGTCCAGCTGATGTCTTTTTTCAGGAAACACCTTGCATATTTCAGCAAGACAATGCTAAACCACCAACTACATCTATTACAACAGCATGGCTTCATGGTAGAAGAGTCAGGGTGCTGAACTGGCCTACCTGCAGTCAAGACCTTTAAATAAAAACATTTGGTGCATCATGAAACCAAAAAAACCCCCCAACAACAACAAGGAAGACCCAGGACTGTTGAGCAGCTGGAATCTTATATCAGACAAGAACGGAGCATTTTTACTCCCCCAAAAGTCTAGCAGCTGCGCTCTTCACTTCCCAGGTTTTCACTGACTTTTCTTAAAGGAAGACAGGATACGATACAGTTGTAAACATGGCCCTGTACCAACTTTTCTAGTGTTGGGATTGGGCCATGGGGTGTATTCCTGCCATCAAATTCAAAATGAGCTAATTATGCTTTTTAAAATTTTACAAACTCCTTTTCTGAGTTTAGACATTTGATATTGTCGTAATAAGCTGCAGGACTCAGCTCAGGACAGAAAGAATTAACTAAAAGAGGCAGCTTGCAGTTTCTGTAGATGAGCGGGTAGTCCTGGAGTGTAGTCATAATACAGTCCCGATCAAAAGTTTAAGGCCACTTGAAAAATGGCAAAAAGAAATCATATTTTACGTGGTTGGATCTTAACAAGGTTCCAAGTAGAGCTTCAACATGCAACAAGAAACAAAAGTTTGGGTCTGTATACAAGCTGATGACCCCATTGGTCAAACAGTGGATTGTGAGCTCCCGCTTTGAAACCTCGGTATGAGCATTTTCACATCATGAAACAACAACCTTACTGTTCTGAAACCAGATGTGATGAGCAAAAGCCCAAGCTGTCGGTGAAAGCACATGTTCTCTGACCATGTGGTTACCTATTACCTATCAATCAGAAGTTATTAGCCTGTGAGCAGTGATACTCTCACATCCCCCTTTCTGATGTTTAGTAGAGGTGGGACAACCAGTTTCAATCCTGATTATTTGGTAATTGATTACTTGGTATCAGGTCAAAAACAAAATGTGCAGTAATGCAGCACACTAACGACCAAAGCACCAGTCAATTTTCTATCGCCCATTTGCTGGGAGTAAGGGCGCCCTCCGTTTGCGAGGTGGCCTGCTGCTTGCGGCACAGGGAGGAGAGGGCGGGGCGGCGGGGGATTCTCTGGCTGGCTGGAGCGGCATCTAATAACCAACTCGCAAAATAAAATAAAATAAAAACAAAACAACAAACACGTAAACACCAGAGATTATGATACAGACTTATAATTTGCACCGATGTTTTTTTGAAATTCTATACGTGAAAAGTGAGCGCGAGAGCCCTCGGTGCGCCTGCTCGCTGCTGAAGACAAAGTAAACTTTATTGTCATCTCCGCTACATACAGTGCAGTATCTAGAGAGATGAGAGAACGAGATTTGTCCTGTTCTCATTATATGATGAATTATGATGGCTGTCCGGTAGCCGTTTGCATACTATGCATACTCTCTCTTCATATGTGTGTGTGTATGTTTCTCTGGTGAATTTCAGTATGATTCTGGCAACAGTTTTATGTTAATGTACAATCCTTAATATGTTTTCTGTGTGTGTGTGTGTGTGTGTGTGTGTGTGTGTGTGTGTGTGTGTGTGTGTGTCGGGGGGGGGGGCGCCAGAGGGAGTGTTCGCCCAGGGCGCCAAACAGGCTAGGACCGCCACTGCAAACATCTATCTAAAAATAAATTTCACAGAACAAACTAGAAAGATATATGCAAGTAAAGCTTAAATAACATTCAAATGCAGTTTAACTTAGAGATAACAGGCAGAGACAGAAGAGCGCAACCTAAACTATCGAAACCATTTTATTACCTCTTTGTTTATGATTTTTTTATTTAATCCCTCTGTGTTTTACTTTGTGTTTTATGGTCTCTTTTTGGGATGTACTCTTTCTGCACATTTTTGTCACTTTAAAAGGATTTTGTTGGCCAAGAAAGACTGCAGCAGTGTGTGTGCTGCCTGATGGTTGTACCAGTACTTATGTTAAGTAGATTACCATGAGCTCCTAGCCAACTTTCTAACGCTGAATATTTAGAAAGTAACATAAAGCACAATTTATTTGCCATAATCTTCAAAAATCTGCTTAATTACACTCGATAATGATAGATGATGATTTTAATGAGTTTTCCACGGCTGATGTACTTCACTTCAAACAAATCACTTTGTGCTGTGAGAATTTGTGAGACTTGCAATGACTTTAAAGGATTAATTCAACATTTTGGAGAAAAACACCTTTTTACTTTGCATAAGAGCATTAAATTAAAGGATCAATATCACTCGGGCACTGAGAATTGATCCAGGGCCTGAACATAAAAACTGAAAGCAGGTCCAAACTGTTAGCCTGGCTCAGTCTAACATTCTTCTCTAAAACTCACTACGTGGGATGATCTGTCTCACTGGGTTACAAGAAGAAATCTAAAAATGAGAATGTATGGTTTTATGGAGGGGATGTGTGCTGTAACTAATCCACAGAGATGCTGCATGTGTATGAAGCCCGGGATCAATGACAGAAATAGCTGCAACTTGTAATGCCTAATAAGATGACAGTTAGTAGGGTTATTGTCTTTTTGTAAAAATAAAAATGAAGATGTTTTGATTGCTGGGGTTACTGAGATGCTAAACTAAAGAGGATCTTTGATCCATCGCTGTTCCCATTTAATAAGTCAGTCATTGAGGTGATCTGTGAAGGCGAAGGACTAAAAAGAAACTTTAGGAGGAGGCTCTGAGAAAAATAAGACATGAACAGTCAGTTTTCATATATAGACCAAGTCAAAGCCTTAGACTTGAGCCCTGTTGTTTGGTTGATTAATAGTAGTTTGGTTCGCGTGCACGGGCCGAGCCTCCAGTTTGTGGAGTTGATCAATGCAGTTGCCTCACCTGATCTTCAGTTGCCTTCAGAAGGATTTATCTCCTTTTTCCCAGAGGTGTCATTAGTCAGCACCCCGCAGGGACCGGCGACAGAAGAGCTGAGGAAGTGCATGCACGGACACGTACTCCCCCTCTCTCTCTCTCTCTCTCTCTCTCTCTCTCTCTCTCTCTCTCTCTCTCACACACACACACACACACACACACACACACACACACACACACACACACACACACACACACACACACACACCTTACTGATGGCTGATTGATTGCTGGGTCAAAATTAATGTGAGGAGATAATACGACCTGTTGGCCTGATGAGGATTAACGGTTGAGGAGAGGACATGTGCGCGCACACACACACACACACACACACACACACACACACACACACACACACACACACACACACACACACACACACACACACACAGAGGACTGTGAGGATTGGGGGGGGACATGCAGAAATTGGGCAACTAGTCACAAAGAGGTTGCTGTTCTATTTTTACTGGGCATTAAAGATTTAGTGCTTAATTTTATCCTGCCTTCAGTGTTAGAGCGGAGTATTAGTCAGTAACTGTGCTTCATCTGCTGGTGTCTTATGGCTACATGCACTAAAGTGTTGCACCAGTGCAAACAAACTGCTGCTGCTATTTACAAAGAGAGCAAAGCGACAAGAACGTGTGTAAGAGGTGGGAACTCGGGAATGTCTGGGACTGACCCGGTTTCATGTGTATTTCTGCGAGTTCCTTTCTAAAGGTGCAAAATATTGTGGAGGGAGGAGAATAGCACACAAACCAATTTACTAATGTTTGTGATACACAACTTATTGCTTATTGTCCTGATATTTAATGCATCAAAAACATGTTCTTTATTTTTTCGCTTGATATTCAAATGAACCAACAACATCTGTGCTTAGAAAACTACACAACTTAAAACTTGCAATTCACCCATGAGTGGGATTCAGGGATCGCCAAATTTACCAATCTGGCACTTAGAGTACTGATGTTTGTCTACCAGAGACTCAAATACATGAATTAAAGTCTCTGAGTCGAACACTCACCACTCCACTTCTTTGTCTTCTTCCCTTTCTCTGTCAGGTGGTCAGCAGAGGGAGATCATAGTATCTAAATCAGACACCAGCGTGTTGATAACAGACTACAGTCCTTCTAAAGTCTACACTTTCAGTGTTATCGCAGTCAGCGGCAACAAGCAGAGCAGACCACTTCAGGGCAGATTTAAAGGTTGGTTCATCTTGTACTCCTGCTTTATATTCTCCCAAATCTTTTCTGCCTTTCTCCTGATGACTAGTCTCCTCTTAGTGTTTTTCCTACCCTCTGCTAAACCTTACTCTGTTATGCGACTCACTCCTATTTCATCTTCTTATCCATCATTTCAGTTTTCTCTACTTTTATCCTGTCTCGACTTCTTCTCTTTCCCCTCCTCTCATTTCCTTTCCTCTTTTCTGCGTATTACCTCTCATCGTCTTTCCTCACCCTCTTCCTCCTCCTCATGTAGCCCTTTCTCTTATTGTTACTCAGCTTTGATCTGTTGCGTTACACTCTGTTTTTTCCTCTGCCGTGTCCTCGCCTGTGTCTATTCTTGAGTAATGTACTACTTGGTTTGGGATATTTTATTACACTATAATGAAGGAGACCCAGATAGAAAGAAACTTTCTGAAATAACTGTTTTTAAAATAATTTAAAATTATGAATTCGTTATATTCTGCAGGTGAAAGAAATGAGAGTGACAAGACTGAGTCCCAGAGGTTCACCGATTCAGCTGCTCCTCCGAGGAACGCCAACGAGATCTCTGGAGGTAGGACAAATGCACTGTTTCCAGGAGATGAGACGATATGCAGAGTTGTCCTCACATGAAACATATAAATAAAACGACTCGCGCTGATGAATTGGACTCTGCTTAAAGAGTCTCCCAGTCAGTTTCCATAGCGATGTTTGGATGAAGGATAAACAGCCACCGGGGCAGTTACATAGATCAGAAGGCCAAAAAAGTATGAGTCAGCGTGTCTGTCCGTGTTTCCCTGCATGAAGAGTTTTTATCCAACAGGTTAACAGTGAAGTTTTTTGAGATGAGATGCCAAAATCATCTTTGCCTGACTGGCAAATCATTTGTGGCTGTGATTTTTTTTGGGAATTTATTTATTTATTATTATTATTTCAGCATAACTCCTAAAGTTAGGCAAGTGACCAACAATGTTCGCTTGTGTCTGTGTGGCTGCCTGCTAACTTGAGTTCCCGCTCCCATGCAAGATGTCTGGATTCATGCGTGTTTATTCTTAAAACCGAGATGTTCTTTCAGCTGGCAGCATGGATGTCCTCATATTAAAATGCGTAATGGTTCAACCTTCTTCCTATGCAATGTAAAAGAAGACAGGGATGCATTTGTTTTCTTTATTGAGCGTATACTTGCATAGTCCCCTGTCTGCTGATTTCTTTCCCATAACAGTGAATTCAGCTGGAAATCTCTGGCTATAGATAATTGATTGTTGCAATTCAGTTTTCCGTGTGTGCTCGTGTAAGAAAGACGAGCCCGGTAATGTGAAGACATGAACGGTGTCAGATTTGAAACACTGTAACTGCTGCTGGTGCAATAGTTTTTTGACTTTCTCTAACGTTTTCATCACAGTTTTGTAGCCTGAAGTGTACACAAAGACAGACAGTCATTATTCAGTGGAGCCGTACTTATTATTTAAGCATACTTGCTTCAGGCTGGCTTATTGTTCGGTTTTTGTGCTGGTGATCATTTATCACAGGGCCCTAAAAGATTGAGGTTGTTTAGAAATATAAGTGTGGTTATATAGTATAGTTTAGGCGTCCAGTTTCCATTAAACTGTACAGTGTGTCATCATATTTATTGACTATAGTACATATATATTATTTAGGCAATTTACCGTGTAACTGTGTATGTGCATTTCATAGTTGCTGTTGGAGCAAGAGACCGACATGCACTCTCCAGGAGAGAATCACTGAGCAATTCATATCCATGAATACTTAATAAATTGGCTCTTGGGTGGAAAACACACTGATAGTAAATCACAGGTTTCATATTGAATGCAATCTCTAGTGGCACTTAAAGTGTCTTATTATAGTATATTAACCTGTACAGCGAGCGGTGGAAGAGTGATGAATTCACCATAAATAATGTTTGATTGTCACATCTATATATTTCTATAGTAATATGAAAATGAGATGTATTTACATTTTTCTCATGTTACGTTTTCATTTTTGGTAAATTGCTTTTCTGTCTGCTATATCTGGCAAATAGAATTTAAACAACAACTAAAATGACAGCAACGGTATATGTCAGCAGAGACTGAGGTTGTAGCTGTTTCTATAGAAAACAAATCTAATCGAAACTGAGCATCAGAATAGGGAAGAGAGGTGATTTAAGCGATTTTGAACATGGCATTGATGTTGGTTTTCTGGTCTGAATACTTCAGAAAATGCTGATCTTCTGGGATTTGCCCACACATCCTTCTCTAGGATCAAAACGGGAGAAGGCAACGGCAGTTCTCTGGATGAAAATATGTTGTTGATGCCAGAGGTCAGAAGAGAAAGGTCAGGCTGCTTTGAGATAATAGGAAGGCAACAGTAACTCAAATATAACCACTCATTCACTAGCAATACGTAACTGATACTAGCAATACGTAACTAGTATCAGGCTGAGTTTCCCAAAAATACTCTATGTGAGCTTGCGTGGTGAATTTGCCTGCAGTCAACCCAAACCACACATGCACACACACAGGTTTAGATCTTTGATGTTATTCCTCTTTGTTTCTCTCGTGCTGTCCTCCCCCTCCGCTCCTCTTCTCCTTCCTATCGGTAAGCAAATTAGAAAGCTTACTTCAGTTTGCTGTTATCAGAACCACTCGCCCTCCACTAGAGGCGACCTTGATTGGTGTTCTGCCTCCTACCTGTTGGGGATTATAATAATATCCTGCTGTGCTTCAGTCGTATTTGTGAAAGTGTGTGTTGGTGTTTGCATCTTTGTGTACTGTAGTGATGATAATGGGTAACTGTGGATGAATAAAGGAGGCCCTTTTATGTACCGTAACACGTAACGGTGTCTTTCTTTTCCTCTCTATCAGGCTCAGTGTGTGTGTGTGTGTGTCTTCTACTGTCCTCGATCGTGATAATAACAATGAAATATCAAGCTCCAAAGAGATGGCGCTGCACGATGCATTAGAAAGTGTGTTTCTGTGTGTGTGCAGCACTTTGTTCCAGAGTAGTAATCAGTTTGCTTCCTGTTAGGGTGGGTTGTTTACAAAAACTTTTATTAAGAGCTCGCACATAATCCCATCTCTACATCCCGAATGTATGTGTTCCAGACATCAGACAGGTTGGTTATTTCTTTGCACTCGAGCCAGCTGTGTGTACAATTTATGAGTGTGTGTTGCATTTAAGCTTGATGTTTAGTAAATACGTCAGACACTGTTAAGCATCTCTACTTGGAAAACCAAGTTGGACAGTATGACAAGTACCACAACAACTCTTTTTGTGAACATTATTACGACGATGCATTGAAGTTGGGCAGCAGAGCTACTTCGGCCAACCTAAAAATGTACAAACGACTTAACCATATCTTGCAGACTGTAAGCACAGGCTCCTCTGCACTAAATACAGACTTTGTTCTTTCCAGGAGCTTTGAATGAAACAAATTTTCTGTCTGCTCTTGGGGTGTCGTTGACTGTCTCTGGCTCTGAGCAACAGCAGAAGCTTTTCAAGGAGATTTTACCTTGGTTTGTACCTCGGTTTGTAGTTTGGAGTCTGTCCATGTCAGTCATTTGTAGGCCTGCACCCCTTAAAAGCTGATGACTCAGATCATTGGTCAGGGACTTAAAGCCTATTTTTTCCTACAGCCTCTAAATCAACCCACTGGATTCTGCTACTCGCTGCTGGAAGATGTGAAGAGATTTTGTTTTCTCCTTGAATATCCGTTTCTAAGTTGAAGACTCTTTTGCTTTTTATCCCTTCTTTTTTTTCTTTAGTGGCATCATCTGTAGGGAAAAGCAGCAAAAATAAAACCTAATTTTCATAACAAACTGTGATGGAGCAGATTGATCATTACACTGCTCCAAAGAAAGTGTTTGTTTTTTTTAATCTATAACTATGAAGGCAAGAAGAGAGGCAGTAAATAAGTGAAACAGAAAATATACATACATACAAGTCAGTCAGACTTTTGGTTAAGTGACAGAAAAAGTGCTTAACTGTGTGAACTACACGCATGGGTGCAGTGATGTCACAGTACTCTGCTCTTCTCGTGAATTACTGTATGTCTGAGGAAAAAAAAGTTTGTTTTCAGGACAAAACTAATTTAAACGAGGTAGCGGTCTCATTGCTCTTCCCACCAGCTAAAAGTGAAAAAAAATTTATATTCACATTTGTCTCTGGAATACAGTTCTCTAAGAAATCTTTGTTGTGAATCTCCTTGTGTTAACATAAGGATGGATTCGCTAGAAACGAGATGAGGGAAAAAAGGACAGATGAGGTACAACAGCAGCTCATAAAGTCTATAAATTATTCCAAAGCTAATGACACTGAATGAAAAAAACATATTCAGCTCCTTGTCAGCAGGAGCTGCAAACGGAGTTTGTCAGACATTTAGTTTCCACTTGTATCGGACAGTTTCATCTTTGCCAGCAAAAAAAAAGAGGAAAAAACACTGAAAAACAGTCTGCATACTTGATTGTTCATATTTTATTCCCACAGTCCAAAGTGTCAAAACACCAACATATGCTTTTTTTTCCATTTTTAACTTGGACTAAGAGGCAGAGCAAATAGTGTGTAATGCTATTATCCATTGAGACCGAATGACATCAGTTCAAAAGGTTGCCATGTTTGTGTGCTTGATTCGATGCCGCCACTGAAAAAAAGTCTGAGTTCATTTCAGCAGCTTCTCTCCCAGAAGAAGCACAGCTTTTATCATTCTTCCCTCTAAATGACACAGACAATTTAACTTGGAAATCCTTTGCAATATTTCTTCTCTAATTAGTGTTTTTAGGGCATCCGGTGAGTGTTAATTATGTAGAATGTCACTGTGGGGCCGCACACTCTCCTACAAATAGGGGAGGGTTGTGTCAGGAAGGGCATCCAGCGTAAAATATTTGCCACATCAAACATGCGGATCATAAGGAACATGATTTCTATACCAGATTGGTCAGTGCCTGGATCAACAACAACCGCCTCAGGTGCTGCTGGTCAGCACCTGAGCTGGAAACTGCTACTGTTAGCCAAAGACAAAGGAAGAGGAGAGGAGGAAGGCATGTTAGGAGGCAGTGAAAGAGAAGGATACAGATGCTACACATAGGATGGAGGTACATGATCCTCTGTGGCCACCCCTAAAGAGACCAGTAATACAAACACCTATGAAATGAGGCTGAAGACTTGAGCTCCTAACACAAATGAGAGGACGAGTTAAAAGCTATACAGATTCTGCCTCCATTGTTTTTTACATGAACTGATTGCTGTGGATGATGGTTTCTTCCAAAATAAAGTCGCATGGAATCCAGCAGCCAGCAATAATAAATATTTGAGTGCTTTTTTAGCTTAAAAAAAGCTCAAACAAATCCATTAGTTGTCCCCTGACAACTACTACAAGACAGTAATGTGTTTTCTGTGGAAATTTGCACTAAATGTTTCTTTAAAAATAATAACTATAATTTAGACAGCTGGAGAATATTAGACCATAGACATCTGTGTGTCTGTGTATGAGTGTGTGCATGTGTCTAGGTATGTCCATGACTATATTTTTTACCGATTTAGCTCAGTAGCCTGTTAGAAGATGTAAAAACAGATGTTTGCCACTCTGAAGAACATAAAGATTCAGAAGACAGTGTAACTATGAGTAAGTACGAGTGTCTTTTAATCTTTATTGAAATCTTAACCCTGTAATGTCAAATTAACCACAGTGATTTAAAAATAAATAGGAGAAAAAAAACAGTTTGTAGAAAAAAGCAAATTTATCTCTTTTGGCAATAATGTTGCAGAAGACAGACAGCCCTCCTCCTGCAGCTCTCCCCTCTTTATTTCTAATCCCACCCACCAGAGTTTTTATGGATCATCCGACCAACGATTGCTCAGAGTGAGAGTCAGTTTAACTCATTTGTACATATTATAGCGATCACTTTCTGTTTTCATATCGATGTAACTGTTCCTGTTCTGAGTTGTCAGCGTTACTAACGGTGCTGATGCCTTTCAGACCTTTTCAACTGATCTCATATTATTACCGGTCTGCTCGTTAAACGCTTGAGTGGATTTCGTACATGAAGCAATCGGAGTGAAAATCATTGAGCAGTAATGGGTAAAAGCCTCTTCGTTCCTCCACGCTAACGGCGCCTTCTTCAATAGATATTAGCTGACAGGATGTGAGTGGAGTGTTGCCTTCCTCCCTCCCTGACTGAGGCCTGGATCCAGTGCTCACACACACACAGACAACCCAAGGGACAGATGCAGTTAAAGTTGAACTCGAGGCCAATGAGATTCTGTTGACATTCACCACACTGCTAGTGTGAGACAGAGAGTCCTCTGGTATCCATCATCTCTACAGAGGGTAACAAACACACACCTGAGGAGTGAGGTTTCTATATTTACAGCCAACCTTAATTTGTCACATTAATACGTATTTCAACTCTGACACCACGTTTAGCTCCGTGTGTGCACATCTCTATATCTTTTGCTCTGCTAATTTCTAGCTTTAGGATTCATTTAGCCTCTCTATCTCTCTGCGTCTGTGTCCACTGCTTTTTTATTGCCCTATTAGCTTCCTGAATTACTACTTATAGACTTCCACAGACTTTGTGTATTTCTCTCTCCTTTAAAAAAAAAAAAACATTCCTAGCCTTCTTCTTTCATTTAGTCAGTCTGTGCAATGCTCACTGGACACACAAGAGGTCAACTGTTTGTGGCCAGAGAGATGTGTCACCCTAATGGCACACGCCCAGAGAGATTAAGGGAAGAGGCCCAAACCAACACCGCAGATTAAAGGAGGCAAATACAGGGAAGGCATGCAGCCCGTTCAAGCACGTGCAGGCCACAAAATAACTAATAGGGAATCCTATCATTTCCTTTGAAGGCCTCTTAACATTACATCACTTCTTTCCATTTGAGAGCAAAATGAACCAAATATGTATGTCATGGTGAGAGCGTGAAAGGCTCCAAGAAATTTAAAATGGATGTTGTAGACGTGATGTGAAAGTAATGATGTGACGAATGTGAAACGCGGTTTTATTGCAAACTGGTGTGGCACATGAAGGGCTAAGAAAGGATGGGACTGAAGAGAAGTATTTAGGGGAAAACATATACGAATAAACCACACAGGGAGCTCAGGTAA
The DNA here is from genome assembly GCF_963969265.1 of Rhamphochromis sp. 'chilingali'. Lineage (NCBI taxonomy): Eukaryota > Metazoa > Chordata > Actinopteri > Cichliformes > Cichlidae > Rhamphochromis > Rhamphochromis sp. 'chilingali'. The sequence continues at coordinate 9,676,381 of NC_137938.1, forward strand.
ACGTCCTGCAGAAATACACGTTTCATCTCTGTCTGCTCTCACTTCTTGTATCATTACAAGAGCTGCTTTACTCTTTACTTTGGATGTTTTCCAACTACTAGATTATTCCTGCCGAAAGAGGACTAAAGAAATGTCATCTTCAAATATGCTGGATGTGCTCGGAGATGCATGAGCAGGCCTGCACACAGTGTGTGTGTGTGTGTGTGTGTGTGTGTGTGTGTGTGTGTGTGTGTGTGTGTGTGTGTGTGTGTGTGTGTGTGTGTGTGTGAGTGTGTGTGTGTGTGTGTGTGTGTGCTAATTCCTGCTGAAAGAGGACTAAAGAAATGTCATCTTCAAATATGCTGGATGTGCTCGGAGATGCGTGAGCAGGCCTGCACACAGTGTGTGTGTGTGTGTGTGTGTGTGTGTGTGTGTGTGTGTGTGTGTGTGTGTGTGTGTGTGTGTGTGGTCTTGTGACATAGACAGATTTTTGTCCTCCATTAACAGCAGACGTTCATGGGTGAATTGAGCTATTTGTATGATACTTGGTTAACAAGTGTGTGTGTGTGTGTGTGTGTGTGTGTGTGTGTGTGTGTGTGTGTGTGTGTGTGCTAATGGCACTTTAGTCATTAGTAGCAAGGACTTCTTAAGTGCAGAGGTCAATTAGAATAATTAGAGCCCACTTCCTCACAGATTCCACTGCTATAACTTCTCTTCACTCTGTCTTCATTGTGTTCTGTGGATGTGGGGTGAGCTATGACATTTTGTCTTTGCCTGTTTCTGCTGAAATACTCCGTCCTCTGCAGGTGCAATTAAAGCAGACCTGAGCTAACAGTGTTTTTAAATAGGGTGAAAATGATGCAACATCACATATTTTTACATAAACCTTAAGTTTTATATGGCATTCAATAAGTGAAATGGGGCAAGGTTATTACCTACTTAATATGGTACCATGGCTCTAACAACAAGGACATTGTCATTGTCCTTGGTGTTAGAGCCATGGTTTTGAGTTATTATTACTACATTTCTGTTCAGTCCTTGGTGGCTTGTTTCAAGTTCGGATTGCATGCTTGGTATTGCTTTTACTCTTTTGTACCCTCGGTTTCAGTTACAGTTAACACTGGTTCTTTTTCATATTCCTGTTAAATCTGCACTTTTATGTATTTACTTTCATGCTCCGCGTTTAGTTACTTCCAAGTGCCGTTACTTTTACAACTGTCGTACTTCGAGACCTCCTGCCTTCTTTCCGCTACTCTCACATGCCCTCCTTTCCTTATAATATATCGCTCTTTGTCCTTTGCAGCTGATAAAGCACATGAGACCTGTTGATTCAAGTACAGAGTTAGAAAACTGTTTTATTATGGTATACAGGCAGAGCTATAGCTATGTTTTGAATACATTTCCATGATTTTCCAGTGCCTCATAAATGGGTAAGCTGCAGTAAGGTGTCTTTCCAGAGTTTACTGGCCCATTTCCCTTCCCTTAAGTTGATGAATGTATACATTTATCACACTGTAATTTATGCCTGACTAAGACAAACTAAAAGATAGAATAAGAGGAGTGGGGAGTGGGTGGGATGGCAGGCTATGCCTCTGACCAAATTAATATTTAAGCTGGTGTTTTATTGAATGGCAACAAAAATGCCTTCTTTCAGTGCAACACCCATGTCTAGAGATCTTAATGTGCATGGAGTTAAAATATAACCAGATATGATAAGAGAGTGCTATCAATGCAGAGACACACATATGTAGTTCAATAAATGTTTATATAGACATAAAGTAGAAAGAAAAGACCAAGGATAGACAAACAAGCACAAGTAGAGGAATGAGTGAGAAAGGTATAGAGAGAAAGTTTGTAGGCCATGTGCTGCTTTCCGCATACATCCAGTGTCTGTTCTGTCATTGCGTCTGTGTATTCAGTGAAGAGGTACAGAACAAGACAGTGGATTAAAGATCAAGAGGACAAGCAGCGAAAGGTCTCTGGTGGAACGACACAAGCCTTTCTGAAAACAGCTGTTGGATTTACACCTTAAAACCCAGTGGAGCTCAGTGCTTACGCTCACACAGGCCTATGGGTCTCACAGATGAATGTGAATGCGTGTGCCTTCCTGAGTGACACTGAAGGCCACTGAGCAAACGACAGGTGTATCAGTCTGTTGCGTGTCTCTCGTCTGAATAAACAGGCAAACAAAGAAAATCTTTTTCTGAGCTCTTGTGTACCATCATTTTTTTGTAAGAGAGAAAAAGAGAAAGCCTGTTCTGGGCAGGAAACCGCTCTATGGGGCAGCGCTCAAGCCTTTCCGAGCATTGAATATGAAGTTGTGCCACTGAGGTGTTTGCTATTTGTTTGACTCAATCCAGCTACAGTGGGGCAAAAAAGTATTTAGTCAGCCACCGATTGTGCAAGTTCCCCCACTTAAAATGATGACAGAGGTCAGTAATTTGCACCAGAGGTACACTTCAACTGTGAGAGACAGAATGTGAAAAAAAATCCATGAATCCACATGGTAGGATTTGTAAAGAATTTATTCGTAAATCAGGGTGGAAAATAAGTATTTGGTCAATAACAAAAATACAACTCAATACTTTGTAACATAACCTTTGTTGGCAATAACAGAGGTCAAACGTTTACTATAGGTCTTTCCCAGGTTTGCACACACAGTAGCTGGTATTTTGGCCCATTCCTCCATGCAGATCTTCTCGAGAGCAGTGATGTTTTGGGGCTGTCGCCGAGCAACACGGACTTTCAACTCCCGCCACAGATTTTCTATGGGGTTGAGGTCTGGAGACTGGCTAGGCCACTCCAGGACTTTCAAATGCTTCTTACGGAGCCACTCCTTTGTTGCCCGGGCGGTGTGTTTTGGATCATTGTCATGTTGGAAGACCCAGCCTCGTTTCATCTTCAAAGTTCTCACTGATGGAAGGAGGTTTTGGCTCAAAATCTCACGATACATGGCCCCATTCATTCTGTCCTTAACACGGATCAGTCGTCCTGTCCCCTTGGCAGAAAAACAGCCCCATAGCATGATGTTTCCACCCCCATGCTTCACAGTAGGTATGGTGTTCTTGGGATGCCATTCAGTATTCTTCTTCCTCCAAACACGACGAGTTGAGTTTATACCAAAAAGTTCTACTTTGGTTTCATCTGACCACATGACATTCTCCCAATCCTCTGCTGTATCATCCATGTGCTCTCTGGCAAACTTCAGACGGGCCTGGACATGCACTGGCTTCAGCAGCGAAACACGTCTGGCACTGCGGGATTTGATTCCCTGCCGTTGTAGTGTGTTACTGATGGTGACCTTTGTTACTTTGGTCCCAGCTCTCTGCAGGTCATTCACCAGGTCCCCCCGTGTGGTTCTGGGATCTTTGCTCACCGTTCTCATGATCATTTTGACCCCACGGGATGAGATCTTGCGTGGAGCCCCAGATCGAGGGAGATTATCAGTGGTCTTGTATGTCTTCCATTTTCTGATGATTGCTCCCACAGTTGATTTTTTCACACCAAGCTGCTTGCCTATTGTAGATTCACTCTTCCCAGTCTGGTGCAGGTCTACAATACTTTTCCTGGTGTCCTTCGAAAGCTCTTTGGTCTTGGCCATGGCGGAGTTTGGAGTCTGACTGTTTGAGGCTGTGGACAGGTGTCTTTTATACAGATGATGAGTTCAAACAGGTGCCATTCATACAGGTAACGAGTGGGGGACAGAAAAGCTTCTTACAGAAGACGTTACAGGTCTGTGAGAGCCAGAGATTTTCCTTGTTTGAGGTGACCAAATACTTATTTTCCACCCTAATTTACGAATAAATTCTTTACAAATCCTACCATGTGGATTCATGGATTTTTTTTTCACATTCTGTCTCTCACAGTTGAAGTGTACCTCTGGTGCAAATTACTGACCTCTGTCATCATTTTAAGTGGGGGAACTTGCACAATCGGTGGCTGACTAAATACTTTTTTGCCCCACTGTACTTTGTTTTCAGCCGTAGACAAAGGTCGCTTTGAAGCTGTATACAGTCGTCAGATCGTTGCTTTACAAGCTGGTGTTGTAGCTCTTTGGTGTCAGGATTTTTGGCATTAGGCATGGTAAACAACCACAAAGTTACTCACAAATAAAACTCACTTTCAGACCAATTAAATTTCCATTTAAATGTTCAAATGGTTTTTGTGCTCAGTGTTTAAATTGTTTTAGTACTTTTTCCACAGCTCTAAGAATCACTATGTTGCTGATGTGGCGTTTTAGTCATATTACATGATCTGTATCAGCAAGGATGACTAACACCTTCATTATACTGATGCAAGCTTGACCACATGAGGTAATGCTTGCTTTAAGGATGACTGTGGCATATTGGGGAAAATGCGTATTTGCCGTCTTGCCACCGGTTAGTTAGAAAGCTTATTAACTCTTTGTGTGTTCACTGTGGATGTGTATAGATGTGTATAGACAAGTCAGACAATTCCTGTCTATTACAAACACCTGTTGTCAAGGTTATTGTGGTGGAGGTGTGGCCTAGTTTCTCTGCAGGGGAGGGGTGGTGCACAGGGCTGGACTGGGACAAAAAATCGGCCCGGGCATTTTGACTAGAGACCGGCCCACCAAAAATGTGACGTCATTCAGGGGTAAAACCGCAAAGGATTCTGGGAACTTGTGGCAAGAGGTACTAGCGCATGCAGGCTTTAAATTGAACTCAGTTACACAGCGATAAAAAGAAACACAAAAAATGGCAAGAAGCTGTTGTATTATTAACTGCAATAGCCGGTGTTGTGCCAAAAAGTAATTGTCTGCCAAAAACTGATTGCTCGTATTTAAATTGCTATAAGTAACTTGTTGGGCTATAATATGTGAAACATATGTCAAATGCATCCCTCATGGATGACATAAAGTCATCTCTCCATCTCTCTCTCCTGCTCTTTTATTTCTCTCTCTTGCTCCATCTCTCTCTGCTGCTCTTCTGTCTCCTCTGTCACAGACTTCTCCACTTTTGATGATAAATCAGCCTGGTGCAACATGTAAGGATTGGCACAATTTGTTAAGATTTTGAGGAGTTTGAGAAACTAACCTTAAGCATAAAATAAAATTTACTATCAGTAACTTCATAGCACCCGCCCAGCAGTATATAAACTCCGTCATGCTAGCTAGTACGCAGTACCAGTTATTCTAAGCGACTGTAAAAAGTCAGCACAACGAAAACAAACTACAACTAAACTTGGTTTATATCTGACACAGATAGACAGCAGGTCATAACTTCTTACCTGAAGTTCAGTTCCTCTGCCACTATGACCGGCGGCCGCCTCGGGTCTCTCCTCCTCTTGCCTCCCCTTTCCCTTATCCACCTGCTGGCCTCCACCACTTGCTGATGTTGCTAAATCTGTGGAAGCTATGCCATAGCTACCGCCAAACAATTCAGTTATTTTTACACATTTGGCAGCGTCTGCCTGAAGGGCTTGTTTCTTTTTGGCCCTAATTTTTTCTGCACCTCCTTTTCTTTTTTTGTTCTTCATTTTCTTTAGTTGTCTATAAGATTGCTAAACAAGGGGGAGGGTGCATCCGACCTCCTCGGCTGTAATTGGTCCAGCCCAGAGTGGATCATGACCAATTGGCCAATCCAACACCTTTCATTATTTAAACCCTTCCAAAAAAAAAAAAAAAAAATATCGATCGGCCCATAAAAACAAAAAATCGCCAGCGGCCCACCAGGCAAATGCCCGGTATGCCCGATGGCCAGTCCAGCTATGGTGGTGCAGCAGGCTCGAGGGGCAGTGCCAGGGAGGCTGGCAGGGCAGCAGCTTCTCATCCTGTAATCATGCTCTCACCCCTTTTTTTTAGTGGAGTCACCTGGGAGGCTTTCTGGTTGTGGACGAAACAACTGTGCCGAAATGAAACTTATTGCAAATAAAAAACATCACAAACACGCTGAATAGTGCGAGTCGTGACTGGGGTTCATGGTTATTTCAAACATTGTTTACAAAGTTAGGATGGTCAAAAACACAAATATCTACAAATGCAAAGTTACTATTTTATATTGCCAGAAATATTTGCTCGTCTGCCTTCACAAACATATGAATTTGAGTGACATCCTGTTCTTAATCCATTGGGTTTAATACGATGTCGGCCCACCCTTTGCAGTTATAACAGCTTCAGCTCTTCTGGGAAGGTTTTCCACAAGGTTTAGGAGTGTTTATGGGATTCTTCTTCTTCCAGAAGCACATTCACTGTAAACCTGGATAAGTTGAATCTACTTTTAAAAAATCAAGGTAACTTGTTGCCTTATATTTTTTAAGTAATGAAGCATTAGTTGAACAAATGCACTGGACTACGTTCAATGTACTTGAGCCCCTAAAGGAATGGAATATTTGAATGTACTAATACAGTAACTGAAGATACTTAGTTACCATGTTTAACTCAGCTTATTAAGTAAGCATTACTCCATTACCAACCAAACTAAATTGTATATTCTCACTGATCAAACTTAACTTTTACAGTTCTTGAAAATCAAAATATATCTTTCAATCAATAGAGCCAGTAAAAGAAATACATGCAACAATTTACTATTGGTGATGTCTTTGTTTCAGCAACAAAAGTAATAGAAAATGTATTCTTTACAATACTGAACTGTGTCTGTTGAAATATGGTGAATAAACTAACATGAGAAACTCAGCCCTGCAGGACACTGGTATCTTAACATCAACAAATAACAATTTTGTCTGTGGAACGGCAAAAAATAAAGAATACAGGGAGAGAACTGGAGGGTGAACAAAAATCCAAACAAAATACTACATGGAGAGCCCATACTTCCCCTCCACCTTTCTGCTGATTCTTGAGTGTTTGAAGTTTGAGTTCAGAAGTACTTTTTGTAAAAAAAACTTTGGGTAGTTGAGATGCAATGCATAGGTAAGGCCGAAGACAATGTGCATGGCCTGGGGCAGGTTCTCAACATCCATCACAACCTTGCCCCCTAAGATGATTCCCACTGAGGATGCATTGCGATGAAGGGACTGCATGTGTGGAGAAATTTTTCTTGTTCATGGAAGAGGATCTCCACTGGCACATCATTGTACAAATGTTCCTCATCATCAGTGTTGTGAAAAAAGGAACACAGGATCATCACGTCAACATGACAACACAGTGCTATAAACAGGCTCTATATGTACAAAGCTGATGTGCCTGCCCTGTCCAGTGTCCAACCACTGCCACAGAAAATCACTTGGGATAGTCAATGACAATAATAACAATAAAAAAGTAACTATTAACATATGCAAACCTTTAAATAATATGTATGGTAGAGAGAGAGAAGGGGAGGTGGAGAGAGGGGAAGGGAGGTCAAGGGAAAAGTGGAGAGGTAGTAAACAGGTGGAACTAGGGAATGGGGGATAAGAGGAGGTAAAGAAAAATCAGTTCCTTACAAGAACTTGAAGAAGGCAGATGGATCATTGCCGAAAATGACAGGAAGCCCCTTGAGGACAAGGCATCTGACCTCCGTCACATCCGAAGTCTGGTGGAATGAAGGAGGAGAGAGGAGATCACACATTTCGAATAGAGTCAATATGTCACCCTGAACAATATGATCGCAAACATAATAAAAAGCACAACCATTTAAGTACTGGAACCCCTGTTAACCTGTTAACATACCCAGTGTCACAACAACAGTCACCTCAAGGCGCTTTATATTGAAAGTTAGACCCTATAATAATACATACAGAGAAAAACCCAACAATCATATGACCCCCTATGAAAAAGCACTTTGGCGACAGGGGGAAGGAAAAACTCCCTTTTAACAGAAAGAAACCTCTGGCAGAACCAGGCTCAGTGAGGGGCCTGGTTCTGCCATCTGCTGCGACCAGTTAGGGTGAGAGAAGGAAGACAGGATAAGACAGGATGTGATCGTTCAAGTTCAATCAAGTAGCCAACTGATTTCTATTACGTAAAGATTTGAAAATGAACTAACATTTGTTTGTTGCATAAGGTCAGGTAACATCTGTCTGTGAGACCCCTCTTTGACTTGAAGATCTCCATTAGTCTGGGACTGTGATGGTCAAGGGCCTCGTAGAACTCCAGTCTCAGGCTCTTAACAACCACTGTGCTGAACTCCAGAAACACCTAAAACTTGTAAAAACAAAACATGTTCATGTTCAGATGAGTTAACCATAGTGTTATCTTTTTATGCATCAACCCAGACTGCAATATTTCTCTGTAATATAATTTTGATGAGTACAACAGAGCCCCTTTGGTGAAATCAATTTAAAAACAAAGAACTTGTGGCTATAAATTAGCTAGCTAACATTCTCAGTGAATTTATAGCTAACATTAGCTAAGGAAGTGTTGGGCGATGTTAGCTGGTTAACTACCTTATAACTTATCGATAAAATACACTAACTTATCAGTAATTAGGTTTGTTACTTCACCTATCAGTGGAGAAGCAACCAGTGTAGGTTTTGTGCTTGTTTTTGTTTTGTGACTAAACTCTGGTCATTCACCGAAGGCACAAAACGTGGGCTGGACAACTTGCTCGCTTCAGTGCAGCTAATTGTTCATGTGTGTTCGGTTCCATGTCTGCTCTGTTTCACAAGGTCCAGAGCTCCTCAAAGCCACTCTGTCAAAACTGGTATGAACTAGATTTTTGATTATATTAAGTTGTTTGAACTCAAACACATAATTACAATAAAATAGGCTAATAAAAAGTAGAACTTACTTAGAATTTATAATTAATGTAAAGAAATTACAGATGTTTAAGTAATATGCACTTGTTTCAGTAGAAGCTATTATTGATTGGACTTAAAAACACAATTACAATAAAAAAGGACATGAAAAAGCTCAGTTTAATCAAAAGTAACAAGTAATGTTCACAAATTAGACATATTTAAGTGATAAGAACTCATTATTTTTAAGTTGAATCAAAATCTGGGTTTACAGTGTTTTAGAGGTCAGACACTGATGTTGGATGAGCCTAGCTCTAATTCATCTCAAAGCTGTTCTGTCAGGTTGAGGTCAGGAGGACTCTGTGTAGGCCAGTCTAGTTCTTCCACACCAGACTTGCTCATCCTTACCTTTATGGACCTTGCTTTGTGCATCCCGAAATTGTTCCCACAAAGGTAGGAGCTGAAATGCTCTAAAATGTCTTGGTATGTTGAAACTAGTGCTGTCAGCGTTAATCTCGTTAAAATGACGTTAACGCCATAACCGCATTAACGCAGCAAATCTCCGTTAACGAGTTAATGCGGATCGCTCCGTGCGTGGGGCTACATAGTGCTAACACGTTGACGCCGTGCAGCCCTCCCACGTTAACTCCCAAACTGAGATTTGCCGCGTTAATTCGGTTTATCCTTTTAACGTCATTTTAACGAGATTAACGCTGACAGCACTAGTTGAAACATTAAGAGTTGCTTATCTAAGGGGCTGAGTCCAAATCCTGAAAAACAACCCCACACCACAATTCCCCTTCCTCCAAACTTTACACTTGGCACAGCGCAGTCAGACAAATACTGTTGTCCTGGTAGCCGCCAAACTCAGACTTGTCTGTCAGATTTCCAGACACAGAAGCATGACTCATCACTCCAGAGAACACGGCTCCAGAGCAGTGGTGGCGAACTTTACACCTCTGCATCTGACGCTTTGCATTGCACTTGGTGAAGTTAGTTTTGGATGCAGCTGCTCGGCCATGGAAACCCATGCTATGAAGCTCTCTCCTCACTGTACTTGGGGCCACATGATGTTTGGAGGTGTATAGTGACTGACTCCAGAGAAAACTGGCGACCTCTGTGCACTATGCGCCTCAGTATCTGCTGACCTCTGTGATTTTGCGTGACCTACCCCTTTGTGGCCGTGTTGCTCTCATTCCCAATCACTTCCCATTTGTTATAATACCACTAACAGCTGACTGTGGAAATATTTAGTAGTGAAGAAATTTCACAATTGGACATGTTGCATCTGAACAGGTGGCATCCTATCATGGCCCCACGCTGGTTTTAACTGAGCTCCTGAGGGTGACCCATTTTTTTTGTAGTAGTCTTCATGCCGAGGTACTTTATTTTACGCACCTGTGACAATGATTGGAACTCCTGAATTCAAAGATTTGAAAGGGTGAGTGAATACTTTCAACATTGTAATGTATCTTGGAATTTGCCTGTTACTGTTCTTACTGTAATTTAATGGAAATACAACACCACACGTATCAATGGCTAGTTGGACACTTCCTCTAAATTTAGCCAGTTATTATTTTCTAGAAAGTAAGCATTCAGTCACTTTAATAAATTTGTCTATGTCTCTTTGTAGCACATATGTTAAAGAGGTCTGTGCTAAATTATGATATATAAAACTGGCTAGCAAGGCCAGTTCACCTAACTGGTGCTTCACTGTGGTTGTCTCTTTAAATGCGATCCACACTTTCTCTCCCGTTTGGTAGAGCACTCAACAAACACACCTACACATGATCAGAGGGGGCGGAAAGGACCAGACAATGTTGAGATTAAGTGGCCTTTTATGCTACAACTTAGAGGAAATTGCCTATATGAAACATTTTGGTTCTTTATGGTAATCTGCTGGGTGGAGAAATTGATCTTATTACTATTCATCCTGAAACTATATATTGAGAAAACACCTTACATAAAATAAGTAATTCACCCCACGGATAACATTGTTTCAGTGAAGCTAATACTTTGAGTATTATAGCAAAAAAAATTAAAAATCAACTTGAGTTAAGCTGTTTGGGAGTAAGTGTCAAATTATTTGTGCAGTGAATTAGCCTCATCTTAGAGGTGAAGTGCACTTGTAAGAGTTTGTTCACTAAGGAATCAGTCTAGGATAATAAAGGAAGGGTTCTCACTGATGTGGGGACTCTCTCTGCTGCTACTCTCCATCCATCTGCATGCCTGTCACTGTCCTCAATGTTAATTCCAGACACTGAAACACAATCACAGTGACGGGGGAAATAAAACTTAACTAGAGAGAGATTGAAATGACAGCACACTCTGTCTGATCCCTGGCTAAATAGAGGTCAGCAATAAATCAAGGCCGGCTGGGAAGAATGACTGTTAATGAGAACAGAGACAGACAAAGAGAACAGAGACGACGAGGGTGGAAAAGTTTTCTAAACTACATGCGTGTGTGTTTAGATGTGTTGATAGGAGTCTCTCAATTTATCTGTTACTCTGCTGCACATTTATTACTCTCTGCATGCATACGTTTGAGTGTAAACTAAAGCTGCTTTGCTTTAGTTTATCTCTCTTTGAAGAAAGCATGTATCCAACAGTGACTGTGTTTTTAAGCCTCCATGAGCATTTTTGAGTGGCTATGTAGTGTAACAAGTGTTCCCACTAACTGCTTGTCTCACAACCCTCAGTCCTGTTTAGTCTCTGATGCTGCTCCCTGACTTTATAGCCAACAGTGGCTTCCATTGTTACAGTGCACATTTCTAATACCCATTACTCTACTCCCACACAAGTTAATCCAATTGTCTGGGAGCCACATACTTTTCCCCACAGCTCTGCAGACTCTGTGGGCTTTGAATTGTAAAACATGGTCTCGTCTTTCCCATAGACACAGGTGGGCAGTCTAATCACGCTCATGCATGCCAGTTATGCTTGGGATTATGTCCACGTGTGTGTCTGTATGTAAATAGTTTCATTCAGCACCTTTACTAACCATGTGCTTCCAAGCAAACAAGGTTTAGACTGTAAAGTAGTGGTGTGACACGGGGAAAAATGGTCTTGTGGGGTTTTTTTCAGTCTAACCTATAAAAATGTAAAATCATCACCACCACGTACAGTATTTATGTAGAAAAACTACATAAAGAATTGAAATCAGCAGTAAGCATCTAATAAAACATGATGACTGAACATAACAGCTGCTTTAGTTTCAGGGTTCCATATGTATTTTGGTTCACCATCACACTATTCTTTTTTCTGAGCTCTATTGTACCACCACTAAGCCTTTTAACCTTAAAATGTTAAAATGTAAATTTGAGCCTTGAACATCGGGTGGCTTGTTCCCATGATAGAATTGCATTATTTTTGGCCTATGAGAAAATTACTTTTACTTTACAGTGCTGTATAAAAGTCTCGATCCAGGACTAATTTCTAGTTGAGAAAATGGGAAATAGGCAGAGTGAATTACAGAAAAATGACCAAACACATGGAAATACAATAGCTAAGGCAACAGAGGCTGTATAGTTCTTACACAGTACTGTACACATGAAATATAAAAATCTAAACTCAATTGTCTTTTATAAAACACAGTAACAATGCAGTACTTCTGTAGACAGAAATGCTTACCTATATGAAAATTATACTCTGTCATAACACTTTGTATGTCATGGCAGGAGTGTCGCCCATTAGTCAGGCAGGTGGAATGAGCTTAGCAGTGAAGTGGAGAGAGGCAGTGAAGTGAGTAAACATAAACTTGGACAAAAGAAAGACTTGGCTCCACAGAAAGTGTCAATACATCTGTGACCTTTCGCTGCCCTCAGATACAGCACTTTGGCTTTTTACCTTCATTCCAACTTTGGTTCTCTTCTTTGCTTTCACTCTGTTCCCCCCGTACACACTTTGACCCACAGCAGAGGCGTTAGATGAGAAGAAAAAAGGGAAGAAAGAGGTAGGGCAAAAGAGGAGAAAAAAGACAGATGGGGCTTATAAGAAGGAGAACCTCTGACTAGCCTACTGGTGACTATCAGAGAGCATATTGAGATTATAATACAGCTACAGTAGAAACATACTAGGAGTGCTTTTTTTTGCTAGGAGAACTACGTTATCATGTCCATGAGCCTCTCAATCTGATAATGCTGTGTTGGTGATATTCCTCCACCATCGTAATCAATGTTGCCACAGAGACTATCACGTTTTTGTGATGTCACAGTTTTGCAGCTTGTGGGGAAAGACTACACATGGGATCAAATTTATCTACAGGGCTATTTCTGCCAAAAAAAACTATTAAAAGCCATTTGAGCACCTATGCGCAATTTAGAGTCACCAGTTACCTAAATAGAATAGAATAGAATGCATTTATTGTCACTATACAGTTGTACAATGAGATACAGAGCATCTCCTACTCAGTGCAAACATGCATATACAAGCTGGTTTAAAAAAAAAAAAGTCATATGTAATAAATAGTGTTGTGTATATACACTAACTGCATGTCTTTGAAATGTGGGGGGAAGCCGGAGGACCCGGAGAGAACCCACACGAACACGGTGAGAGCCTGGGCCTGATGGTGGAATTGAACTCAGGACCTTCTTGCTGTGAGTGCTAACACCACCGTGCCACCGTGCCGCCCTACATGGTTAATGTGAAATTAGTAGCAGTCCTAACCAGTGAATAAGTGAGATGCATAATTTCCCTTAGTGTCTGTCAGTATTCGATTACTGTTGCTTGCGCTAGGAAGTGAAAGGCAGCTTTGGCATCTAGCTCATAGTTCAGTGTAGGCCGACTGTGGTTCAAATAAAATCGAAATAAAAAATTGGTTATGTGAAAATTTAAATAAATGTATGACATTAAGTAACCTAAATGGTGACAAAATAACCTGCCCTAACAATTAAATAAACATTATGGTCAACTCAACAGAGTGCTGACAGATGTCAGCAGGAGTAATGTGAAGGACGCAGCACCCTTGATTGCTGGGTCCGATGGGTCCTAATTAACGTTCTCACCACCCTGACAATAGACGCAGGAATGACCAGCGAGCTGTACTTAGCTGTAATTACTGACCCTCTAATCCTCTGTTTACCACCTCCTGCTGGCTTTTCACATTTAACAACCCCCCCCCCCCCCACACACACACACCCACCCTTGGTTTCTTTCTTTCTTAACCATTAACCTTTTCCTTGCCATTCTATTTAGTTACTATAGATAATAAAAAATGAATATCTATAATTTTATGTCAAAGAGTAGCTGCTCGATTGATTTGATCTATATGTCCTGTTTTGGTGCTTATTTATGGTTGTTCCTATAAAACCTTTAACGCTAGAGTCTCTTTAAAGGCCATGTTTGTTTGTTTTGTAATAGAGTAACCTCCACAAAGATATTGATATGATCTTTGGCCTTACAACCTTTTGCCATTTTGCCGAAAGTCCCGAACAAAGCCTTCTTTTTTTCCTCTCCTTAAAACAAGGGGTATTATTCAACTCTGATATAAAATCACACTCTTTTTCCCTTGTCAAAACAATAACCTTTGTGCATTTCACGGGCACCTTTTTCAATGTTCTGCATTTGCAAGCCACAGATTGTCATCAGCTATCTCCCGACCTTGTTGTTTTCCCTTCTCTCGTTTGTCGGCCGCCTGTAGCAGATGGATGGTTCAAACAGTCAGACGCACACAGACAGCAGACAGAAGGCTCCGTCTGAAAAATTGCTTCTTGAAATAAATACCTGTGTATCGTTAGACGATGTAGCTTATTTATTAATTTTTATCTTGAGAAAGTGTTGGCTTGAATCGATAACACGGAAAGCACAGATGGTGAGGTAAGTGTAAATGTTACGAAGCATGTTTTGCTGTGTTTATAGCATTTATGCATCACTGCCACTGTTTGAATAAATACATCCCAGCATGTTTTATATTTGTTCTTTATTTTCAAGCAATTTAGCACACGCCTGTGCTAATTAACATGTTAAACCAAAGACCCTGTTGTGCTTAGTTCCAAATGGCTTTGTTAAAGTTGGCAGGAGCTGAATTTTTAGTCAAAACACAAATAAATCCACATTTCCTACTGTCAGCTCTTTGCTTTATGGATTTTTCTTCAATGAGACACAAAGGTCCGACATTATGAGCATGTCGTAGATTAATAGCGATTACTTTCCTGTAGACAGGAAAGTGGTTTATGTTACAAATTTAAGTAGATATATTTCTTTTCAGGATACCAAAGAAAGGTGGATGAGCTGTTATAAATTACAATGAATGAACTGATTTCTGTGCTGTGCTTATATTGCAGTCATACTGTTAAAAAAATGCCACTCTTATGAAGTCCCTGTATTGTAAGGATTTGTTTGGAAAGAAACACTTGTGGTAGGTCTCCAGTAAGTTTATGTAAGTCTGAAGTGATGGAAATGGGCTGCTACTTTTATAATGCTGCTGTTTCAGTCTTTTAAACCACTGGAAGCGCTTTTACTCTGCATGCCCCAGTCTTCATTTGCGCTTAAGTGCTTTTCCTACCACACTGATGGATGTGCGAGGGAGCAATTTACATTCATTTGCTACTTTGTTAGGTACAGCTGTTTAACTGTATGTTTGAGATGGTATAGATGATCGTCTGATGTTCAAATTGAGCATCAGAATGGGGATGAAGGTGATATAAATGACTTTTGAACATTGCGTGGTTGCTGGTGCCAGACATGTTGGTCTGCGTATTTCAGAAACTGCTGATCTGCTGGGATTTTCCCACAAAACCCCCTCTAGGTTTTACAGAGAATGGTCTGAATAAGAGAAAATATCCACTGAGTGGGAGTTCTCTCAACAAAAATGCCTTGCTGATGTCAGAAGTCAGATGAGAATGGCCAGACTCCTTTGAGCTGATAGGAAGCCAACAGCAAATAACCTCTCATTACAACAAACATGATGTGCATTTAGAGATGCAGAAGAGCATCTCTAACTGCACAACATGTTGAACCTTGAAGAAAATGGGCTGGTACGCAGAGTCTGAAGGCCACTCTGCGTACCAGTTCTGTCAGCTAAGAACAAGAAACTGAGGCCAAGATTAACACAAGTTAACCAAATCTGGACAATAGAAGACTGAAAAATGTTCCCTGGTCTGATGAGCCTCAAGTGACATGCAGATGGTAGGGTCAGAATGCAACATAAAAAACATTGGACACACATTGCACATTGAAAATAAAAATAATGTGGATTTAGTGGTATTATCGTTTTCTTTAATTACTAGTCTTTCTCCCTTCCTCCTTTTTTTCAGTTGACCAGTTTGTGTGTCACACTGAGGCTATTGCGGATATTGTGATCCTGGTGGACGGCTCCTGGAGTATTGGCCGACTAAACTTCAGGCTGGTCCGTATGTTCTTGGAAAACCTGGTCAATGCCTTTGATGTTGGCATTGATAAAACAAGGATAGGTGGGTCCTGGCTTCTTTCCTTCTTGAACAGATGGGTTCACCATGGGACCAATATGGCTGTTTTAGCCATGAATTAAGTTGTTTTCGTCTATCGAATTAGTTCAAGTTTGAGTGAATATTACTAGGAAATGACAAGCTGTGTGTAATTGTGTCATGTTGTTCATTTATCAGGTCTCGCACAGTACAGTGGCGATCCCAGGATTGAGTGGCATTTAAATGCTTTCTCAACTAAAGATGCAGTCGTTGATGCTGTCAGGAACCTGCCCTACAAAGGAGGAAACACCCTCACAGGTACTGACCCTCTGTGATTTTGACTTTTGTTTTACAATAGTAGATTAAAAAGTTCTTCCTTGCCATTCTCTTCCCAATTGTCTTTTTAAAAGTCCTGTTATGATCGCTACTTTCACACACTACTGTTATTCTATTGCTATTTTTACTTATCTTTGCTGAATATTTTTGAATACACACACGCACACGCACACACACACACACACACACACGCACACACACACACACACACACACACACACACACACACACACACACACATATATATATATATATATATATATATATATATATATATATATATGTATATGTATAAAATTTATATTACTGTGTCATCAAGTATGCCACCTTACAGCTACCTGATTAATCCTTCTTCACTTACTATCCTTTTTACTCTCTACTCTTTTTTTTCACAGGTCTTGCACTGACTTTTATCTTTGAGAACTGTTTCAAGCCTGAATCTGGTGCAAGGCCTGGAATACCCAAGATTGGGATCCTGATCACCGATGGAAAGTCCCAAGATGATGTTATACCACCAGCAGAGGAACTGAGAAATGCTGGTGTTGAACTGTTTGCTATCGGTGAGATAAACTACAGATCATATTTTTAACTTATCTCCACAGTGGCAGACCTTAGTTTTTGGACTACTGTTTTTAAGGCTGGAGCTTAACATTCTAGCTAGTGTCAACTTTTTTGTTTTTATTTTTCATTCTGGACATGATTTACATGAAAATATGTGGCAGAAAGGTGTTGTTAGCTAAGGCTGGTTAGCTAGCTAGCTTGGTTACTAAGGTGCATTTGTTATATTAAAATGCATGCTGCCGCTACTCAAAAACACAACAAAATAATTGGTACTTAGAGCAGTAAAAGTATTGATTCACCCCATATATCGTTATATTGTGATTCCAAGTAGCCAGGTTTGTTTTTCTTTTTGTGTTTATGAGCAGTAGGTCTCCAGGCTTTCTGGTCCATTAAAGTTTTTTTCTTTGGACATTGGGTGCTTTTTCATTCAGTTGCAATCCTGTTCTTGTACTTGCGCATTTTAAAAAGAAGTGGCAGGGCTAAAAAAAAAACAAAACAAAACAAAAAAAAGACAGCCCTTCAACAGATCCATCTAGTGTTCACTGTAACCTCATCATTAATGGTCACTTTGAAATGGTGGCTGTCAAGAAGTCATTACTAAGGAAGGGAAACAGGGAGAAAAGGCACAGTTATGACAAATTACTCAAGATTTGAACTAAAAGTTGCTGAATCTGAAATTTTTGGTTCATTTCATCATCGCTATAGAGAAAGGACAAGAGAGACTCTAGTGTTTCCCCTGACAAATCTCCCAGTTAAATGTTTCCTTGTTTTTTTCTAATTTTATAATCCAATGCAACATTGAGGCATACTTAAGCCTCATTATTTGTCCAGATGCAAGACTCACTTTTTCATATTTTTGCACATTTCCCATCAAGGCTTCTAATTATTGGGCAACCTTTTTATAGATTTAGCGTTGAATTGGCATCAGTTGGTTTGTCATGCTTTTGACAGGACTTGCCATTCTTTTTTGTGTATTCATGTGGATACTGTACTCATGTGAGTACTCATGTATTTTTCCAGGTGTAAAGAATGCTGACGAGAATGAGCTGCGCTCCATCGCCTCACAACCGGAGAGCAATCACGTCTACAATGTGGCTGACTTTAACATCATGAGCTCTATTGTAGGGGGGCTAACAAAAACAGTGTGCAAACAGGTGGAGCAGCAGGACAAAGACATCAAGCAGAGTAAGAGCAAATTGGAAAACTGAAGAAACCTTACTAACATGCAAACAAGAATACTAGTAGGAACTCTGTGTCATGAGGAGTAAAGCATAAAGGAAAAGAGTTGTTAAACAAATAGTATCCTCACTTTGACTAGTTGTGTATCAATAAATGACCAAATGATAAAAAGTCAGAGTTAAAGTCTAGTTACAAAGTAAATTTGTTTACTATGAATCAAACCTTGTGTATGTAAAAAAAAAAAAAAAAGTTCGATGGCCTATAGGAACTGTTTAACAGGACACTATTAAGTCAGATCAAATGTTCATTTGATCTGACTTAATGGGATTTGCACTTCAAAGTTATATCCAATCTGAGGCAGCCTGTTG
Source organism: Rhamphochromis sp. 'chilingali' (assembly GCF_963969265.1). Classification (NCBI taxonomy): domain Eukaryota; kingdom Metazoa; phylum Chordata; class Actinopteri; order Cichliformes; family Cichlidae; genus Rhamphochromis; species Rhamphochromis sp. 'chilingali'. Next base: position 9,694,820 of record NC_137938.1, read on the forward strand.
GCCTGTCCTTTTTGTCTTTCAGAACATATACCAGAGACAACGGGAATGCCACTTAACCTAGTGACATCAGACATCACGGCCCAAAGCTTTCGGGTTTCATGGAGCCATGCCCCCGGAAATGTAGAGAAATACAGAGTTGTTTATTATCCCACTCAGGGAAGAGACCCAGGAGATCCACAGGAGGTAAATAGTGTATTATTTGCTGAAAACCACACATCAAACCAGCCAGAGCTGAGGAAGTCAACATATTTTATGTCGTGATATATTTATCACAACATAAAATCAAGAAATATCCATTTTATTCCATGGACATGACTCTCTCACTCTGTTCAGCTTTGGATACAGATGTGCTGAAGGATAAGCAGCAGCTAAAAAATCCTACAGTCAGTAGGAGTGTGAGGTGGGCAAAATGTACTTTTCCATAATATTTATGACACCAGGGGGAGTTATCAAGGATCGGGCAGGTTTATAGTTTGAGATCAGTTTTTCCTCGAGGCGTCAGTGCTATCGCCCATCCATACCTCTCACTTTCATCTCTCTATTCACTTCTCCCCAGAATATCTTTGCAGGTTATGACGGCTCACTAGAAATGATACTGTTGCTGGAACCAGGCACCTGCTTGATTTTTCCAGAACATTTGACCACAGAAGCCATTAAATCTCTCACTTAGCTGGGTTTACAGAGACCAGATGTTCTGGAGCCTCATGTAAAGAGACCTTTCCAGCTGGCTCACCGTGGGCCTAATCTTTATCACAACTGTCATCCTTTTAGTTCACAATGAAAAAGAAAAATATTCTTCAAGTTTTAAGCGTTTGTGCTTTATCCCATTCAATAAATCGATTGTTTCCTTCTTCCTTTCCCATTCTCTTCCAATCTCTCCTTTCTTTCCTGGTTTTATCTCGCTTTCCTCACTTCTGTTTTTCATTTTTATGTCTCCCTATTTATTGCCTCAATTACCATTTTTCATGCCATTCTATCCCCTCCTACTCTTCACACCTTCTTTTCCATCTTTCATATTCTCTTACTTCCCTGACTGACCCTCCTGCACCCCTGCAGGCTGTAGTGGTCGGGAGTGAGTCTTCAGTGGTGTTACAGCATCTTAGCTCCCTCACTGAGTACCAACTGGCGGTGTTTGCTGTGTATGCAAACAAGGCGAGTGCAGCTCTGAGAGGATCAGAAACAACGCGTAAGTTTATTCTTGCAAACACACATAAGTGTGCTTATAAGGCTCCACACTCAGAACACAATTTAATAACAATGGCTTAAAAAGTTACAGCTGCAGAAGCCAGACATATTGAAAATGCACTTACAGTGCTGTGCAAAAGTCTTGAGCTATTTCTTTATATTCTGCTTCCAAGGAGTTTTCCTATCATTTTTTAAAAAGGGTTCAGTCTTGAAGAATAACTCTCCAGGCTCTCTATAGGTCTTTCAAAGTTTTTCTATCTTTCTATCTAAAACTATAGAAAGAAAGTAAAGCAGATTAACAGTATCTGAAGTTCATGTGAGTACGAAAAAGGAAAATGTCCAGCACAGGACCTTAGAGATGCATTTCGGTTGCTTTTTCACTGCATTTCAGCGATGTTGGAGATCTTGTCAAAACTGATACAATTATTAATGCAGAAATCCACAGTCAGATTTTTGTTCACCATGAAATACAATCTGGACAGACTGATTGGCAAAGGCTTCATTTTCCCACATGACAATGATCCCAAACACACTGCCAAAGCAGTAAAAAAATATGCTTGTAAGGACTTCATAATAATATCACATTATTAAGGTATTAGTAAAGCTTTAGCAAGTTCTTAATTCATCATTTATATATCATATCATCATTCCAATATGAATGATGAATTAAGTACTTGCTAATATCTTACTAATAATATTAATAAAGCTTAATAGTGTGACATTATTGTAAAATGCTACTGTATTCTTATATATACTCCACAGTGGAGTACTATCTGTCATGGATTGGCCTTCCCAGAGCCCAGACGTCAACATTGTTGAAGCAGTATTTGAACATCTCGTCAGATAATAATAATCTGTCAGAGGGACATACAACATCATTTAAATACCTCTGACAGATGGAAAGAAGAGCTTTGAATGTCCTTCGAGAAGCCTGGAGAGAACTTGAAGATGTCTTAAAGAAGAAAGCTGGAAAGCTTGGATAAATATATTAATATATATTAAAAATATATGGTTGGCTCAATACTTTGCACAGCAGTAACTAATACAGCAATAAAGAATTTTATGCTTAAAGGTCAAATCCACCTTAAGCAGTATACCCTGATGTTTATAGTTATTACAAAAATACATTCATGTGATTCCTCCTTTATTGAAATTTGCCATGTTATTTAGTTGTTTGCTGTGTCGCGATGTGTGTGTATGCTGTGTGTGTATGCATGTAGTGGCTCTTCCCACAGTCACCGGCCTCCAGCTGTTTGATGTGAGTCACAACACCATGAAAATAAAATGGAACAGTGCGGATGGAGTCTCTGGCTACATGCTGCTTTATGCACCTCTGACAGATGACTTGGATGAGAAAGAGGTAGTAACAAAAAATAATAAAATAAGGGGAGGATGAATTGTTTATTTAGTTCAAAGTTGTAAACCTGGAATTTGCTAACATGACAGCCAAAGTTTTGTTTTAAATCCTGAAGTTTCTTTTTGTCCCTAGATAAGGGTGTCAGATGCAGTGACGGAGCTGGAGCTGGATGGGTTGATCCCTCACACCGAATACACCGTCACTGTTTATGCCATGTTCGGCGAGGAGGCCAGTGAACCTGTTACAAACCAGGAAACCACATGTGAGTAATGCACACCCAAACAGTTTTTAATTCTTAGCCTTTTTTATTAAAATTAATAAAAATTCAAATAACCCAATAGTCAGACATTCAAACATTGTAAAAGAGAAAACTGGATCATATGTGTTCTTCATAAAAAGTGTCCTTAATCTCAAAAACTCAGACTGGTTCTCATGAAGCTGGTAAAAATGGCTGAAACAGTGATGTTTTCTCCAAGGTCAAAGCTCATAGTTGTTATGCGGCAATAACTGTAGACAGCTGACCTTCTTTCCACATATGATAATAGTCTGCTCTGATTGTCTCTTACAAAATAAGAAAAATTTGCCTATTTATTGTAATAAAGAAATTAAATCCAAGTGTCTTTGACTGATGTCTAATTTAGTCACTTAATCATTGTGAACAGACGTCCATACCATGTCCACTCCGTGTACGCAGACTACTTCATTGTTTTCCAACCATTTGGAGCCACGGCACATATTTCACATTAGAAAAATCACACAGCACAAAAAGCATATTTATAATTTTTCCTCGTGCACCAGGAATAGTGGAATTGGCTCGGTTTGTCACCAGTATACCATTTTTTCTTTCTTCTGACCACTACTCATGCTAGGGCCTTCTCCATGACCCGGGTCAGATTGACTACTTTTGCTTTTCAAATATTTATCGACTACTATCTGGCTGTGTCGTCTCACTCACGGCATGACTATTACGTAATTTCGTCTTTGCCTTCTTCTGTTTTCACTGGCAGTTGGCAACCCAACTGCTAGTGGCAGTACAACTACTACTAGATGGTAGTTGTATTGCCCTCTAGTGGAAGAGAATGTAATTGTTCTGCCCGTTACTCATGCCGGTTGCTTAAAGGTGGAACCTGATTAGTTCACATGAAGCCTAACAAGCAGCTAGCAGCACCCACCCATCACCAACAGCTTTATACTTAATATTAATTTAAATGGGTGAGGTAAAAAGAAATCACACCACAAGCAGTTAATATGTCCAAAAAATACCAAAACTACTTTTATACAAGGCTGAACACATGCTCATTTTTGCTCCAAAGTTAGACTCAGTCTTTGGCATGGGCTTCCTTTTTTTTCACAGCCAGGGTTTAACGCCTGATCAGCCTGAGCTTTCTGTCTCTCCCCCTCCAGTACCACTGAGTCCTCCCAGCAACCTCCAGTTTTCTGACATTACCCACAACTCGGCCCACATCAGCTGGGACCCCGCACCTGGTGGAGTTAATGGTTACCGCATCATGTGGGACAAGACAGACGGACTAGTCACAGACGAGGTGACGTGTGACCGTTTTTTTTTTTCTTTCATGTTTTGGGAATTTTGTTTCTGAGTGCCAAGATTAAATAAGAAATTAGAAAAAAAGAAATGAGAAAGGGATGAACAGTCGAATAATAAAGGGCTAAAAGCCTAACAATAATCATATGAATGGAAAATTTACAGATACTGCAGTTTACGATACTGATAAAGCTTAGTCTTCTGGAAATGTTCTGTGTTATGAATATCATAGATGAAGACTTGAAAAATATCCCTACATTGAGTCTTAGTAGACTTGCTGTCTTTCAAGTTAGTAGTGTTTATCTTGTTCTCTGTTTAAGAGGCATAGCAGTGGGTTTGTCTGTGGCTACATGATGTTTCTCTGTGTTTCCTGCAGGTGGAGGTTGGTTCAGTGAGTTCTTATGACCTCGGTGAGCTGACGTCTTTGACGGAGTACTCAGTGGCAATTTTTGCCCTGTACAACGAGGGCGAATCAGAACCGCTCACCGATGCGTTCACCACCAGTAAGAAACTGGCTTTTGACTTTTGCGAGTCGCCGTCACCAGTGGAGAACAAATTTTTGTTTTCTGTATTCTTGTTTCCCAACATCTCTGTTGAGGACAATTTAGCCTCAATCTCCAGAAAATAGTTCTATCAATATCATTAAAAGGCAAACCATTTCTCTTATAGTGCCAAACAGTGGTGAATTTTATTACCCTCAGTGGTCCTTTTGCTATTTTGGCAACCTGCCCATCACATTTACACCTCAGCATAATAGCCCAGTCACATTAAAAGGTCATTTCACTGTCCCTGACTATTCCGTCACGCTAACAGATATTGATTTGTTGGAATATCCCTTTGCAACAAGCAGTTGGGCTCCAGCGCTGAGTCAGCTCAAAGAAATGCGTCTGGCAAGCAACTATTAAACTATCCACTTTAAAAGGACTGTTTGCATTTTTTATTTATCTCCTGGCAAAGTTTGTTTAATGGACCAGTTTTCAGAAAGGGGGCTTTATGAACTAACGAAAATGCAATGGCACGTTTCAGCTGTTTGAGTGGGAAGCGGTAGGTTCACACCAAAACGGTGCGACGGTGCTTTTCCGAGAACATTTTGCTGAACTGACAGTTATGTTATAAATTGGCCCAGCAAAAAAGTTTCATAAACTTACAGTGTAATCGGGGCAGAATTGAAAATATTATTGAATTTATGTGAATATTAACACATGAGAAAAAAGGAGGGGAAAAAGAGTCTCAGCTTTTCTGTCTTTCAGCTCCAGTTCCTGGTCCTCTGAATCTACACTCCAGTGAGGTCCGCACGGACAGCTTTAAGGTCAGCTGGGATCACTCAGCCAGTGACATTATTCTCTACAGACTCTCCTGGACACCATTCGATGGTGGCAACACAAAAGAGGTTAGTTCCACTAAAATACAGAAGGTACAGCACTGTGCAAAAGTCTTGAGCCATCCTCCTTTTTCTATATTTTGTTAGGAAAATACTTTAGTAATGTTGACGTCCAGGCTCTGGGGAGACCAATCCATGACAGATAAGACTCCACTGTCGGCTTTTCTGTATAAGTATACAGTAGCATTTTACAATAATGTCACACTAATAATTATTAAGGTATTAGTAAGCGTTTAATTCATTATTTATGCCGCATTGCCATTTGTAAATACAGATATATTATTATTACTATGATTATTATTAGTTACTAGCAGTGCATGCTACACCATGCACAGCAGTATACTAAGGAGGAATGATGATAAATAAAATATGAATTAAACACTTGCTAAAACTTTACTAATACCTTACTAATGCTTAAAAGTATGATATTATTATGAAGAGCTATCAAGTATATTTTTACTGCTCTGGGTCTGCGTTTGGGATCATTGTCATGTGGAAAAATGAAGTGTTTGCCAATCAGTGTTTCCAGATGGCTTTGGCTGGTGAATCAAAGTCTGACTGTACTTTTCTGCGCTCATAATTGCATCACTGGCTAAAATTCAGCTCCCAAAGCATTACACAGTCTCCACTTGTTTGTAGTTGCAGATACACGTACGTCTCTCCTGACCTTGACATGTTGATGACAATATGAACAAAAGATTTCAGACCTGTTGCTTCTCATTTTCATCCCAGTTCTTTATCCCAGTTCTGGCCCTTCAGGTCAGCTGAAGTGGCAGAGGCATCTCTCAGGTCCTGTGTCAGATGAATTTTCTCCTATTTGTTAAATGCAGGACTTTCAAATACTCTTCATCAGCCTACCACTTCTTCTTTTGCCACTTTTTCAGTTTCCTAAATATCTTGGGACTGCACGCCATCCCAAGATATTTTATCCCAGGTTTTGTACTAATAGCTCTTTGGGAATCTTTAAAAATGTATAAGAAAGTTTGGCTTCTTGGTAGCAAAATATAAAGAAATAAAGGCTGGCTTCAGACTTTTGCACAGTACTGCATGTGTTTTAGATCAGTAAGAGTCAAGCATCCAACAGCATAGAATCACAAGGTTAAGCTTGCAGTGTTATTATGCAAACAAAACATATTATTAAGCATCTGAAGAAAATAATCTGCATGGATTTCATTTAGCCTGGAGTCCAGTCATTATCTCTTTTTAAGAGGAAGCAGTAGCTCCACTCCATGCGCATGGATAAAGAGCAGTCTGTCTCCTATAGACTTACACAGAAGCTTAACTACACTACCGGTAGCTGGTAAAACCTCTGGCTTGGTTGAGTATAAATAAAGGCTGAATAAATCTAGAAATTAATGGCTAGGGTGTTTTATTACTATGATCTGGGGTTTAGAGACAGCTGCAAGGCAGCGATAGAGCCCTTAGAGTGTGTGTCTGTGTGTGTGTTTGTGTGTTTTGCTGAGAGTCATCGAAGCTGAAAATAACACTCTGGGGAGCTGGAGAGGTGGGCTGGTAATACCGCCAGACTAGAGAAAGGGATACATGCAGCTTTTCTCTGTTTCTCACCCACATACTCCGTGTGCTGGCACACACACACACACATTTACATCCTTCATCGATTTTCTCGGTATTGTTACATCTGAGAGGGGATTAGACATAATGCATACAGCACAGAGTGAAATGTTATCCATACAAAAACTTTATGATAATTTGATATCTTTCTTTTTAAGTTGTCTTTTCTTTTTCCAAAAACGTATCTGCATGAGTCTCAGGAAACAATAAAATAAAACAGAAAATTTTACATTAAATGGAAGAAGATGTAAAAAGGAAAGGGAGACAATGACTCATAAACAATACACTTGCTTCAGGGAAAGCACAAATTGCCCCCGTTGGTAAAATCTGCATGCAACTGTACCTCGGAGGGTTTTGCAAAGAAACAAATACCTCCGCATAATCTGGTTATTGAGCCATCTGGAGCAAATACTAATTTCAGGGTTTCTCTCGGTAGAAGTGTGCTGTACTCTTGTTGACCTCTTTGTGTGTACCTTGGGGTCTGATTTTTTCCTGTATAAAACAATTTGTAGTGGTTCTTTGGACTAGTGCAGATGCAGCAAGTCCAACTGGAAGCATTTTGTGTTCGTAGGAAACCACACACACCTGTGATAGTTATATCATAGGAAACATGTAATCCAGTAAGACTTATGCTCATGTTATTTTTGTTTTGTTCAACATAACAATGAAAATACTACATGTAATCTCCATGCATACCTGCTTCATTACCACCTGCACTACCATTTCCTGCTGTTTCTCCCTCTACCTGCAGAAATTATGAGATGACTTATTATTTTAGGTTTTCAGCGGCTTTCTCTCCTAAAACTCAGTCACGACCTTGGAATTTGACAGCCTGGAGTTTTTCATTAGAGTATTAATAACATCATCAGACTGTTTGATAACATTCTTGCTGTTTTGCAATATTTGAACTTACAAAATTCTTCAGATTCAACTTGTTCTGGCAAATATAGCAGCAAATAAAAACACAAATCACTTAAAGTTTTTAAGTGAGTTTATCACTTAACTGTAATTGCTTCAGTAACAATACTGCTGAAAGTACTGTCTATATTTTTTGTTTTGTCTGAACAAAGTTATAGAACAACAAATCTGACATTTTTGGAAACTATCAGCCATCACGTCTCTAAAGTTTGGAGAGACCGCGCTGTTGGAAATCAGATCTAATATGAGGTTTGTTTCTTTCCTGTAGGTGGTCTTGAGTGGAAGTGATAACAGATACACACTGACCGGCCTCAGTCCCTCCACTGAGTATGAAGTTATGCTGACGGCCATATTCAAAGACAAGTCTGAGAGCGACACAGTCTTTGTCACTCAAACCACATGTAAGTGTGACGAGGTTGTTTAACTCACAGAGCTGTGAGTTTTTGCTTTATCTAATCAATATTAAACTTGACAATAGTAAGGCTCACGGCTTTCCTTGAGATGTAATTCCTCCTGATAGAGCACTGCTGTCTGCTTATTATAACAGATCAGTGCAATCACATGTGCATTTAGGATAAGAAAATGAGCATTTCTGAGTCAAAGCAAAGCACTGCATGAACACATTTGCATTGATTTGTTTGTCTCAGCTTATCTCAGGAGAAGAAAATCTATTTTACCATCAGTGATTTGTTACGTATTCCTGTCTAATTGGCTTACTTATCGACACAAAGAGTTGTTGAGCAGAGTTTGAATCCAATTATCTGATTTGTCCTCTTTGTATTTCCCCAGTGCCCACACAGACAACAACAACTTCTACCAAAACCACAGGTAAGAAGCGTCTGAGCTGGCTTTCTGTAAAGCTTCAAAATGTCAGCAAAAACCAGGTCAGCTAGTCTTAGGTACAACTGTGCCATGAAACTTAAAAGCAGTTGCTTTAATTTTTTTTGCTAGCATGTGTCCAGTGGACAGAAGGCTAATTTCACTTGGTACTTTTTCTGAAAAACTATCCCTGCAAAGAGACTGGCCAAATTTTAATCATGGCTCAAGCCAAGGCATCTGTCAAGGAAGGCAATTTCCATTTTAATGCGAAAGGCTCCACTAGCTGCCAGTGCAGGCCTATGTTGCCAAAGTGAAAACGTAGTTCTCTTAGTCCTTGTAGCAGATTTTTGGCCATTGTTGCTTATTTATTTTCAAGAAGCAAAAGCAAAATTACCGAGTAATTAGAAAAAGAAATGTTGAAACTGTTCATTTTAAAGAGAAAGTTGAAATGCTGATAAGAGTCTCTCCTAGAAGTTTGAATTTATATAAGTGTGTTTACCAAGTTGGCTTCATCCAGAGACTGGAGTTCAGATTCTGGCTTCTCAAAGGTGACCAAAGGCCATCTGGAATGGGTTTTTGTTGTTTTAGAAGCAGACTACAGCTAATTGAGTCTTGTGGCTTCAAAAGCTTACAAAAGCAACATGTCTCCTTTACTTAAGTTTTTGCCCACTGTCCTAGAAAGTTTCACACAGCACATCTGCTTTGTTTAAAAATCCAAGTGGCCCTCTAAAAAGCACAGTTCAAAGCAGCCGACTAAACACCAGCAGGTTGCCTTTGTTTAAGAAAGAAGAAAAAAAATCATAGTTAGTGCTTTAAGGATGCATCATATAAGCTAAACAAAAGCATTTTGTGAGTGCTTGTGAGAATACTTTTCTTTAGCACCCCAAATCACAGTGTGTCGAGCTGAAACTGAAACTTTCACGCTGGCTTTTTCCCCCTGATATTTTTACAGTGTGAAGAAAATAAAGTTTGAGCCAAGCCTAATTTTTTGAGAAATAATATCTAGAGTAATTTGGTACAGTAACAGCGAATCTGTGATGTGGTGTCTCAGCGGCACGTCAGGCTGTGAGAAACCTTCAGCTGAGTGACGAGACCACCCAGAGCTTAGAGGCTTCGTGGGAGCTGGAAGACCCCAACGTGGAGAGCTACAGGGTCGCCTACACAAGCCTCAGCGGAGATCACAAGGACTCTGTGAGTTGGAGGTTTAAGGGTTTATGTTAGTTCCCAGATTTTAATTATTTTTTTTCCCTCTCAAGAGGTGTTTTAGATCCGGGTTACATGTTTGCAGCTTCTAAAGCTGCCCTCCATCACAAACTGCCTCCCTGGTGAATTGTGAATGCTGATTATGTGGAATAGACAACACTGAAGTTGTTTTTGGAGGAAGATTATTGTTGTTTCCCACCTCCATCCAACTGGATGGCCCTACAGCGGTCAGCGTTGGGTCGTCTGCTACAGTCAGAAAACTGATTACACTTTTAGTCCCGGGCCACTTAGCCCCTCGTTCTTGATCCCTCTATCTCTTCTAAGAGCCCTTGAGCTCAGTGCCATGTACTGACCCTGATCGCTGATGCACACACACACACACACACACACGCACACGCACACACACACACACACACACACACACGAGTAGTCAGCCTTTCCCTTATTCTTCTTCTGTCCCTCTATCTCTCTGTTTCTCTTCTCTATCCTCCAGCCTCCCTTCACTCCCCCTCCCCTCTTTTAATTTCCCAATGTGGTGTCAGAGCCGTAGAAGATGGAGAGTCCAGGCCAGGCCGGCAGACATTCCATTATCTTTTCAGCAGCCATTTACCTCACTGCGAGTGGGGATGGAGGGCAGCAGAGAAAAGAGCAAAAGAAACAAAGGGAGGTGGGAAGAGAAACAAAAGCTGCACAAAATGCGAGGAAGCTTAAACCTGTCTGCCGGCTGATGGCCAAGGGCCGTTCCAGGTCACACGTCTTTTCCAAAGTTTCGGCATGTTTTGTTGCGGACGTGTATGAAAGACAGATGAAAGGAGAAAGAGAGAAAACTCTGTTTGTTTGTTTATGTACCTGAAAATGCACGCGTGTGTCTGCACCTCCACTTGGACACAGTGTTTCAGCACCCAAGTCACAGTGGACAGCTCCTCCCCATCCTTTGGGTCTGAATAGCCTTGTTTCAACACTCATGTCACGTCTTGGTGTAGAAGTTGAAGACCAAGAAGGCAGGACGTGCAAAAATGAGATAAACACAAACAGTAAATTGTAAAGAATAACTGTAATCCAATAGGGTCCAGAAAAGATGAAGACCAGGTAATACAAGACATTCACAACTGTACATGGATGATGCAGTTCACACCTATTGCTATTTATAATATCAGTTAACAGGAGTTTTTAGTCCTGACAGTTTTCAATGAGGAGAGAAAATTTGAAAGAACTGAACTTAATTCATAGTAATAAAATTTTCAGCAATTAGACTCCGAGGAAGCTACATTAGCAGAGCATAGTCCAAAAGTGATACAAAGTAGGACAGGACCTACCCAGGGCCTAAATCCTGGTGGTGGCAGAGATGAAGCAGTGGAGACCCGACAATGAAGTAATATGAAGACTAGACTAGCAGCCCAAACACCCAGGAATGCAGGCAGAAGAGTGAATACTGAATAATCTTCCTTACTGAACTTGCACATAAGTTTCATTATTGAAAGATTGAAATAACTTGGTTGTGTCAGTGCCACGTAGTTTTTCAAGCTCAAATGACTTACAGTTTAGTTACAGATATCCTCAGTTAGATGCCAGAGCAGTCAAAGTGTGCTTTTAAACTGCGTTGCATAATCTCAGTAGTCACGGTTGTTATGGAGCTGCAAATGACTGTAATTTTCATCATTCTAAGCACTTTTAGAGGAGCAATTCGTAATGCTCAACTTTTAGTGCTCAAGCCAACATGACTGAGAGCATGAGTGCCCTGCGTAATGAAAACTTTGACCTCCTACAGTTTCAGGACAGCTGCGGATGAACAATATGTGTGCTACAGTGTAGCTGAAAGCACCTTTAATAAAATCCACTTGGTGTAACTTATCGAGATTGTTTTGCCAGCCAGTGAATCTCATTCTTAGTGTATCTCTATCAAGTTTTAAGTATACTGTAAACTATCAGTCTCATCATGATTAGCTTGTTGCCGCAGAAGAAATACTCAGAGTACAGGGGGTGGAGGATAAAAAAGGAGCTAATTTAAACCAAGTGGTACTTTTAGGATGCAAGCAAACATCCAGGGAAATATTTCAACAGTTATAAATGAAGACGGGGCAGTAATGGGGTTTTTCTCAGCTATTCCCTGCCCCACTTTTGCCATCAACTGACTTTATTGACTGAGCTGAATTGAAAAGACTTCTTAAACTTCCTCCAAATGTCCCTTTAACCCAGCAGAGCAAAGATGCTGTTTCTATACCCAGTGTGCTATATATATATATATATATATATATATATATATATATATATATATATATATATATATGTGTGTGTGTGTGTGTGTGTGTGTGTGTGTGTGTGTGTGTGTGTGTGTGTGTGTGTGTGTGCCTGTGGCCCATTCAAATGTTCCCAGAATGTGTGCATTCACGTGTGTGTTTGCAATCGTAGATGTCAGTTTCTGGAGGTGAGAGGAGAGCAGTGCTCGAGCCTTTACAATCAGACACCAGCTACAAAGTGACAGTCACTCCGGTGTACAGCGATGGACAAGATGGCCTTGGTGCATCTGCCATGGGTTCCACATGTAAGGCTAACAAACACACAAAATGCAAAGCGCACACACACACACACACACACACATCCCTGGCTTACTGTATTGACCATAATGCTGCGTTTCTCCCTTTTCACAACACAAAGATGCAGCTCCCGGTTTAGGAGAATACTGGAAGTTAATGACAATGAATTTCATCGCTGTGAGCAGGGCTTTCATTTGCATTGCATTAATTTCATGTTCATTTACGTTCTTGAAGGAGATTATAAATCAAAGCCACGACAAATACTGATGCATTCCTAATTGTCTTAATGAAGGCCACTCATAATTGCTGCAGCGCCTTTCATTAATGAGACGATTAAATTATTTTGCTCAGGTCTAATTGATTTTCTCAACTATTCTCTAGATTACCTCTTGTGAGCCAGCAGTGGCTGTCTCCTCATCGCACAGAGAATTGAAATGTCAGACAAAACATGTCTTCTTTTTAGATGAGAGCACTATAAGTCATTGTAATGCAAATAAAAATCTACTTAGCTTGAAGAATTATGCATCAGAGCCTGGTGTACAGTAAGAGATGATTTTGTGTGTTTTTTTCAGTGATGAATATTATTCCCTAAATCAGTTCCTGAAGTAATGTGTTATTTCTCTAATGTGGAAGTGCACAACTCACACTCAGCCCTGTCAAGGCTGGATATTAGACCTGTAACACCTAAAAGCGTCTCTTGTAAATTCAAAGACTCTCAAGTGCTGAAAGCATGAAAAACTGTCCCAGTGGACAGCAATTGTTCTATCAAGCTGAATATAAGCGCTGAGCTTCAGATTTATATAATTAAACATTAATTTTATCATTTTTATTTAGAAGTCCTTGGGTTGATTGTCTTTATAACTGATGACTTAGGTGAATTAGTTCTTATGTTAAAGTTTTAGCATGTGTTAGTAATATCAGCTGCAGTTCTTAGAAGCTCTTCTATGTTCTGGTTTTGCTTTGTTTTTGGCAGTGCCGCTCTTGCCTCCTGAAAATCTGCGTGTGTCAGAGGAGTGGTTCAATCGCCTCAGGGTCTCGTGGGATCCACCTCGGTCTCCTGTTGAGGGTTACAAGATCGTCTACCAGCCCCTCTATGGTACACACACACACACACACACACACGCACACATACATTCTGTTTATTACTATTATTCTATCTAAATATACCTTCTTTTTCACCTTCCTTTGTCTAGCAAAGGAATATACAGTCACTCAGGGCTCTGCTAGGTATGGCTAATCACATGGCAACAACAGTGCATTTAGGCATGTAGACAAAATCAAGATGACCTGCTGAAGTTCAAGCTGAGCATCAGAATGCATAAGAAACATGATTTAAGTGACTTTGGGCATGGCATGAATCTTGGTGCCAGATGGACTGGTCTAAGCATTTCAGAACTGCTGATCTGCACACACATAAGACATGAAACCTTGAGGCGGATGGGCTACAGCAGCAGAAGACCACTCCTGCTTCCAGTAGGTTAACGCCCCCTGTCACAAAGCTCAAATTATCTCAAACTGGTTTCTTGAATATGGCCATCTCAATTAAACAGACCAAATGTGGGAGAACATTTTGATCATGTCAATATGTCAATATAGCCCCAAATCTATGAGGAACGTTTCCAGCATCTTGTTGAAATTAAGACAGTTCTACAGGCAAGTGGGAGTAAAACGTAGTACTAGCAAGGGGAACCTAAGAAAGTATCCTGTGTGTGTGTGTGTGTGTGTGTGTGTGTGTGTGTGTGTGTGCGTGTGCGTGCGTGCGTGCGTGCGTGCGTGTGCGTGCGTGCGTGCGTGCGTGCGTGCGTGCGTGCGTGTGTGTGTGTGTGTGTGTGTTTTATATCGTGTATAGCTGATTGTTAAGGACCCAACACTGAAAAATCTGTGACAGACACATAATGTCTGACAAAACAAAAGGCTCTCAAGGTGTTTTGGTTTTCCTGATAGTGGCTTCTTAGTTTTTCTTTTAAAATGAAGTTCAAAGCAAATGTCACCATTTGGCACTAAAATAAGACGTTACCCTAACTCATTTATTTATTTTTTGTCTTGAGGCATCATCAAAAGCCCATTTTCACTGTCATACTGCTTCTCTAGTTCTAATTGTTTCATCTTTCCAAAACAAAACAGGTTTTTTTTCCATTTTTCCTTTCCATGTCTGTTTTTAGTCATCTAAACACAATTACTGTGTCTCTGAGGATCCAGCTTTAAGCAGGACAGACTGCTGATTTTAGGAAATTGTATTGAAGAGAAATAATTTTCAGCAGGCTGCTGTTTTCACGGTAAGAGCCATGGAGGGAAGAAAAGTGTCTGTGTGTGCCTTCCTACACACACGCAGCTATACAGCTACCATATACTTAATACAGGTATAAACACACTAAGTTTAGCAAATGATTAAAATGCACAGCACACATGCAAACACACAGCTTATTTCCCTTCACATTGTTCCAGTGGGCTGTGTGCTGTAAAAATAATTGCTACTCTGTCTGTATTTATCTGTTTTTATTTATTTATTCTATTGTATTTGTTTCATTTTTAATTTAAATCTTTAATCTCTGTATTCAAGGTTGTTATTATTTTGTAAAACACTTTGCAGCAGTTATCTGGGAAAGCTGCATTAATACAGAATGTTACTATTATGTCTTTGTTTTTAATTTAGTAGTCAAGTTGAGGGCATCGCTTCGTGTGTTTGTGTATATAATTAAATTCAGGTTTATTTATATAGTGCTAAACCAAAACAACATTCAGGGGCTTAAATGTGTATTATATGTCTTGATTCAATCCATGCTGAAAGCATTTGATATATTTCATGACACATGAAATATAGGGAAACATTATTTTATATTAAAATGTAGAAAGGAATTATTGTCATTCTAATATTATACTGTTAGAGGCTTAGTTTACTCGAAGATACTCGAATAGTTGGTTTTGACTTCCATCCATCCATCCATCACTTTTTTTCCACTTATCTGGGCCAGGCAGGGGCAGCAGCCTAAGCAGAGAAGCCCAGACCTCCCTCTCCCTGCCCAGCTCCTCCAGCTTTTCAGGGGGAATATTAAGGTGTTCCCAGGCCAGCTGACACATATAATCTGTCCAGCGTGTCCTAGATCTGCCCCCAGGGCCTCCTCCCAGTGGAATACCTCACCCAGTAGATGCCAAAGAGACATTCTAGTCAAATGCTCGAACTGGCTCCAAAAGGAATGGAGGACCAAGCTCCTGCAACGGTTGTTTAAGGATTGAATTGCCAGTAGCAATGAGCCAAACACCCCATACACCCAAAGCACCTCCCTGAGGGACACAGTCGAATGCTTTCTCCAATTCCACAAAACGCACGTAGACTGGTTGGGCAAACCTTTAAAAGACCCGGTCCAGTGTTTCGCGACTGAAAACCGCTTTGTTCCTCCGGTATCTGAGGTTCGACTGACGGACGGACTCTCGTTTTCAGCACCATGACTTTCCCGGGCAGGCTGAGGAGTTTGATCTCCCTTTAGTTGGACACACCCTCCGGTCCCCTTTCATGAAGATGAGAACCACCAGCCCAGTCTGCCAATCCAAAAGTACTTCCTCTGATCTCCAAGCAACATTGCAGAGGCACGTCAACCAAGACAGCCCCACAACATCCAGAGCCTTCAGGAACTCAGGGCGAACCTCGTCCACCCCAGGAGCCTTGCCACTAAGAAATTGTTTAACTGCCTCAGTGACCTCACCCCCGGAGATATACAGTGGGGCAAAAAAGTATTTAGTCAGCCACCGATTGTGCAAGTTCCCCCACCTAAAATGATGACAGAGGTCAGTAATTTGCACCAGAGGTACACTTCAACTGTGAGAGACAGAATGTGAAAAAAAAATCCATGAATCCACATGGTAGGATTTGTAAAGAATTTATTCGTAAATCAGGGTGGAAAATAAGTATTTGGTCAATAACAAAAATACAACTCAATACTTTGTAACATAACCTTTGTTGGCAATAACAGAGGTCAAACGTTTACTATAGGTCTTTACCAGGTTTGCACACACAGTAGCTGGTATTTTGGCCCATTCCTCCATGCAGATCTTCTCGAGAGCAGTGATGTTTTGGGGCTGTCGCCGAGCAACACAGACTTTCAACTCCCGCCACAGATTTTCTATGGGGTTGAGGTCTGGAGACTGGCTAGGCCACTCCAGGACTTTCAAATGCTTCTTACGGAGCCACTCCTTTGTTGCCCGGGCGGTGTGTTTTGGATCATTGTCATGTTGGAAGACCCAGCCTCGTTTCATCTACAAAGTTCTCACTGATGGAAGGAGGTTTTGGCTCAAAATCTCACGATACATGGCCCCATTCATTCTGTCCTTAACACGGATCAGTCGTCCTGTCCCCTTGGCAGAAAAACAGCCCCATAGCATGATGTTTCCACCCCCATGCTTCACAGTAGGTATGGTGTTCTTGGGATGTAACTCAGTATTCTTCGTCCTCCAAACACGACGAGTTGAGTTTATACCAAAAAGTTCTACTTTGGTTTCATCTGACCACATGACATTCTCCCAATCCTCTGCTGTATCATCCATGTGCTCTCTGGCAAACTTCAGACGGGCCTGGACATGCACTGGCTTCAGCAGCGGAACACGTCTGGCACTGCGGGATTTGATTCCCTGCCGTTGTAGTGTGTTACTGATGGTGACCTTTGTTACTTTGGTCCCAGCTCTCTGCAGGTCATTCACCAGGTCCCCCCGTGTGGTTCTGGGATCTTTGCTCACCGTTCTCATGATCATTTTGACCCCACGGGATGAGATCTTGCGTGGAGCCCCAGATCGAGGGAGATTATCAGTGGTCTTGTATGTCTTCCATTTTCTGATGATTGCTCCCACAGTTGATTTTTTCACACCAAGCTGCTTGCCTATTGTAGATTCACTCTTCCCAGTCTGGTGCAGGTCTACAATACTTTTCCTGGTGTCCTTCGAAAGCTCTTTGGTCTTGGCCATGGCGGAGTTTGGAGTCTGACTGTTTGAGGCTGTGGACAGGTGTCTTTTATACAGATGATGAGTTCAAACAGGTGCCATTCATACAGGTAACGAGTGGGGGACAGAAAAGCTTCTTACAGAAGACGTTACAGGTCTGTGAGAGCCAGAGATTTTCCTTGTTTGAGGTGACCAAATACTTATTTTCCACCCTGATTTACGAATAAATTCTTTACAAATCCTACCATGTGGATTCATGGATTTTTTTTTCATATTCTGTCTCTCACAGTTGAAGTGTACCTCTGGTGCAAATTACTGACCTCTGTCATCATTTTAAGTGGGGGAACTTGCACAATCGGTGGCTGACTAAATACTTTTTTGCCCCACTGTATCAGTTGTCCGCCTTGTCTCCAGACGCTGCTTACGCTACAGAAGACTTGTCAGTGGGATTAAGGAATTCCTTGAAGTATTCCTTCCACCATCCAACAGTGTCCTCAGTTGAAGTCATCAGTGCTCCACCCACACTATACACAGTCCAAGTAGAGTACTGCTTTCCCCTCCTGAGTCGGCTGAGTCATATCTTTGTGTTTATCTTGTTTGTAGCGTGTGCCTTAAAAAAATCAAAAACGTTTATCATTGTTTGTTTCCTTTTTACACCAGTGTGTATGTGTCTTCTTCTCAGTTCACGGTCCAGTATTGGAGACAACAGTGGATGAAGATGTGAACTCCATGCTTATTGTCAATCTACAAAGTGGGACAGAGTACAGTGTCCGAGTCAAGGCTTCCTACCCTGCAGGAGAAAGTGAGCCACAGCTAATAAATGCCAAGACATGTAAGTGTCCTTCTCATAAACCTGCAAGTAACAGCACAGAAATGTAAATGCTGAGGAACTCGTTATCCCTCACAGTCTCTTGGCTGTTACAGTTCATTACCATAAGATTGTGAACATATGCAAGCATAATTTTAAATTGCACTTTCATTGAAAAAACATTGACTTACTTTTGGGAAGTTATTATATTTTTCGGGGATTTACTCATTCGCCTACCAAGTGAAAGATGTCTGTTTTGATCCCGGGAGGAAACACAAATCCCTTTGGGGTTGTGTCAGAAAGGGCATCTGGTGTAAAAATCTACCAAATCAAACATGCACAAGGGGTTGCCACAGCAACCCCCTATGAATAAAGGAGCTTTATTGGGATGTCACCATCAGCTGGAAATTTTTTAATTATAAATTTGCCACAAAACGTTGTGTGGCAATTAGACGGCAGCAGAAAAGCAAAGTAGTTTAAGGAAAGTGGGGAAGGTACAACATGCATATTAAACACCTGCTGATATCATACTCTCTAATTTCCATTGAGACTTTGGCAAACAGACAGATGGATATTAATATTTTCCTTGCAGGCGGTGAGAACAATCTCTTTTGCATATAGATTTGGTATCAGTAGGTGCAGTAAGAACTAATGCAGGCTTTAATGCTTCTTTCATCTAAAACAAATAGATGAAGAGAGTGGGAGGCTGAGACACCGAGAGAAAAGAGAAAAGTTAAAAAGCACTGCATGCATGCTTTCATTTATGTTGTCTTTTTAGTTTTTTTTTTCTTTATGTTTCTGTGTAGTCATGTGAGTTTTCAGAAAACTGCCCTATCATCCCTCTCTCAAAATCTATTGCGGTTTTCTAGGTTTAAGGTCTAATTTCAAGTGGTGGGGTAAATGCAAATAAGCTTATACTGTAGTTTTAATAGGTCATCACCACACTATTTCCCTCTGAAGCAAAGTGCTGAGACACGTAAAGCCGAGTGATTAATCAAGTTGCATATCACCTGCAAATAAATGGGCTGCTTTTGATTTCTTTTTATTAATTTGTGCTGCAGTGATGTGCCATCCTTCATCTGTTTTTCTCTGTGCCCCAGTAGGATGACTTACAACTCCCTCACGCCTTCCTGTCTATATAAAGCACTCATAATGAAAGATGCTTTCACAAAGAGAGAAAGATAAAACACGAGGCACTGGGATGCAAATTATACCACCTTCCATATATAAACTTTACACTCTGACACCGGCGTGGCAACAAATTTTTAGCAGTGACTTCAGGACTAACAGAATGCATGTATTTTGTTTTTCAACTTTATCCACATGTTACTCTTTTGGGATCCATGCTATCTACCGCATTATGCTTGTAGTACTGTTTTTCATGCTGTAATTAGTTTTTCTACACTGTTGGCCAGGGATCAAGAAAATATGTCATCACTAAATATTAAACAGAACACATATGAGATGCAATCAATTCTCAATGTGCCGATACATTTTCAGATGTATCGCATTTCCCCATGTTACACAGTGCTTAGTTAAATTCATTGCCAGTAGTTTGGTCTTCTCTGGGGGAACCCTGATTTATAAAGGGAAGTGCATGGAATCATTTGTCATTTTAATAAGGTGGCTATAGTGTCATATTTCCCCGGGCACACTGCATTCATGGCAGCCTCATCAACAGAAGGTTATATGGCATGTTTGCACAAGTAATTTGCACATACTAACATGTAGCATAAAAAGCAAATTTAGTACCCGTAGGACCAGTGAATGAAATTAACTTGTTTCCCTCAGACAAAGCCTAATATATTTTGAAATTGGGTGCTGGAGCTTTTATCATATAGGTTAGCACAAGACTGCAGAAGAGTCTCATGATGTTTTGCAGAAGAAAAAGAGAGGTTTGACTCAAACTTTCCAGTATGAAAAGAAAGGCATGATGAGAAACATCCTGAATCAACTAAATATATACTTTTCCTTTGGGTGCAAAGACTTTTTTTCATCCAAGTTGTAGCAAAGGAAGCCAAAATCAGACATTATTTTAACGCAGTGTTTATCTGCATGCTGCTGCACCCACATGTGCATCAGCACCAGCTTGTAGGTGTCTTCCAGTGCCCCGTGAATGTTGCATGTTTGTATGTATGAGAGTAAGTTTATGTGCATCTTTGCATATTATTAATAGAAATGATGGGTTGCCCTATGCATTATTCAAAAGTATTTAAAATAAGGCACCTGCCATATGGTCCCGGCATAAAATATCCATTTACTGGCACAAGAGCCGAGTTTATTTTATATCATCAGCAAATTCTGTTAACAAGGAGGAAAGAACAAGAGTGAGCGAGAGAGGGAGAGAGAGGAAAACAGAAGAGAGAGTGACTCCAGGGAGGTTTGCTTGCCTGTGGTACACTCAAATAACACTACCAAACAAGTTTCAGCTATTAAAACTGCTCAGCTGTTTTGCATTTCACTGCATAATGTCTCTTGTTCCCCCACAAGACACATCAACGCTGACTAATTTTGTTACTTAATGATTTATTTTAACATCTACCCAGCTGAAAGTTTTAGACTATTTACACTTGGTGCACTGTTAATGTTCTGACCACTTTTCTGTTTCATACATAATCCAGACAATTCATTTTGTCCGAAACACTAATAACTGTTTACATTTCCCTTAAAGTGCTTTGCAAAAGAGCTTTCTGTTTGGGGATTTCAAAATTTCTCCTACTTAAACTCTTCATTGTTTGGTGCGTGGAAGGGCTGGGGACAGCAGGAAGTAATAGTGTGTGTGTGCGTGCGTGCGTGTCGGAGAGAGAGAGAGAGAGAGAGAGAGAGAGAGAGAGAGAGAGAGACATTACGAAATGCATATTAGTGAGTGTATTGGAAATTGAAAACTAGAGGTTAATCTGACCTTTCTATCATCTCTACAACTCTTTGTTTCTCTCTAGTATTCCTTGGTGTGTCTGGCTTGTCAGCCTACCAGGTGCGACCCAACAGCATGTGTGTTCAGTGGCAGCCTCTTCTACATACTACAATATACAGAATCTCTATACAGTCCACACTCAGTAAGTACTTTTACTCTTAAGACCTGTCAACAACCCTCTGGCAACCTCCATTCACTAGGGAAGAATGTGTATTCTCCACCCAGTTAGCGAGTGGTTGCTAGCTGAGGGTGCTGCACTAAAAACTTTCCCTGTGTTTGCTTTGCTTGTTAGCAGATTGCTGTGTGGTTTGCAAGTGTTTGCACATGTCTACAAACACTCGCCATTTACTCTCTGAATGCCTTGCAAACTGGAGACAGAGAATGGTTGCCATCAAAGTTAAAGTTGATTGAATTAGGAAGGTGCCTTCCTGCTTCAATCAACAGATTTCAAAAGGTGCAACTTTTATTTCAAGGTGACCAGTTCAGTACCACTTGGCAAGTGGTTTGCAAGTGTTTGCTGACAAGTCGGTCTCTCACACGGTAACCAGGCTCTAAGATTACATGAATGGGGAGACTGTTCTAATTCCCAACACGTAACATACCGACAATTAGTTACGTCCTGAGGCGTCCCACAGGAACGAGAAAGGTAACCTTCTGCATCCCTATGGTACGCGCCAGATTGCGGATGGAGTCTAACAGAATGACGCTCCCGGCAGTAACACACATTCCAGCCGTGTATTCCAGCTCTAACCCTAACCTTAATCCTAACCTTAACCACAGTCTTAATCGGCTTAGATAGTGTTTTCCAAAGTGATTAATGATGAGGAAGTAAAATAAATATACATGTGTCGATTAATTCCAAACTGTTCTCATGTTTCCGAGAGCGTAACATACCGAGGATTTGTCACATAGCGTCGTACGTTACGTTTTGGGTCGAGAACGTGTTGGAATGGGATGATAACAGCAGCAGCCAGCAACATCATGCAATCGGATGGTTGCCGACTCATCTCCAGACCTGTGTGACTGAGACCTTAATTATATTGTATACTGGCATATACTTGTATCTGTGAAAAGTGTAATTATTTTAATTTAGTCCATTGGTAATTTGACCTGTTACAAGCTGCTCACTCTCTGAAATATGGTCTGAACCCCACCTCACCTTTACTGTAATAAAACTTCATCCCAGAAACAAGCAGGAGTTCTCTGCAGAGACACATAGTCAATACGTACATTTTTACTGTGCACCCCCCAGTTGTCCCAACATGTGAGAAACAATATTTTTGCCAGTTAAGTATCTGGAATACAGTTCAGTCAGTAAATCAAACTCTTTACTAGAGTTGTGCTATGCGGTGATGCAGCTGGATTCAGGCTCCGACCTTTTGAATGTGTGTCCTCAAAGGTTTGCAGTATCCTCGTGAAAATGTCTCCTCTGTTTATTATTAACACAAAGACCAGTCAGCTCAGGACACGTGTACTGGTTACGGGTACCTTTCACATTCATGTTGATTTATATTGATATGAGCAACTGGGGAAATACGTGTTATATTTGTTTCATTCTCACATGGCACTGGTTTCTGCTGTGAGGGATCATCGTAAATCTTGCTATTTGCAGAAGGGAAGGGGAGATATGATATGCTCGATAAATGACATGGGAGGAAACTGCTTTGAGAATCGCGCATGTCATCGCAGCAGAAATGAGACCAGGAAAGACACAGAATGTGACCTTTAGACGCTGTTTAATACACAGATCACCTTATTAATCAATGGAAAAAGGGAGCTGGAGGAAGAAAGGGGGTTGAAGCAAAGGGAGGAGGGCGCACAAAAAGGAGAAAGTGGAAAAATATGTTTTAGTTAAATAGAATCAGCCAAGGAAAAAAGTTGTGTTTAACCCCAGCTTTGTGATAGTTTGACAAAAATATAAAACCCACGTTGTGTTGACCGAGAAGTTTGGAACTCATCCTATCACAGTGAACAATTTCAAGTCGGAGCTTTATTTTTATTCGTCCTCAGGGGGCTATCCCACAAGTTCATATAAAATCTAAAGCCCTCCTGATATTTTTCAGAGATGGCTATCATGTAGAAATTGCTGTATAGATTTGTGGTCATCCTCAAAATAATTTGTTAGTGTAGGCAAGTGTCACTGCTTAGTCCACAGGGTTATTTTTGAAATATCAGTGCAGTAAAAATCAAAACATATTGTAGCAGGCAGGTTGGACTACCGTATGTGCTTCATGGGTTTACATTAAGCCTGAAAATATCCTGTCATTTATTCCTTGATTGCCGTTCAGTGAGATTCGTAGTTGGTAAATGGGTTCCACCCATTTGATTTGCCATGGGAAAGAAACCGCAGGTGTGACTAATACCATTACCAATGATCTTGATTTGCTTTGGTGTGCAAGCAAGGCAGTGTGCACAACATCAAAGCAATGACAGCACAGCAACAAAATTGAATGCAGCTTTATTAAAATTAAACTGAATAACAGGAATGCACTGTGTATGTATATCAGATCTGGGCTCTGCTTTAAAATAGATTTTTCCGACGGCGTTCAGGTTCGTGGTTGCTGTTGATTAAACTAAATTGGAAGCTAGCGTTGGCTGATAAATGTATTAGAGACACGAACAAATTCGGCGTGTGATTTGTGCACGCATTTCATTGCCTTTCGAGGGAAGAAGACAGCAGGAAGAAGGGAGATTTCTCTCCCGTCTTCCTCGCGAACTTTTCGATTTGTCTTTGTCTCTCTCTCCCTCTCCTGCCTGAGTAGCGGTGGGATGTTGAAGTCGAAAGTTTAGAGATTTACTTTAATCCACGCAGAGCCAGCCAGCTGCTTAAACACCTTCTCGGATGGAAACGCGTGGAGCCTCGACAGCTGTTTCCCTAAACTTTATTATCTATGGCTGCTTCCTGCGTGGAGGAGGAGCTAATTTGTCAACCTCCAAGATGAGAGACACATTAGGAAATAAAATTAGACTAAATGAAACTGACAAATGGCAGCCATTAGAGTGTGTACTGTATACGCGAGTTTCCAGTTTGTACCTTTTGGGCTGCCAACATAAATTCTCATGTCTTTTCTTCTCTGTGATCCTCTCGCTCTGCAGCCCGTCAAAACAGACACTACAAAGTACGTGTTTGCAGTCTGCAATCCAGGGGAAATTGTCAAGAGAAGACAAAAGAGCTCAATAACGTGATTTATTTTGATTTTCAGTTGATTTAAGATGTTTTCCCACACTTTTTGAAAACTTTCTCGCTTACCTTTTTGGTGAAGTGAAAGCGGCACATGTGGCGGATTCTCAACCAGTGTATGTGTGTGTGTTGTGCTTTCATCATGAAAAAGATGCCTGAGAATGAATCATTTTGATGCATCACAGTTAATTCTGTAAAGTCAACAAAACATTGAGCTTCATCAGAGCCTTAAACCGGACTCAAATCTGATTATATTTACCCTAATCTGCTAGAAAATACATTATTAATATTATCTTAGATTTTCATTGAGAACACAGATGAAAATGAAGGTGTGTCTTTTGTAAAAGTTCGTCTAAAAAGCATCTCCAGGCGATTTCAGTCTGTTTGGCGTGCATGACTTTTACTGGGAATTTTAATCACTCTAAATCAGCTCTTTTATTTCTTGTTGCCTTGCAGATGGTCAGAGACAGGAAGTGAGGCTGGGAGGTGGAGCTTCCCGACACTGCTTTTACGACCTCACTCCTAGTAGCCAATACCAGATCAGCGTTCACGCGCAAATACAAGAAACGGAGGGACCCTCTGTGTCCATCACTGACATGACACGTATGCTGGGTTTATGTTTGTTTTATGTCAAAGCTGTCGATCATTTCATTCATTTCTATTTATCGTGAACATTTTTAAAGGGGTTGCAAGTTTTATTCTTATTTCTTTTTTACTCATTTCTCATCTAATGTAATCAGTTAATCCTTTACGTCTCCATCTTATGTATATTTTTCCCTCTTTGCACCCTGTAGCCATCTCGTCGCACATCTCGTAGCTTAGGTTTTCTTTAATTTGCTCGGTTGCACTCTCGGAAAACATATCGTGTTTGTGCAGTTCATTGGTCTGTTAATGAGGTGAGGTGAACCACACAGCTCCTGGGATCAAGAAGACTGGTGTAAAAACCAGGAATACCAAAAAAAATGAATAGATAGATATGTTCTCATATTCACATTGCTATGTAGCAAGACATCTGTTGGATGACTTAATCTGTTTGGTTTTGGAAATAGTTGAAGGTCTATAGACAAGTGAAATTTCACTGATGTATTCACTGTAAATGTAATTAATACGAGTGTGTCTGTGTATCAAAACCTTTAGCTGTTAGCCACAGCAAAGAGAAGTATCGACTACAAATTGTCATAATTATATTAAGTTCAGTACTTGAAATTGTACTTGTTGCTTTTACACACAGCCAACAGCCACCTTTCCATATCATCTGTGTAAGTCTGTAAACAACCGATAAAGCTCAAAGGGTGAAAAGACACAATAAAAGCAAGAAACAGCGTCAGGTAACGAAGGCACGAATTTCACCTGAACTCCTCACTGTTTATCATTCAGTGACAGCTGCGTCAATCAAGCAGATATTCTCAAGCAGGCTACATATCTTTGTTTTGTCACCACAGCGGTGTGGTGTGGAAGCCGAAGAAACATTTGTTGAGATAATCTCATCCAGTTTTACAAAGTGTGTGTCGCTTCTTTGCGCAGTAGCAAATCTCTCCGAGATGATTCACTTTACTGCTCTCTGGTTTGACAGAACTTTCTCCAAAGTAAGTAATCTGACACCGAGGCACAGACTTTAACTTGGGGCTGTTTTTGAGTCTTACAGACAATAGATGCTAGACTGATAAAAAAAAAATCACTTGTGCTGTCCCCAATTTAGGATGTATAGAAGCAATTTAGAAAGTTCAAATCTGAAATAATTCCAAAATGGAGCAAAAGACAAACTCAATAAAACACAGAAGCTGTTTTGCGTATGTACAGTATCTACAGATTGCATTAGAAATCTTTTTTTCTGTAAAGGTCCAGAGCTCAATCGCTGGAGGAAAGGTTAATAGAAACAGACCACTGCTATGTCTCAGTGTGCCAGCTGTGTTTGTGTGCTCATGCACAAGTGTGTGTTTGCGGTCTGCATGTAGACCCCATTGATGGTGCCACTTGTCACTGTCGTCATGATTGATGACCTTGCCTTCTATCTCTGTGTCTCTGTGTGTGTTTGTGCGTGCTTCCAGTTGCAGCACCCACTCAGGCTCCGACTGAACCACCCACTACGGAGCCCCCACCCACAATCCCACCAGCCAAAGAGGGTGAGATGAAGCTTTTAATACTCTTATGTTCAATGTGGTGGATAATCCTTGCAGTTGACATATTATGTCTTTTTAGAGGAAATATGACATCCATCTTATTTCTGTTCCTTATTCCCACCTGGTGTATTCATTGTGTACTTTGAAAAACAAAAATGGCCAATACATTCCTTCTCAATAGTTTGTTTACATACAAAACTGACGCACGTAATTGCTGAACTTCTTATCTGAACTTATTTTGCCTGTGTGTGCAGGAAAAATGCGACTGAAGCAACTTAGGAAAATGAATGTGAGACAGAAGAGTGTGTTTAGTGGATATATTGGGAAAATGATGCCAAAGATTGAGCTGCCAGAGGAGAGGAAAAGGGAAATACCAAAGAGAAAGTAGTGATTGAGGGCGTGCAGATGGTGTGACAGAGGAGGATGCTAGGGAGACGGAGGCACGAAAGAAGAAGGCACAGTCCCCAACGTGCTATACCGCTCTGCTGTGGTACTGAAACTGAACATACACAGTAAATCATAAGGAAATTTGGAGAGTCGGCTTGTAAATTTAGGGTGTGCTAAAGGAAAATCTCAGACATTTTTATTCCACAATGACTTAATTATGTGAAATATACTGATTCTGCTGCAGCTAACACCAAAATGAAGAAAAGTAACCTCTTATCATATTACCACAGGCTCAGCTAGGCTAATCTGATCACTCTTACTCAGCTTTATTTCTCCTCAAATCATGCAGGTTACACTTGACTCACCGCTGACCAGCAAGTTATGATACCTGTGAAGTTTCTCTTCACTGGATCAATCACTAAGTAAAATTTAGAAAATGAGCCTCAGCTGTTCTTGATAAATTCAAACTACAATCTACGTAATAAAACACATCCAATCCAAGCACTATATCTATTTTAATACATTAAAAAAGAGAGCATGTCAAATTAAGGCATTTGAACCATTTTTAAAAAGCCAATAATGAATATGATGTCACTAACTTTTTAATAACACTTGAGCCTTTGGAGAGCAAGGAGCCTAATTCCTCTGTTCTTATGCAAAATGCTTATAAAGCCATACTTAATATAGGATTTTGTACGCTCTTTTATTAGGTGACAGGTCTCTACAGCTGGCATGCCAGTTTAGCTTTGGGCTGTTTTATTAAAGAGCCATGCTGTTGTAATACATGCCGATTTAGCACACTTGACAAAGCTCAAAAAAAAGTCATCTGGAGAGCAGCATGTGTTGCTCCAAAACTATAATTTCAGTGTTAATCTGAAGAAATTAATCAAGTTCAACTTTTGTTTTCTCTTTTTGATGCTTTCAAGTTAATAAACATGATTTGCAATTTAGTCTTTATTAGCACACAGCTTCTTTCTTTCTTTTCCAAACAGGGTTGTGAATGACTCATGAGTTAGGACAAGCAAAAATGTTTTTCAAATGTTTTTTTTAAATCGAAAGCTCAAGTAACGAAGGGGTTTGAGTCCACCACCCTTTCACCTACTACCCAGACAGGCTTTGTCCTCCTCTGTTCCTGTCTGATGAGCTCAGGTAAAAGGTCGCACCACAACACGAGGTCCACAAAAGTGAAAGACACACCTGCTGAGCCCGCCTGGAAGCGCTTCTGTCTAAGTTTCTGACCTTTGTCAGACCAGTGCCTCCATCTGTAATGACAGGCAACCTTTATTCGGGACAGAACTGCAAAGATGGGAGAAACAGAATACAAGGACCGTGTTTTTGTTCTACGTAGGAGGGAGAAGACAAAGAAACAAAGTTATGCCGCATGAAGAGATAGAAAGAAAATTTACTGAAAATGGTCAAATGTTCAAGACAGATGGCAACGCAGACCCGAAACACAAACAATCCTCTCTAACATTGAAGTTTTCTCCTCTCCTTTGTTGCATTGGAATTTATGGATACTGACATGGTCATAAACAAGGTTAGAAATTTAGCAAAGACTTGGAGGTTGCAGACTTGTTAAAACCACAAAACAACTTTACAGCAGTGATGAAAAGGCTGCTGGGAGTCATCAAGAAACCTGAGACAAATAAAAGAGGGAAACGTCGCTGCAGGGCCGTGGATATATAAGAGCGGCACAACCAGACAGGATAGAGATGATTTTGTGTTCAGAAAAATCAGAGTTTAAAAATGTGTGAGCACCATACCTTTAATCTTATGAACTCCACAGTTGGCAGATTGCTCTGAAAACCTAGTCTTTGCATATTTACCCTTTTCCAGCAGATGTATATTTGCAGAGCTTCATACTTTGCATATTTACTCTGAGTCTGAATATATTAGGCAGCCAGTTAATATTCCACTTATGCTTTGTCCTCTGCTGACATTCACACTGTGTGAAATTATTTTTTTGTGTAGACACAAAGCGTTGTGCTGACTAAATCTAAACCCCTCCCTTATCTGTCTGAAGTATGTAAGGAGGCCAAGGCTGACCTGGCGTTCCTGGTCGACGGCTCCTGGTCCATCGGAGACGACAACTTCATGAAGATTACACGTTTCCTCTACAGCACCATGGGATCGCTGGATCTGATTGGACAAGATGGCACCCAGGTCAGTCACATGACAGCATTCTTAGTGAACTTATCTCGTTTTACTCATTCATACCAGTTTTCCCCAAAAATCTGTCATTACATGGGAAAGGAAGATTTATGGATTAAAACGTCATGCTGTGTTGACCGCCTCGCTCTGACTCACAGTGAAGTGAGACTCTTTGCAGGGCTTGGATTCACATTTAGGACTGTTAGTGGTTGTTGTGTCTAGTCTAAATTCCTGTGTCTAGTGAAAATTACCGTTTTGCCAGTTTACACAGTTTAACCAACAGAAATCCAAATTGTCCCTAAGGCTTTTCATTTCCTTTCAGTCTCTTTGCAATTTATTTTCTTTGTTTAAGAATTTTTCCTCATGGGAAATATGATGTATAGCAGACAGTGGGGCTCCAGCCAAATGCAGCCGTACTCAAAACCATAATAATGAGGGAATAACTTAATTGCATATCTGAGTATAATCTGAGGGTTAGGAACTCGTTCACAGACGAGAGAATTATGTGTATGCGGGTGTTAATCCCTGCAAAAAGATAGATTACAACCCCCTGCCGCTCTAGCGAATTACCTCATCCTCTTTCCTCCAGCCGTTATGCACTGCAGCCAATTTCACCAATAGCCAGTCACCAAAAAGAGAAAGAAAAGCTATTTTTAATTTTTGCTTTAGGATCTGCTGAAGCTAGACTAACATTCAGCGGAGAGTAAAATAAAGGAGCTTGGATGCTGATAATGAGAGGATGGAGGGGACTTATCGAAAAGCCACTTAGTTTCTGTAACCTACTGTTTTCTTTGTTTCAAAGTTAGCCACTGAAATTTGATTAGAACAGAAATTTTACCCATATAATGTATCTTAGATCATTTGAGTTTAGTCCACATCCTTCGGATCATTTATTGTTTAGGAAAGAAAGGTGCTGACACTGGCATTCATTGATATTAGAAGGATGCTCTGGAGCCAACCACTACCCTGAAAACCCCCTGATAAATCAGCAGGACCAAAGCTTTACATCTGTTGAAAAGTTTGGGAAAGTGAGAAGAAACTTTAAACTCCCCGTGAGTCAATCTTTACTTTCTGGAATGACCTCTTGTTGCTGAGCGGTATTGAGTTAACTCCACTCATTTGCAGCCACCGTTCCAGAAAACAATACTTTTCCTGCAGAAATGGTGATTTTAATAAGTTGAGTGCAGATGCATTAAAGCTGGTATAAACAGTGAGTGGTTCTCTGTCAACGTGATTCTAACAGAGCAAAAGTTTGACTCATGTTACCACGGGGGATATTACCATCTTCACTCCCTCAGACTATCTCCCATTTATCAGGTCCATCAATAGTAATGCTAAGCTCTAACTCGGGGCTGTTGCTCCCTGTTGTCACTGTGAACTCATTTATTTGCGCTTCTGTCCTGCATGGCCCCCACTATGTCAGCAAACCTCAGCTGGTTCATTTATCACACTGTAGAGGTGCTTGCTAAACCCTTTTGTTTCATTTGTGTAATGTCTGCTGTTAAGGAGTTCACTAGCCTTGCTGTGCCCCATAACCTTCTGGCAGTAGGCTACCAGCATCAGAGCGCTGGCTGTAATGTGAGAAAGTTGGCTGCACAATAAAGAGGGAGTTGGCTGGGTAATGTAGGCTGACCAAAGCCAACAACAGCACCATTAGCAGTCTGGAGGTAATGACAGTTGTCCGACGCTCTTAGAGTATGGATATTAGACTGATTACAGTGCCAGTTTGGGAATGTGGATGTATGTATTCCTAAGTTTCCCCTATGCTTGTAGAAAAAGTTGCATTATTCCCTTTTTGCATCATGAGTGTTTCTTAGTGTGAAAAATATTAAATACACCAGGAAGGACCAGATGAAAAAAAGGTGATAACACTGCCCCGTCTATAAAGCTATAATCTTAAACTGTGAATTGTATATTCAGGCCTCTTGTGCATCATGTACAGACAAACCCATCTGCACTACATTCGCTTTGTGGGGCTATTTTGTCGCACCCCAATTAATGTAATTACACAATTACCATCAGTGAACAATAGCAATATCTGTTTGATACTGTTGTTAATGTCCAGAAAAAATTCAGAGAGTGTTGGTGATAATGACGTGGATATTAGGTTGTTTGACCAAGATCGCAATCATTTGGCTTCATAACACTTGACTAATGCCAGATAAGCTTTTTTTGTGTGTAATTTAGGTTTTTTGTACTATGGGGCGAGGCTGAAACTACCCTGAAAACCCTTTGTGGCAGTATCGTGAATGACATGACTGTGAACAGATGATGACAGAATTTTACTATTTTCTAAATTCTCCCTTTATACGGAGTTTAAACCCAAACTGGCTCAGGCAAACGGCACTTTAAATTTGCATAATTTTATTTGACATGTGTCTCTGTCTCTCTCCAGGTGGCCGTTGCTCAGTTCAGCGACGATGCTCGGACCGAATTCCAGCTGAGTTCTCATAGCAACAAAGAAGCACTGCTGGAGGCTATTCAGAGAATCAGCTATAAAGGAGGAAACACTAAGACAGGTTAGAACAGCACAATGGCAGGATTATAGTGGTGATAGTTACTGCAATTCCCTTTGTTTAGCTCTATTTATTAGCAGGACATTTTCATTATAATCTATGTTAGTACACTGCTCAAAAATTTAACACAGATGAAAAAGAGAAAAATCATGCTTTATGGCCTGGATAATGTTTTAGGAATAAAAGGATGCCAAATCGTTTTGATAAAAAAATTTAAATGATGAACCTACAGAGGGCCTAATTCAAAGGCAACCTGAAAATCAAAGTGAAAAAGTGATGCTAGTCCATTCTGAGGGAATTTCCTTGCAGCAACTCAAAATGGTACTCAGTAGTGTGTATGTGCTTCTAAGCATGACTGGCAACGTCTGGGCATGCTCCTAATAAGATGGATGGTGTCTCGGAGTATCTTCTCCCAGGTCTGGACCAGGGCATCACTGAACTCCTGGACTGTTAGGTGCAACCTTGGGGTTTGGATGGATTGAAAAATGATGTCCCAGAGGTGTTCTATTGGATTTAGGTCAGGCAAGCATGGGGGCAAGTGAGTGGTATCAATTTCTTCATCCTCCAGGAACTGCCTGCCCTCACTGCCCAGCCCTTCGTGGCATTTGCAATAGAATACCAGAAGTGACAGGCTCTGTAACATCGTTCAGCCTGACTGTTTGGGTGGTGCGTCGGTGATGGTTTGCGGAGGCGTATCCATGGAGGAATACAACAACGCGGGGTACTCTGTGATCCAATATTCATAATATAGCTTCTAAAACATAATGAATCTCTGTTTTAATTACACAGGTATGTTCAGTTTACTTGTATCACTCTTGGACTCAGGGTTTGAGTTTTGTTGCTCTTGTTGTCTTTTTTGTGAGGTCATGGTTCTTGCTTTTAGTTGTGTTTCTGTTACTCTTTGAAATTCAGTTAGTGTTCGTTATATTTGGTTCCTTGTGTTTTTTTTATCCTCCCCGGTTGCTCTTTTATGAAGTTTTGTCTATTGCTTGAGTTTTGTAGCATTGGTTATCATTTGGTATTTGTTCACTGGATTTCTTATGTGCTTAGTTTTGTACTTTTTTTGGTCTTAGCGTTTGTTTATTTACTCCCCTCTGTGTTTTCCCCTTATTCTTAGTTTTTTTTATTTGGTTGTTTATTTGGTGCTTTAGGTGCTCTTGCCATAGATCATCTGTAGATTTACACTTTCTCAGTGTCTTCTTTCACTTCATATATAATCCTAGAATTGCTACAGTGTGTTGGGATCAGAACTATGCGGGGGCCTGACAGTCGGCAGCAGAAATCCTTATTCCTCTTGTCACTGAGGATAGTCTTTTAGGACTGACTGTGTTTCTCAGGGTTGATATGCTGCTGAATGAATTTTGGACAGAGAATGTTACAAAATGAAAAGGCCTAAATCGCCTAAAGCGCAAAACCCAATTCCCCTTCCTTACAGTACATTTTGCTCCTCTGGTTCGTTGAGGGAAGGGTCAGCAGTTCCTCTGGCTTTCAAAACCGAGGCTTGCAATACAATCCATAAGTTCTGTTTGCTCTCCAAACCCAAACTATTCCCTTTTCATTTTTTCCAAACCTCAGATTCTCCTCAAAGGCCCCATTAGGGACCCTCATTGTGTCCAAAGCCCCCCAAAATATGTACTTTTATTCCTTTTAAACCTTTAGCCTCTGGCTATCTGTGTGAATACAACAGCTAGCCAGCAAGAAGCCCTGCAGTGTTAATGCCCTTTTATGTTTACTGTAAGTGGTTTGTTCACTTTATATCGCCGTCCTATGACCTTTGGAGTAGAAGAAATGTGCTCGGAAGTGTACTTGTTTACGGTAGGATTTCCAAAGATGGAATCTTTTTTAGGTATAAGTTCAGTCTGACATCTTTATTAATTCTGAGAAATAGTTCTGCCTCCTTACCTCATACAGTTGGTTGAGAGTGCAGAGCTGTTTCTGTAGCAACATGGATTGAGTTTCTTGTTTGAAGGCCTGCAAAGGTTTTTGCTTAAGAAGATCCGACAGCTACTTATTCATATTCTGATCAAACCTGTAGTGCAAAGCCTTTTCTATATACCCATTTCATAAACAATATGTAAATGATGCTGCATCCTTTTAGACTGTATAGTCAGTTTCTGTTCCAGCATCAGTACGCTCTGATACAAGTTAGAGAGAGAGCACGCTGAGGCTTATATTCTGGGATTTTGTTTGTCACTACGCATTTCATTAACAAGTTGTTGAGCCTCTGGCTGGCTTAGTCAATGATTGATGTAACATAGATATAGCTGCATTAGTCTTTATCCCTATATACACAATGTACATGAGTACACTGTGTGTGTGTTGAGATTTTTTTTTTTTTTTTTTTTTGCTGTATACAAGTAATTGTGTTAATCCCTGGAGCGGATTGGCAGTACAGTATACACGTGGCAAATTGTGTTTCTGTAGCTTCTTGTGAGCAAATGTAAAAGTGTGTAGTTATGTGCATGTATTAAGGAGACACGGCATGTGCTACTTTTGATTTTCAGCTATTTAGCGATACACGCACTGGTCACTTTATTAGGGACACCTTGATGGTACCAGGTTGGACCCCTTTACTACAGAAGTGCCTTAATTCTTCATGGCACAGATACAACAAGGTGCTGGAAACATTGCTAAGAGATTTTGCTTCATATTTACATGATAACATTATACAGTTACTACAGGTTTGTCAGCTGCACACCTGTGATGTGAATCTCCCATTGCACCACAACACAAAAGTGCTCTATTGGATTGAGATCTGATGACTGTACAGGCCATTTAAGTACAGTGAACTCATTATCATGTTCAAGAAACCAGTTTCAGATGATTGAGCTCTCTGACATGTTGCGTTATTGTGCTGTAAGCGGACATCAGAAGATGGGTACGCTGTAGTCAGAAAGTCAGCAACAACCCTAGACAGGTGTGGTGTTTAAATGATGCTCAGTTGGTACTAAGGGGCCACAAGTATGCCGAGAAACTTTTTCTCACACCATTACACCAGCAGCCTGAACTGTTGATACAAGGCAGGATGCATTCATCCTTTCATGCCAAATTCTGACTCTACCATCCTAATGTCATAGTGGACATTGAGACTTATCAGACCTAGCAATGTTTTTTTTTCCAATTTTCTGTTGTTCAGTTTTGGTGAATTGTAGCCTGATTTCCTGTGTTTAGTAGACAAAGATGTGGTCTTCTGCGGCTGTAGCCAATCTGTTTCAAGGTTCAATGTGTTGTTCATTCAGAGATGCACCTTTGCATTCTAATGATTGGTTGTTTGAGTTACTTTGGACCTCTGTCATCATCTAGAAGAAGTCTGGTCATTTTTCTCTGACCTCTGTCATCAACATGGCATTTTCACCCAGAGAACTGCTCCTTCAGTTGCAGGAGTAGTTAGTCTTATAAGAAGTGTTTGTGAACTCAAAATCAAGAATTTGATTTGGAGAGCCCAGTGTGTGCTCCCGACACAGGGGAAACCTACCTTGGAACGACAGCTGTTGTGGAGGTGAAGCCCAGGGCAAGATATGCTTCATCATATGTTCTAGTCTCTGGCTTGGATGGAAGTTGGTTTGGATGCATATTTAGCAACGCTTCTCTTTATGCTTTGCCTTTGCATGGGAGCCCCTTAAAAAAAAGCCTGTCCATTATGCGAGCAGCGTCCAAGCATTTCTTTTTCTTTTTTCTTTTTTTTCTACAGCCCCCCCCCCCCCCCCCCCCCTGCAATGGCTTCACTCACTCTGAGAACCTCTTCTCTAAGATCTGCTGACAAAAGGCTAAATGCGTTGGGTTGCTGCAGTGTGATTGGTTGATTAAACATTTTTATTAAATTGATCAGGCATACCTAATAAAATGGCCAGTCATACAGTAAGGGTGTGACTTTTTTTAAAGAAAGCACCCTTATTCATCTGTATTAATGCAGTCTTCTGGGACCCTCACTCAATTCATCTAGGTTTATGACTCCTTTATGAATTCAGAATTAGTGTATGAATGAGTTTCGGTGACTATAAAACTCATTCCACCAGTACATTAGTCAAACCAGTGAAACCAATAAAACCCTTTCTAAAGCCTTTGTATATGTTCAATAATGCTTTTCATGACCCTGATTAAAATTTTAAGTACTCTCATGAGCTTACTGTAACTTTTTAAAGATTAGAGGATTTAATGGCTCTGTCCATTTATGATACTCCAGAGGGAACATTACAGCCTCCACCTACAGCCACAAAAGAACAGGGAGGGAGCGTTTCCTACTGCAATATAACTTTTTTCTGTTTTTTTCTTCTTTCTTTTGCATGAAGCCTTTGAATTTTAAAACATTTAAGCATCTTTTGTTTTCCCATATTGTTTCTCTTTCTGAGTGACAGCAACAAAGCTGGTAAACTGCCAGACACCAGAACAAATGTAAAATGACACAGATTACACAAACACACTCAAAATAATGAATCGCTGATTGATGATGGGCTTTCCAACTCAAGCTGTCCTGACATGATTTGGTTTTGCAATAATTTTTTTTATCACTTTTTTTTTAACTTGCTCTCCCCATCTGGATCCACTCTTCTGTCTTCTTTCCTATCCTCAACGATCCACTTAGCCCCTCCCCTGTCTCACTTTCCTTCTTTCCTACTCTGTCCAGTGTGTCACTTCATGCCTGGCTAGCTGCTGTCTCACCCATCACGAAGAGAAGACAGTGTAGAAACAGATGTAGCACTGGCAGATATCTGACATCAAAACACTTTACAGGCCAAGCACTCTATCATTTTTCATCAGTGACAGCTCACTCTAAAAAAAAAAAAAACAAAGAGGAGAAAGTGAAGATATGATGTGGAGTGTGGTTAAAAATTGAAAGACATCATGCACACATAGAAGAATTAATACCAGTGTTTAGCAGTATCAGTTAATGGGCGGGCCATGTATGGATGCGCTGGTTTTAGTGCAAAGTTTCCTGAGTCTGCACCTCTTGTTATAACTCCTGGAAACACATGAGAAGTGAGAGATGAGAGTGTAAGAGGACAGAGAAGGACTGATGGGGTTTTTTTTATTATGAAAAGGTCATCTGGATATGAGCAACATTTAGCACAGCTCAACTAATCATTTCCAGCTAATTATAATGGACAAAATGCAAATGATGGAATTAAATAGAAACTACCTACCAATGTATGACTGATTAGACTTATTGTTGGTGCTCTGTATGCATTCATTTGTGATAAATGAAAAAGAAAAAAAAACGTAAAAGTTTCTCTTTTATTTAGATGACCATCCGTCACCTACTCAGAGTTAATTTTTCGATGCTTTTACCTGATGGCAGCAGAAGGAGCTTCCTGAAGGAAAAATTATAAAGAAAAATGTGCTGTAGGTGCTACAAAGTTTTTCTGCTGTTTTGAATTTTATTTTGCATAACTTTTCAAGGTGCTTAAAGCACAGTGATGCACATAAATCATCATTAAATTCACTGACAGGTGTGCACAGAAATCCCCTCAGTTGCTTTGCTGTGGGTGGCTCCTGAAACCTTTTAAAACTGTCTAGACAGATTTTATTGACTGATTACATCCATTAGCAAGTGACTTTTAATTTTTTTGATAGCATGCTGTAAACCACATTGTGACGTTGTCTATCTTTCTGTCTTTGGGTGTCATTGAGATACACGCCACACAAGTTGTTTTCTGGCTTTTCTTTTTTTTCTAAATGCTAATCGCTCAGCCTAAATCTAATTTCAGGGGCTTTTGGGTCACTTGTCTGATAATTATGGAGTCAGTAATGTATTTTATTAATGTCAGTGGAATAATAAATTAGGAGGTCCATTAAAATTGCATCAAAGGTCACATGGTTTCACCTCTTTGATTGATGTGGGGAAGAGAATTTGAGATGATTAGAGATGACATCCGTGGTTCCAATAGCTTTCATTTGCCAAAACATTTATCAGCATCGAGCCTCGCTTGGGAAACATGATTGATGATAAAATGACTGCTCCAAAATGTGAAAATATGAAGCTACAAATCTAAAGAGAGGTGTTAAAAGTGGTCAGCAACGGTATTAAACACTATCTACAGGAACCGAGAGGAAGAAAACATTTTGGGGAAAAAGTGAAATGATTTGAAAATGATTTCAAACTTGTATTTAATTGTAACTTATACACACAAATGTTCAAAAAACGTTTAAACATTTTGACTAAGTTGATGACTGGGAAGTTTACTGAAGGCTACTGGTGCCATCTGGCCGGGAACAAGTGTGACTTCACTGCTTTGCCTGAACCGTGCTTCATTTGTGTAATGTAACAAAACGAAAACATGTGTGTGAGTTTTCTGCTTTATGCTGCTTCTGGTTTGTCTCTTGTTAGGTAGAGCCATCAAACATGTGAAGGAGTCTATTTTCACCTCAGAGGCGGGAGCCAGAAGGGGCGTTCCCAAAGTCCTGGTCGTTCTGACCGATGGACGTTCACAAGACGATGTCAACAAAGTGTCCAAGGAGATGCAGGTGGAGGGTGGGTATTTACGTCATTAATCCTGAAATGCAATGAACGATGACTTACTCTGGCCCTAAACTATGAGTCTGTGACAGTCGGTGAGATATGTAATGTTGTTATAATGAGCGTGTGTGGTTAGAGTCCAGGAAGAAGATCAGAGAAAATCCTCATTCGACCTCTCTGTTTTAGTCCTGTATCTCTCACGCTGCTGCGGCAAGAAAACTAACAGTGTGTTAGATTAAAGGACTTAATTAATTCCAGCTTGTAATGAGTCTTCTTTTTTAATTTCATTCTCAGGCTACATCATCTTCGCAATTGGGTTTGCGGACGCAGACTACGGCGAGCTGGTGAATATCGCCAGCAAACCCAGTGACAGACACGTCTTTTTTGTGGACGATTTGGACGCTGTGAAGAAAATAGAAGAGCAGCTCATTACCTTTGTCTGTGAGGCTGCCACTGCCAGTGAGTAACACCAGCTCATGTTTAAAACAGAGAGAGAGAGGCCGGGAGGAAAATGAGTTCAAGTCAGATGGGGATACAGGTAGACAGAAGGGAAGAGGGACAGAATAAAATTCAGCTGGGAGAAAAGGAGATATGTATCCTGAGGGAAAAAATGGAGGAGAGGAGAACTTGTGCTAATGTTGAATGAACTAACAGACTCAGTTTTGTTCTTTCAGCTTGTCCGTCTGTTTTGATGAGCGGTAACACGTTGGCAGGTAAGAGTTTCAAATACCAATCACACAGGGCCATGTACTGTGCTGAAATCCCTGGAGAGGAAGTAAATAATAATGACTGCAATTACATCATGATGGCCCACATAGTGGTGCTAGCAATGATTATTGATTATTACACCAAAGTGTTAATGGTGATGATTCTGCTGCAGGTTTCCGTATGATGGAGAAGTTTGGCCTGGTAGAGAAGGAGTATAGCACCATACCTGGAGTTTCTCTGGAGCCGGGTTCATTCAACAGCTTCCCTTGCTACAGGTTACACCGTGATGCCCTGGTGTCTCAGCCCACCAAGTGAGTAAATGAACATTGATCCATCCGTTCACATCACAAGAATTGTGTCCTCCTTGAGTATTGGTCAGATTTTACTGAAACTTACAAACAGTGATCACCTAATGGGCTTTCACTCAAACTGTGCTCAACGTTAATGAGCTTTATAAACTCCAAACACAGCTCCAAATTCTTTAAGGTTGCATGTTGCTACATTTTGCATGAATAAAATGATAAAGACAGAAGTTCACTGAATGCCATTTGATATGATAGCTTGAAACATTGCTTTGTATACCACTTGTATCCTGTTAGATGGTTAGATAATAAAATAATAATAATGGATTGCATTTATATAGCGCTTTTCGAGACTCTCAAAGCACTTTACAATGCCACTATTCATTCACTCTCACATTCATACACTGGTGGAGGCAGCTACAGTTGTAGCCACAGCTGCCCTGGGAAGCGAGGCTGCCATATCGCGCCATCGGCCCCTCTGGCCATCACCAGTAGGTGGCAGGTGAAGTGTCTTGCCCAAGGACACAAAGAAAACTAACTATAACAGTGATCTTATTGGTCATGGTGAAGGATGGAGTGGTCCTAATGGGTGAATCCCACATAAGGAAGGTGTGGTTTGGGACTTTCTATCACCATTATGCTAAAATCAGTATTATGGCCACTGCCAAGTATAACATGCTGATGTGTTTACATATTTTTACCATACTTTTTGGTTATGGTTGTAAATACTCCTGAACTCAAACACTTTCTTTTGGTGGTGAACTGAATAAATTTGTCCTGGGTATGACTGCTTGAGAGACTTTTCGACTTCTCATTGGATTTTTATTCTCATTAGTTTGTGCAATACAGCCAACCAATGGCAAGATAACTTATCAGTTTCTACAAATTACACTTTACAAGAACCTGTGAACTGTGATGGATCACAAGACACATGAGTTACTGTGCCACTGAAATTGTATTTCAGTTGTGCATCATTATTTCGTCTGATAAGGAAGTGGATTTGCTCAGATTACTGTTCTCTTTATTTTCATTAATGATTTGCTCTGTTTTAGCTGAACACACAGTTTAGCTTTTCTAATTGATTCTCTTGTCAGAAAACTTTTAACTGGAGTCTGCATCTAATATAACAGTAACTTTTAAACAGCCAAAAAACATCCATCCATTTTCTTAACCACTTATCGAACTTTAAAATGGGGTTGGAACCTATCCCAGCTGCCACATGGTGAAAAGCTGGGTACACCCTGGACAGGCTGCACTTTCTTCGCAGACTTAACACATACAGACAGATAGCCCCTCATCTAACATCCAACATGCATGACTTTGGACTGTGGGAGGAAGCCACACAGGCACAAGGAGAACACAAAAGCATGCCAGTAACCTTCTAACTGTGAGGTTATTGTCCTAACCACTGCAGCACCACGCTACCCAAGCCAAGAAACAACTGATCACATTTCTTCTTTATGACTGCTAACTCGCCTGACAGCACAAATGCTTGATGAACAATTGGCACATCTGGAGTTGGCAGCTGGGCATAGCTTTATTCAAGTGTCATTAAGAATGAGATTAGATCTTAGAGCAAATAAGCAAAGATGATTTTGGCCATAAGAATGATCACGACACAGGGACACGATGATAAATGAATCAGAAACATCTGTAATGCACTACTTTCTCCTTCTTAAGGTCTGGGTTCACACACTTCTGATAGCTGTGTGCCAAATCAGGAAGCTACATTTGTGTTTTTAATATGTTTGCCTTTTTTTCCTGATTTATGGTTAAAGTAAATGCCTCTGTATTTACATTCATGAATGAGAATTTTTAGTTCTTGGCGACGATGCACCTACTTCGTTGAATGTGTTCTTGACTTGATGTTGTAAAGGTGTTTTTCTTATCCATGGAAATAATTCTGTCATCATGCACTTTAGTTGTCTTTTGTGGTCTTTCTGGGT
Source organism: Rhamphochromis sp. 'chilingali' (assembly GCF_963969265.1). NCBI lineage: Eukaryota > Metazoa > Chordata > Actinopteri > Cichliformes > Cichlidae > Rhamphochromis > Rhamphochromis sp. 'chilingali'. Next base: position 9,735,748 of record NC_137938.1, read on the forward strand.
TTTCGATCTTGTTGGCCACTGTATTCTTTCTTTTTAAGAAAGAACTAGATTGTTAAGCTGGTCACTTCTAAAGTTTTCCTTTTATCTCTGATATTTATTTTGGTTTTCTTGGTTAATGATCACCTTTTTTATTTTGTTCGGCATCTCTTTTGATCTATTTTTGATGGTTTCCACGAAAAGCTCCCAAATGCAAGTTAAACACTTTGAATCACCTGCAGGTTATTTATCTCCTATTTGTCATAGTATAATGAGAGAAACTGCTTCACCTGGCTATTAAACTGCCTGTCAGCCAGTTGTCTAATTATTTTTGAGCCTCTAGAAATGGAGGACTGTTTATACAAATGGCTCTAATTCTGAAACAGTTACAATACAGTACAGCACCTTTGTTACAACCCTTAAATTAAAGCTGAAAGTCTGTACTACAATCACACATTGATTGTTTGATTTAAACTGTGGTGGTGTACAGAACTGTGTCATTGTCCATCGTACCTTAAACAAAATTAATTATTTTGTTTGGTCTGTGTTTTTATATCTACAGTTTTAAACATGTACAAGGTTTTGAATAAACAAACACACAATTAAATAAATAAGTACATTTTTATTTTAATAAATAAATAACATTTAATCAATGTTTTGATAATTTAACATTGTGTACACTTTATTAATCCCATAGGAAATTCCTCTGCATTTAACCCATTCACTCAGTGAAGCAGTGGGCAGCCACCAATCCAGCACCCAGGGAGCAGTGTATAAAGGCAGCACCTTGCTCATGGGTATCTCAGGGTAGCCATTCGGTGGATTTAAACCCCCAACCTTGCTATCATGGGGCAAACACTCTACCTACTGAGCTATTACTATCCCCGGCTATCCAATATATTCACTTTTTCTTGGAATTACACATCTCTAGAAAGTCAGGTACAGAACTTACAGTGAAAGAGAACATGTTGTTTTAAAGCTAAAACTGCAACGAGCCAGCCAGGAGTCAAACCTAGAATCTTCTGATCCATAGTCAGACATTGCGCCACTGGCCCACATGCAAGGTGCTGGAAAGAACTTGAAAGCATTCGAAGAGATTGTTCATATAGGTTAAAAGATTTGGTATGTATCTACAGTAGCACTAGACTTCAGGTACACGTTTAAATACAACATACATGTTTGCTTACACTCAGTAGCACTCAGAGCTTTCAGTGGCTCCAGTTTCGATCCCCAAGGTCTTTTCTGATGTTTTCGGAGCTTATTTTCACTTGATGCTGTCAACAGACTTCCATTTCAGCTTCCTGTTCTTTGATTGCTCCTTTTCTGAAAAGTGACAACCACTCTGAAAAACTGAAGCTTAGGAGATTTAAGCCTGAAGTGCTCGGAGGCAGCTACCTATAAAAAGACTAGGCTCTGTGATTAAAAAGAGGCTGGTGCTCATAGTGAGTCTCAGGCATCTGAAAACACTCTAAAAGCAATCACAACAGCTAAAAACAGACAGCACACTTTTTAAACACACCTAGTGCATACAAGCCTTTCAGGCACCGCTAAGCTTGCTATGTGTGTGTTTGCCTGTCCTTTCATGTGTGTGACAGGTATCTTCACCCTGAGGGTTTACCATCTGACTATACTATTTCTATGATGCTCCGCCTACTTCCCGAGACCCCACAGGAACCTTTTGCGTTGTGGGAAATCCTCAACAAGGACAACGACCCGTTAGTTGGACTGATTCTTGACAGTGAGTTTGAATCACCTATTTTCTTTCTTCTTTACCTTTTTTGTCTCAGCTGGATTTTCGCACATCACAGTTTGACAAGTATAGACTTAAATAGCAGATGTTTGCTACAGCTTTCCCAGCACCTCCAAGTAAACCGAGAAAGTGCATAATGAAGCCAAACTTAGAAGTCGGGCTGCAAAGATATTAATGATTCCAGCTGGGATGCTACATTAACTACAGTTTTAATCCACTATGGTTTATGCAGCTTTAAGAAGTTGGGACGCGTTGTGAGAAGAAAAAGAGAAAAGAAAGAAGAGGAATGCAATGATCATTTAAACCCATGGTTAATTGTATGCATGCTATATGTGCTTATTTTCAAATGGATGCTATTAATGTGTTTCAAAATATTGGAGTCAGAGGCATCAAAAGACTGGAAAGGATGTGTACGCGGGGAGAAATGGTGCATTTCAGAAGTCACTGACAGAAAAAGAAAATGATGCTTTACAAGTGAAGATGGGGATTCATTACTGTTTTGAATAATGTGGCATATTGCTTCACAAAATGAAGAATAATGCCTTGTAAAAGTAAACATTAGAATTCAGAGATTGGAGTATTATCTACTGCAGTAGTTATTACAATATATTAATACGTCTGAAATCTGGAGAACTGGAGAAAAATCTGTCATGTAAAGAAACAATCATCTAAACAAGAAAGACCACCTTCTGATGATCCAAACTTATTACAGACTTTTTAGAGATGGAAGGCTGTTCTGTGGTCCGACCAGTCCACATTTGATTTTAAACGAATCAAAGGCTACTGGTGCACCTCTGTCAAGGTTAGCTTTCACATCACCAATGATGCTGCACACTGTATACAAGCCTATATATGCCCTGAAACATACACAATGGTCTCAATGATTTCAGGAACAAAATGCAGTTTTCCACTTTCAAAATGTCATATTTTAGCTTGTTTTGCTTTGTGGAAACAACAAAAACAATAAAAAGTATTTTCTATTTAACCTCGAGGATTAATAAAAGTCAAAGATACAGACATGGTTAAAATAAAGCATGGCCTTTTTCAAATCTAAGGTTTAATGTGTCAGGACATTAAAATTATCTTTTCCTTAGCAGGTCTTAAAATTATGTAAATACAACTTTAGGTGAACTACAAAACTATTTATTTAACAAAAATTAGGTCAAAGATTATAGGTGTGCAAAACTAAGTACACCTGATTAACCAGTGTGAGCACCTCTATAAAAGCAGAGGTTTTGGTTTGGAGCATTCAGGTGTGTGTTTACACAATGCCAAAGAGGAAAGACGCCAGCAATGATCTCAGAGAAGCAATTATTGCTCCCAATCAATGTGGGAAAGGTTATGAGTTGATTTCCATCATTGTGTGGAAGACCTTCTGACAGTGGCCCTGCAAATTCACCATAATGTCAGGTTTAGCATTGCTCCCAAACTGTAAAAATACCCAAGAGCTTCATCTTAGACTCTATAAGCCTCAGTCAGCATGGTAAATGTTGAATGGCTGCCAGGAGAAAGCCTGTTCTCTCTAAAAGGAACATGCCAACAGCTTAGGTTTGCAAAGTTGCATCTGAACAAACCACAAAGCTTCCGGAACAATGTCCTTCGGACAGATAAGACCAAAATTGAGATATTTGGTCCTAATACACAATGCCACATTTGTGAAACACCACCTACCAGCTAAAGGTTGGCCAAAACTGGGTTATGCAACAGGACATTGATCTCAAGCACAGCAGCAAATCTCCAAATGCTGCGGCAGAACCTGAACCTGAAGGGAGCTGTGCATAAATAATTACTCAACCAGTGAACTGAACCAATGTTATAAAGAAGTGTGTGACAAATTCTTCTACAATGATGTGAGGGATGATAAAGTCATACAGAAAATGATTAATTCAAGTTATTGCTGCTAAAAGTGGCTCTACGAGCTATTGAATCATTGGATGTACTTAGTCTGTCACACACTCTTCCTACTTTTTGCCTTAGTTTTTGCTAAATAAATAATGACATATACAAGAATGTCATATTTCTGTTTATCTGAGGTTGCAGTCATCTGATTTAAAGAGCTGATAAGGACCAGATTTGTCATTTTGTCCTGATACATAAAACCTGACAGACTGTATACTTTCTTTTTACAGTGACTGTTCCTGCTTTTTTTGGTAAATACCTGTATTATTTAACTCTTTCTGAATGGTACTGATTATATGTATGAAAAGGAGTCATGGCCTTAAATTTACAGCTGTGGATCAGCCACAGCTTGAGTACGATATAAAGTCAGTTTTAGTTAAAACAGATGGGATGATGATGATAATGGTGGCTGAAGACTTACCATGGTGCAGTGGCTGTATAGTAAGTGTTTGTGTCATACTGTGATAAGCCCTATCACAGAAAACAGTGCACACTTGGTAAGCTCACCCCTAGGGTGAACTTTTAGAAGTGTTTTGGACATCACTGACTTGGAGAAGACTTGATCTGCTGCCATTTCCATATCAGTGTATGAGATCCCATGTGAGATCCAAGGAGTAGCTGGAGGATGTTAAAAAATCATTTAGTTTTCTGTGCTTTCCCAATTGAGCCCGATACAGCAAGGAGGCAACAAAATTGCATTTTAGTTTGGGCTTGAGTTACTTTTGAGTGAGTGACATATATTTGCTTACATCTTGAGTCTTTAGTGTGAATACAACAGTGTATGTGTTATTCAAAAAGCTGTTTCTGTTAGTCCAGACACTTGAAATATGCAGTTTGATTTTGTTTGTTTCTGATTGAATTTCTTTTTTTTAGGGAATGCATGTTTGTAATACTTAGTCATGTGCTCAATTCACATTTGCACTGAATGGGAAAATTATCTATCCTCCCAACCTCACTACCACCACTTTCCTCCCACAGACTCTGGAAAGACACTGACGTTCTTTAACCATGACTACAAAGGAGACTTCCAGACTGCTACCTTTGAAGAGGCAGCAATCAAAAAAATTTTCCATGGCAGCTTCCACAAGGTTAGTTTTTTTTTTGCAACTCTACGCTGAAAATAACTTTACGTAGCTGGATTCAAAATGTAGGCGTCAAAACAGACAAAGTATTTTTGCATTGTGGCTAACATGCTGATGTCAAGTGTTTGCGCGTGCGTGGTGTGAGAGCCTGCGGTGACACCATCACGACGGCCAACAAGATTTCAAGCAGGTTTGATTTTCTTACGACCAAACGATTGATGATCGGGAGCTGGTCGTGAGGTGTTAATCGCTTCTCGTTACCCCATGTATACTACACGATGCACGACACACGATGAAGGCGAAACTCGGGCCGATCACCAAAACAGTGAAATCTGCGAAATAGCCAACTTTATTTTTTACAATTATTATAGATGTTTTAAGGCTGTAAAACCCCTCACTACACACTTTATACACTTTTCTCAGACAGGCATGAACATTCTCACACTTTTCTATCTTGTTTAAACACTCTCAAAGTTCTAACCTTTGTAGAAAAATAAGTCCAGTATTACAGAATGAAAAGGCACCCGCAGTTGCCTGTGACGGTGCAAAAGTTTCGTCGACATTGTTTTGTTTGTTGGGGAGAAAACTTGCAGCACTTCAGAGTCACACTGCTAGTGATCGAAGATTTATGTAAATTTGACAAGCTGAACGCATTCTGACTGTACAGGAGACGCGGCACGAGATTGATTGACAATGGTTTACAGCCAATCAGCACGAAGAACACAGTGTGCTGTAAAAAATAAATCGAGCAAAATTGCATTAAAAAATCCGCGAAACAGCGAGGCCATGAAAGGTGAACCAAGGGAGCACTGTATTATGATACGTGATTATAGCATGATGATATTACGTTGCCTGATGATTACATTAAAAAAGACTAAAGTGTAAATCATACAATAGAGCAGCTCGTGACCATTGAAGCTTATCTACAAAAATGTCCTAATTACTATACTTAATCACATTCTCTCAAAGTAGGACTACTTCCTGCTTGATTTATGACCTCAGTAAACCATTTCCTGATGAGTTTATTTTTCCAAATAAATGACTTTATGTCTTATTTTAACATTACCCTGTTCTGCCCTCGCACTTAACTAGGCAGACAGACAACCATCATCCCATGTAGAAAAACCACACCGTTGTTCCTTTCTGGTGGATTTATTTGATTGGATGCATAGCATGGCTTTGTCGAAATACATGTATGGATGAATGGTAAAACTGTAAACAAACACAAAATATCCCATGTGAGCTAATATAAGCAAACATTCTTACAATTAGAAGATGCTATGACCTGTTACTATGCAAAGCAAAGCAGAACGAAACAAGCTAACAAGCTAACGTTAGCGGTTAGCTAGCGCTAATTAGCGTTTAGGCTAATGACTAATAAAGCACATCATTGAGTCAATTTGCTTTCTCAAAATATCACAAACAACACACGGCAGTTAGTGCTAAACATTCACTGGTAAAACACAACAATACTGCCAACTTACAGACTGTGCTGGCTTAAGAGGTAGCATAGGCAGGCACAGGAGTAGCAAACTGTCCTCCTCCCGTTAGACAGGAAGTAATGAGAAGTAGCACTTCCGGTAGAATGTCAAAATAAAATGAACAGTGTGCCAGAAACGAATAAAGATTGCATGAACTTGTATAACACTACATAACATGAGTGGTGACTCTTAAGGAGCCAGAACACTCCCCGCCTGACATCGGTAAGATGTCACACTTGTACCCAAACTAAACTTGTTGCACAGCAGCTGATACAAGAAGAACAACGTCTGTGACTGGCCTAAAGTAAACTTTGGCTTTACCATCTTTCACCACCTTGACTTCTACCTTCCTGACAAGTCCGTCACTACTAGGATGAACCTTTGCAATCACGCCCATGGGCCACTGATTTCTCTTCACGAGAGGATCTTTCAGGAGGACCACATCCCCCTGCTGCAGGTTTGGTCTGGTGGAATGCCACTTGCGGCGGCATTGCAGTGTTGATAAGTACTCCTTACGCCAGCGATGCCAGAAAGAGTTGGCCAGACTCTGAACTCTTTTCCACTGTTGCCTGTAGAGGTCCTTCTCCCCGAAGTCACCTAAGGGTGTTGGAGGTGCACCAACTTTTTGCGTGAGGAGTGTGGCGGGAGTAAGGATGCACGGAACATCGGGATCACTTGACACTGGAACCAGCGGCCGTGCGTTGATGATGGCGGCCACCTCTGCCATGAAGGTGATCAGGACGTCGTGCGTGAGGGGCCTGGAACCAAGTTGAGCGAGCTGGGAGTCTAATATCTTACGTGCCACTCCTATCATCCGCTCCCAACTGCCCCCCATGTGAGAAGAGTAGGGAGGGTTGAAGACCCAACTACATCCATGATCATTTAGGAAGGATTTAACACGTGGGTCACAAGGAATCCTTTTGTCAAACCCTAGCTCCCTGGAGGCTCCTGTGAAGTTAGTTCCACAATCCGATCTCAATTGCTTTGCAGGTCCTCTGACTGAAAAGAACCTGCGGAGAGCGTTAATGAAGATAGACGTGTCCATCCCCTCTATGATCTCAAGGTGAACTGCCCTTGTGCTCATGCAGGTGAACATCACTGCCCATCGTTTGCTGCTGGCAAGTCCGCCCCGAGTACGACGAGAGGCAACCGACCATGGCCCGAACACATCTATGCCTACGTAAGAGAATGGAGGCTCAGCACTAAGGCGTTCTGCAGGAAGATCTGACATTTTTTGGAACTGTGTTACTCCCCTTAGCTTGCGACAAACTACGCATGAGTAAATGAGGCTGCTGATCTGGCGTTTACCTCCTAAGACCCAGTAACCTGCGGATCTTAAGGCACCCTCTGTAAGATGACGCCCCTGGTGCCTGACCCTTTCATGGTAATAGCGGACTAACAGGTTAGTTACATGGTGTTTGTGCGGCATAATCAAGGGGTGTTTTTCTGCGGACTCAAGGTCAGAATGAAGAAGGCGTCCGCCAAGCCTCAGGAGGCCTGATTTGTCAAGGTAGGGAGAAAGCTTTAAGAGAGGGCTTTTCTTTGGGATGTCCTTCCTTGACTCTATTTGTTTGAGCTCCTCTGGGAAGCTTTCTTGTTGGACTGCTTTTATAACCGTCTCTCTTGCTTGCTCAAAATCTGAGGTAGTGAGTTCATGACATATATGCCATCCCTTACATTGTCCGCCTGATTGCTTTACCTTAAAGGTGCGTGCAATGTGTGCCAAACGTGCAACTGCCCTGGTAAGGGACTGCCAGCTGGAGAAAGATTCTAAGTTTGCAGTCTTTAAACAGGGGTATGATGTTTGAATGGTGGCAGTGATCAAGGGACGAACTTCAATGTCTGAGTCGGGGTTTTGAAGTTGGAATGTACCTGATGAGTTGCTCTGTAAGGGCTTTAAGGGAAACTCCGGCCCTTTCAACCATGTGCTGGACAACAGTTTTTCGGCAGGTAGAGATCTGGATCCGTGATCGGCCGGGTTGTGCACCGAGGGTACATAGCCCCACTGAGTTGGTACTGTTGCTCGTCTGATGCGTTGCACCCGGTTGTTCACGAAAACGTGAAATCTTCTTGCCTCATTGTAGATATAGCCAAGAACGACTTTGCTGTCGGAGAAGAAGCGCATGTTACTAATCTGAATGTCCATTTCATCTCTGATTAGTTCCCCAACTTCCACCGCTAACACCGATGCACACAGCTCGAGCCTGGGAATGGTAAGATCGGGCTTGGGGGCAAGTTTGGCTTTCCCGAATATGAACGCAAACTCTGTCTCACCATTTTTGTTCGTTAACTTCAGGTAAGCCACGGCTGCAATAGCCTGGGTTGATGCATCACAGAAGACACAGATTTCTCTGTGCTTCGCACCAAGAAAGGAGAAGGAGCAGTATGGCCTTGGGATACGGATTTGCTCGAGTTGTTTGAGAGCATTCTTCCATTCTGACCACTCCTTAAACATGCCCTCTGGAAGAGTCTCATCCCACCCACAAGTCTCTTTTGTCAGCTCCCGCAACAGTGCCCTCCCCTTGATGCTCACTGGCACTGCAAACCCCAGCGGGTCAAAAAGGCTGTTGATAGTGGACAGAACACCTCTTTTCGTGTAAGGCTTTTCGGCTTGAGAGACTCTGAATGTGAAGGTGTCGCCTTCAATGTCCCAACATACTCCTAAGCTTCTCTGCATTGGAGGAAACTCTGTGTTGAAAACTATGTCCTTGAGCCCGCTTGCCAAGTCTACAGTAGAGAATGCTTTCATGACATTTGGGCTGTTTGAAGCTATTTTGTGGAGCCTCAGGTTGGACGCAGCGAGGAGCTCCTGTGTGTCTTTGAGGAGCTTAATTGCCTCTGACTCAGTAGGGAGGGATTTGAGTCCATCGTCGACATAGAAATGTCTTTGAACAAACTGTTTGGCCTCAGAATAGTGCTGTGTGTCGAACAGGTGTGCTGCCTTTCTCAGACCGAAAATTGCCACCGCTGGAGAGGGGCTGTTGCCGAACACGTGCACTTTCATTCTGTACTCGACAACTGGCTCTCTTGGGTCATTGTTGCGGTACCAAAGGAACCGGAGGAAGTTCCTGTGGTCTTCTCGCACCTGAAAGCAGTGGAACATTTGTTGTATGTCCGCTGTGACAGCCACCGTTTCTTCTCTGAAACGGATGAGCACCCCAATCAGACTGTTATTCATATTTGGACCTTTGAGCAGCACATCATTTAAGGACACTCCCTGAAACTTAGCACTTGAGTCAAATACCACCCTGATGTTCCCGGGCTTCTGCGGGTGATAAACGCCAAAGAAGGGCAGATACCAGCATTCTTCTCCTTCTTCGAGAGCTGGTGCTGGTTCGGCGTGATCCCTGTCAAACAACCCCTGCATAAAATCCATAAAATGTCTCTCCATCTCAGGGCGTTTATTTAATGTGCGGCGCAATGACTCTAAGCGGCTGAGTGCTTGGTTTCTGTTGTTTGGGAGGTGGGTTCTCGGTGTACGGAAAGGAAGTGGAGCTGTCCAGCTATTTGCATCGTCTTGGTAAAAGTCTCTTTCCATAATTTCCAGAAAGGCTTGGTCCTCAAAGGAAGGGGCTAGCTCTTCGTCCTTTTCACTTTGCTGGAATATGTGTTTCCCTATTTGACATGAACTGTGAGTGTTCCAGGATTTGTTGTGTGACTGCTCTTTGACATGAAAGCTGTTTTGACAGGGTGTTAGGAGACTTGGACGCCCGTTCTCTAGAACACTCGTTCTGTATGTGCCTATGATGGCTGGCTTATAGGCTCATCCTAGGCATACATCACCTACAATAACCCACCCAAGTGCAAGTCTCTGGGCAAATGGAGCATTGACTGGTCCATTCACTCGTTCATACACTTTGTGCACTTGTATTATGTCTCGGCCTAACAGCAACATAATGTCAGCCTCAGGGTCTAGGGGCTGCATATGATCTGCTAGGTGTTTGAGGTGTTGATGGGCTAGGGCAATCTCTTGCGTTGGTATTTCATTCTTGTTGTCTGGGAGTGAGTCACACTCGAGCAAAGAAGGCAGAGGAGAGCTGAACTGGCCATCAACAGACTGTATAAAGAGGTTCTCAGCTAAGCGGCCATTTGTAGTGGAAACCCCTGTACATGTCTTAAGTGTGTATGGCGCTAGGTTGCTCATTGGGATGCCAAAGGTGTCGAAAAGATTTGACTTCGCTAATGACCTATTGCTCTGGTCATCTATGATAGCGTAAACCTTGACCTTTTTGTCTGGATGCCCCTTTGGATAAATGTAGGTTTGACATATTTTGGAGCAGGAACGCCCCCCACCTAAGTCCCCACAAACTTGAGTGCATGCTGAGCTAGTCTCCAAGTCTAGGCTACTCTCCCCGCCATGCTCCTCCCTGTCCTGGTCTGGGGCAATGTTTTGAGCTTTTGTGTTTTGTGTCCATGGAGCTGGACCTGCATGCAGCGCTGCAACGTGTTTGTTGCTGTTGCACTCTAGGCAAGTAATCTCTTCCTTACAGTCTTTAGCTTGGTGAGCTGAGGAATTGCAGCACCTAAAACAGATGTTGTGTTCCCTGAGGTATGCCTTACGCTCATCTAGTGTCTTTTCCCTGAAACCTCTACACTTCTTTAACGGGTGCGGTTTCTTGTGGATGGGACACAGTTTGTTTGTGAACTCACTCGTGCTGCCTAAGTTTGGTTTGTGAGTTTTGTTTACCTCTGTGTTGTGGACGGCAACAGGCGGTCTTGACTTGGCAAATCTTGTATAGTGGTTGTCGTGAGTTGTTGGATAGGATGTGGGACCTGATACAGTAGACTTAAAACTGGGGTCGTTTCTCATTTTCGCTTCATCTTGTATGAAGCGACAGAAGAATGAGAATGGAGGGAAATATACATCATGTCTCTGCTTGTATTTAGTCCCCTCTGACATCCACCTGTCTTGAAGATTTGTTGGCAACTTATCAACTATCGGGGCAATGCCACGTGATGTGTCCAAATACACTAGCCCAGGTAAAGAGCCGTCTGATTTGGCTGCATCAATTTCAGAAAGTAGGTCGCCAAGTTCTCTGAGATTCTGGGGGTCTTTGTTTGACACTCTAGGAAAGCGTTCAAGTCTGTCAAGGAGCGACTTCTCAATAGCCTCTGGGGTGCCATAACATTCTTGTAGCCGTGTCCAAACTCGACGTAGGCCCTCTGCTGGATTGTTGAGATGGACAGAGCGTATACGTTTGGCATGCTTAGACGACTCTTCTCCAAGCCACCGGGTGAGCAAATCTAACTGTTCGCTAGGCTTTAAGCTTAACCCTTCAATAGCGTTACAGAAAGAAGCTCTCCATGCCCAGTAGTCCTCTGCTCTGTCCATAAACTTTGTCAGACCGTCTGCCACCAATTCTCTTTTTGCCAGAAACTTAGCGAGATTAGCAAAGTCACTGTTCCCATTGTTGATTTGCGTTGGCTGGAAAGGTGGAGTGTAAGGGGAAAAGCTCATAGGTTGCGGTGTGGTACTTACATACCTTTGGCCACATTTTTCTTGGGTATCAGCAGCTGGTGTCAGATGGCTGCCAATCTCATATTTGATGTCCTGTTGATTTACCTGTGGGACATATTGAGGTGAAGTGGCTGGATCGGGGATTGGACTGATGTCACATTGTTTTATCGGCGTAAAGTGTTTGGGGTCCGGCAAGTCTTCTCTGCGATGCTCTGGTGAAGAATATCCAAGATAACTCTGTAGTCTGTATGACTGGGTTGAAGCTGGAAGCTGGAGTAGAGCGTGAGAGTTCAGCGCTGGTTGTGAGTTCTCTTGACCCTGTCGTGATTCCCCATATTGTTTTTCTGACACACGAGATGACCACATTTCCCCGCTTACCTCCTCTGCTATTGCTGCTTCAAATACATTGGCTTCAGCGAGCGCAGCTTCTGCTTCCTTTTCTTCTTTTAGTGCTTCTAATGTAGCACTTAACTCTGCTTGCCTCATTTTCACCTCAATCTCCCGTCGTGTAAACTCTGCTCTGGCGCGTGCTGCTTCGGCCTTTGCCCGTGCTTCGACTGCTGCTTTGGCGAGTGAGCTGCGGGATCTGGATGTAGATCCAGAGCAGGTGGACCGTACCTCCAGCTGCTCCTCCTCTGCTGACAGCATAGTGGCGTCTGGGTCAGATGTCTGGAAGACTGCCTCCTGAAGTAGCCGTTTCGCCAGTCTTTTTACTGTTCTGCCCTCGCACTTAACTAGGCAGACAGACAACCATCATCCCATGTAGAAAAACCACACCGTTGTTCCTTTCTGGTGGATTTATTTGATTGGATGCATAGCATGGCTTTGTCGAAATACATGAATGGATGAATGGTAAAACTGTAAACAAACACAAAATATCCCATGTGAGCTAATATAAGCAAACATTCTTACAATTAGAAGATGCTATGACCTGTTACTATGCAAAGCAAAGCAGAACGAAACAAGCTAACAAGCTAACGTTAGCGGTTAGCTAGCGCTAATTAGCGTTTAGGCTAATGACTAATAAAGCACATCATTGAGTCAATTTGCTTTCTCAAAATATCACAAACAACACACGGCAGTTAGTGCTAAACATTCACCGGTAAAACACAACAATACTGCCAACTTACAGACTGTGCTGGCTTAAGAGGTAGCATAGGCAGGCACAGGAGTAGCAAACTGTCCTCCTCCCGTTAGACAGGAAGTAATGAGAAGTAGCACTTCCGGTAGAATGTCAAAATAAAATGAACAGTGTGCCAGAAACGAATAAAGATTGCATGAACTTCTATAACACTACATAACATGAGTGGTGACTCTTAAGGAGCCAGAACATACCCATTTTCTAAATTATGATCCCATTTATAACAAACTTAGCAGTAAGTATCTGCTTCAGGGTGAGCGTGGGTTGCAAAGTGGCTTTCACAGGTATATCATCTGTGTGCATGCTAAAGCAGCTTCAGTATAACAGAAAATGAGTCATCAAACGATGTGGTCGGACTATAAGATTAACTGATCTGCTGGGATTGCAGCTGCTAATGCCATGCTAACGCAATATTTGGCTTAACATATTTGCTGTACCCATACAGTGATAAACTCTGTTCAGAACTTTTAGGTGGTAGTGTTTCACATAAATGTTGAGGTTTGCTGCCTTGAAACTCTGGAGAGCAGATTGGGACAGAGAGAGAAGGAAATGTGGCGGTAAGCTGCCGTAGAGAGCCAAAAACATAAGAAAGCTCTATTGTATTTTTGGTGTTTTTGAAGCTGTGGCTCCTGTTGGGTGGTTTTCCAGAGGCTCCTGGGCTGAAATTTTTCTCTCGATCTGTCAGCACTGCTGCGGAGAGTGTTTAAAAATGTGATGATAGCCCCCTTTCCTATTCCCTATCTCCCTCCCACTCTCCACTGCTTTTCTTGCACCAATTGTTTTTTTTTAAACCAGTGGAGAGTGCAAAGTGGGAGTAAAACTGCAGATTTTAACAACCTTTAAGTATTTTCTATGGTCTCCTGTGATAAGGTTATTGTGGACTTTTGTCATTATTTTTGATGTGAATTTAAAAAAACAAGAATAATCTTATTTTAAACAGTCTCTTTCTTTAATCAGTGCAACACAAGTAACTTTTTTTAGAGTGTAATCCCTTTAAAAAAGTAGATTTTATGAGTACACCATTAGAACAAGGTCTTTAGTTGTTTATGCAGTCATACCTATTCCCTGGAGAAACCATATTATTTATCCCACCCAAATGATTTTCTTCCAAAGGCATTTCATATTTCCCTCGATGACTGGGATTACGTCTGAGCATTTTTATGTAAATTATGTTGTATCTAATTACTCTGACTGAGTGAAAATAGCAGATTCTGATGGCTTTCCTCCAACAGAAGACAATTTTGTGCTCACTTGAGAGGAAAGAGCATTTTGAGAAAAAAATAAACACAGAAATAAATACTGATGCAAATGCCCCCGCTGAATAAATAATGACATTGATTTAGCCTCAGCAGGCCCAGGAAATGACTAATTCACATTGCAAAACAACATTAGCCGAGATAAACGAAATAATGATAATCAGTCCTTTTGTCTTTACATGCACGTTCTCCTTTGAGTGCCGATCATTTCAGGAGCTCTTTTAATTCAACCAGTCGGATTTAGATTTTGCTTTATTTTCTTTATTTTTTTTAAAGACTAGTAGATGTTTGTTTGACAAATGAATAGAACTCCAAGAAAAGTTTCTATAAACATTATTTTGCCTGGAATTTCTGTGGATTTCTTCTGAAAACAAGCCAACAGCAGCCCACTAACTGTCTCTATCTCAGTTCTCAAATGTCATGCAGTAGCTGTCCATCATTCTCTCTGCCTTTTGTCTTCTCTGTTGTTTCTCGCCTTTCTCCCGGAGAACATGACAATTTTCAGAGAGGGAACAGATGCAGAGGACTGCCTGACCAGAGGAAGTCTCCCTCTCCATTTAGACAGGATGACAAGTGAATAAGAGGAGTGTGTGTCTGTGTGTGCATGTTTGTGGGTCCTTTATAAAGGGATTACCATATGAAGACGCCTCATGTGAAAGCAGGAATACTCAGCGGGATCTGGCACTGGTGGAAGCACGCACACAAACATACACTCAGCATGTTTGTGTGTGTGTTCTCTCTCTGTACACAGAGGGAACAAAAACAGGTAAAGGAAGAGAAGAAATGGATATGATGAGGAGTTTTAACTCTTAGACACACAGAGAGAAGAGGTGAAAGTTATCCGCGATACACAACTCATTTTGCTCCAAAACTGTGCGGTCACTATTTCTGTGACCCAAATGATTGAATGCCCCGCATTAAAAAGTTACAAGCAGCACACAAAGCTGTCGTTGTGTGCGCTGTAAAAAATCGACACTAAGGAAATTTCCACCTGTACATTTGTTACTTTCTACAGCTATCCACCGTATCTCACTAAGTTTAAAGAAGCACTTTTAATTTGTTTATTGATTGTTATTATTATTATTTTAAATCTATATTGATGAATGTTGGTAGGTCCCCGCCTTTGACAAAACACTTTAGAACATAAACTATTTGGTCTAGAAAGTAAAAAGAGTCCCTGTAGGAAGTAAGACGTTTTTATTGTCCAGTGTAAAAAGCAAAGGATTTTCACCTTGGAGAGAGTTTGAACCATAAGTGCATCAGTGTTTAATGAACTGTTGTGTGGAGGACACATTTATGGGCAGAAGTGCAGGATTCTTGAGACAGGAATAAACTTTAAACAAGCTTTAACGCTTCCGGTTCCAGAAAACCAAAAAGAAAGCCCAAAATCTGAATGGTGACAGGGTACCATTCCAAAGACTACAAACATACTCAGAAAAGTCAGGGAAAGCAGAGCAAGGAAACGAACAACAATGTGGAAAATAAAACACAGGACAGGGGGAGACTCAGGAAATGGATACATACAGGTGGGGAACACAGCTGAAACTAATCAAGGACGAAGGGACAAGGAGGGCAAAATCAAATAAAAACAAACAAACACCAGAGGCAAAAATATTATCAACATAAAACAGGAAGAGAAAATTATCTGTGGAGCCCATATACATGCATGGACTCAACATATGGGTAATGACCAGAGATGGGCAGTAACCCTTTACAAGTAACGTCCAACATCCAGGGACCATTCTTGTCTTGTGGGAGAGGTTTAGGGAACAGTTTTGTTTGTTTAGATTTAGTTTGTTTCTGCTTTCCTAGATTTTTCTATATTTATCTGACAGATAAACCCAATCCAATACTAGTGATGTTAGTCTTGCTATAGAAGACTATAGAAAATACACAAGGTTCATAATGTACATCCATGGTTTCACTTCCTGCTGGTAAATCTTTTGATGCATGTCATACTGTTCTCTTACATTTCCTGTTGCTCTCTGCAGTGACTGTTCAAATAAAGGCATCATTTTTTTAAAAATTTTTTTAAATGTTTATTTTACCAGAGCTAGAGTAAAAATGCTCAAATCTGCTCTAGCTTCTCATTATGTACACTGATCTTTTTCATAAAGACAGGAATAATAAGACTTGTTTGTTTGTTTTTCAGCGACTCTAATTGTCAAACCAGACCCAGTTACAGGCCAAATAATTGTTTACATCAACAAAACAAGTTGAGCATTTAATACTGTACTATAGGACTGGGCTTCTAGTCAATTCTACTTGTGTCTAGCTTGATAATCAGTGTATGGTCAGCTTACAGCATATAGTATAAGCTAGACAACTTTTTTTTCTCTTGCAACTACATAAAAAACACATGCAAGAGCAACAGTTTCTTCATGTGTAATCAGGCATCCTCCCCTCCCCCTTCTTCAAAAATGAATCTGCTTCTAGGGTGTGAAGATCTCTGTGTTAAAACCACAAAACCAGATACAAATTGAACTTAAGAATCCAACTTTATTCATGTTAAAGTGATAATTCAAATTTAATAAACAAAACACTTTATTTATCAGGCACAGAGAGCACCAGATGAGACAAAACATCAAAAAATCAACAACGCAAAAACGTCAATGCTATCTAAAATGACCAATCGCAAATTTATCCGAATCATAGCCAGGCTGTGTAGAGCTGTAGTCATCAGTGCAGAGGTTAAACAATAAAGGCGATAAGACATAAGTTAGCCAACACCCTCTATGTCCAGTCTGTAATAAATCAATAATGCATGAAATGAGTCCAGGTGAAAGCTCAGGGCCATGCAGAGATGTTTGAAGTTAGAAAGGGGCACGTAGAACCAGGCTGAATAACAACAACCCACATTCATCAAGAATCGAATATGGAATCGTATCATACTATATCACTGTCATTAGGTGTTGACAATGCAACGCAAACATGTTTTTCTTGATGGGTACAGCAGAGGTGGGACCAAGTCATTGTTTTGCAAGTCTCAAGTAAGTCTCAAGTCTTTATCCTCAAGTCTCAAGTCAAGTCTCAAGTAATGTCAGGCAAGTCAGAGTCGAGTCTCAAGTCACTGGTGTAAAAGTCCGAGTCAAGTCACAAGTCTGAAACTTTGAATTTCAAGTCCTTTCGAGTCTTTAAAAAAAAAAAAAAAACGAAAAAATAATGTTGCAGTTATGCTAAATGTAAATATTAGACCATGTAATTTTAAAATCTGTGTTTTTCTCAACACATGACAAAATAGTGAACTTAGAAAATATACACAAATTGTGAAATTGCACCTCTTTAAAATGCAGCTCAATTAAACCTAGCTCCTAGAATAATTTTCACCGACAGTTCTGTGATAAGCTGCATGTTATTCTTGGATGCGGTTGTAGGACCAGCTTTAAAATCGCATGACAAAAATATCATACACATTAAAAAAAACTGCATCACCAACGTAGCCTGGAAAACATTTGCTAGTTAGATGAAGTCAGCTATCTCATCGTAGCATATTTATATGCATATTTATAATCATACGGTTCTTGGAGTGAGTGCATACACTCGTGAAGTTTAGTAACTTCAGGTCACTGCAACAAGCCCAGGTACAGTTTACCGACGGATGGGTGCAGGACCTTGAAATGTACCGTGTAGAACGAAAGACCATCGTACGTATCATAAGTTTACCACTCTCACAAATCGTCGTCATAAATACACATTCCTTAACCGTTTATTAATAGGACCTTTGAGCTCAACGGTAATTAATTAGCAGTGGAAATAATTTCTGGTAGCATCACAGAAATGTAGCAGTGACAATAAGACTGTATGCTGTAATCGTACTGGGCAATTAGTGACACAAACCTGTTTTATCCTGTGAATAAAAGTATATGTTTTTGTCAATGTACCATAATAACAGAAGCGAAACGCAATATTGTGTCAAGACAATTCATTATTTATGCACAATAAACAAAGGAGCATAGCGCGACAATTTCTGTTCAGCGCCAGACTTGCTTGTAACCTATATCACCAATTATGTTATGAAAATGACGCATTAACTACTAAAAAACACTGACCTTCGTGTAAATGCTTGGAGCAGACTAACCTGTGAGCTGGAGTGTTCTGGGACGTTATATTTGGTCTTTGAATGGCTGCAATCCAGGCCATCCGTCGCGTCTTTGTTACTTCGGAAACATGGCTCGAACAATTTCTCTTCAACGACGTAATCCGATAACAACCGATCTCTTTACCCGTCGGCTTCCCATGGCTGTCATACAACCGGCTATTGCAGTTAATAATACAACGGCTTCTTGACATTTTTGTGTTTCTTTTTATCGCTGTGTAACTGATTTCAATTGAAAGCCTGCGTGCGCTAGTACCGCTTGCCACGAGTTCCCAGAATCCTTTGCGGTTCTACCCGTGAATGACGTCACATTTTCAATCTCTATATAATATGCATGTTAAATTTTATATTTGGGGTAAAATATCAAGTCTTTTCAAGTAAACCGGTTCAAGTCCAATTCAAGTCCCAAGTCATTGGTGTAAAAGTCCAAGTCAAGTCACAAGTCTTAGAACATTTTTTCAAGTCAAGTCTAAAGTCATAAAATTAATGACTCGAGTCTGACTCGAGTCCAAGTCATGTGACTCGAGTCCACACCTCTGGGGTACAGTGTTGCTGTTGAGGGGTTACTGCTGCTCCTGCTGCTGATAGTGCTGGAGGGCAGGGCTGTGTTGATCTGAGACTGTAGACATTTAAAGTCCATAGGAGAGATGGTCTCTGATTAAACAAGTGTTATGAGACAATAACACATGGAACCATAAAGCAACAAATTAAAAAAAAAAACTGTGGGAAATAAACTCTGCTCTCTTCCTCCTTCCATCTCCTCATCTCATCTATCTCTCCACTCCCTGTCCATCAGAGAACAAGGCACAATTTCCTGTTGCATTAATCTATTATTTAATTTTCCACACTTAACAACACCTAATCCATAATAAAGTAACGATAGAAAAATGTTATAGAACCAAAACAATTGTGTTTATTATTGTTTCTATACTTGAGTATCTCTGCAATGCAACAACTGGTACATGTGTTAATGTTACCTGTGCTCTTTGTAATCCAGCTGCTGAAGGATCCACTGCCTTTATCAGCCTCACACAGCTCATTCTGTCACTGTTTCCTGCTCCTGTCCTTTACAGGGCATGTCTGGACAATGTTATATCATGAGGAATAATCTAAAAAAATCTATACACATAAAACACACACGTGCACATACAGTGACATTTTAGACCTTTCTCCAGAATACTGTGTATACTATGGCCACAAGTTTTCATCATGTTGCTGATCCAGAATCCTTCCCTTATTATTTATTCCTAGTACTATAATAATAAAATAATAAGAATAAAAAATAAAGGAATAAATATAAAATAATGTATTTGTGAGGATTTTGTTTCACTATCCACTCTGTGCAGGCAGAAAGCTTATTAAATGTTTAAACTGTAGAGATACATTAATTCTGCTGCTGTAAAATCAGTATTTTGTCATATTTGAAATATTAATCTAATATATCTGTTTCTTAATGTAACTTTTTTAAAACAGTGTGTTTTTTAAATATCATAATTATAATCATCTATAATTATGTGGATATGCATATTAGATAGTTTTTAATGAAATATAAGCCCTGTAACTTACTTTAAAATTAAATATGTTCCCTAAAAAGGTGGCCAGAGCTACAGATCCATGACACCCTTACCCAGTTAGCTAGCAGCTAATGACACCACTACTTGTGCAGTTAATAAAAGGACAGGTAATGTTTTATCGCGCTGTTGCACACACAGCACGCTCATTTGTTTCAATTCGTCAGTTGCCACAAGACAACTTAACGTGTACGTAAAAACCTAATACTCCTGTGTGCTATAGACCATAGCGTGAGCTGTACATCCTATTTACTGGTTTCCCAATGAATTTGTGATTCCCCACAGCTCCGCACCGCCCAGGTGGCAAAAAATCTGGGCGCTCTTTGCGAGCTCGTTCCCAGCTCGTAACCAGCACGCTCTGCCGTCAAGGGCGAGCATTGGTTAATGGTAGTCATGTGTAAGCCAGATCCTTTTATTTAGCAAAATTGTGATTTGTAGTTAAATGTTACTGTTGAGGGGTACAGGCAGACTCCGCACATACACATAAAAGGGGCAGGTGCCCAAGCCCCCCCCCCCCCCCCCGCACGTGCCTGGTGCAGCTGCATAGTTGAATCCCAAAGATAATAATGTCTACATATTTTACTTTATTTTGACATTCATATAGAGCCATTATAATAGTGATAGCTCTGTGTTATGTTTTTGTTTTTCTGATATCAAAGTACTTTTGAGTTCAATTTGTGAGACTCCTTATCAACCAAGTCATAACGTAGCGCTGTCAGTCACACAGTCACAAATGTATTTATTTATTGAACCTGAGAAATAAAGCAAAACAAGTTAAAGTGAAATAAACTATCTGTTGACAGGAGATACAAACAAATGAGGTACTTTATATTACACATGCAGCTGATGTTTAAGACAGCAGAAAATAGCAGCGTGTGTGTCTCTGTGTGTGTGTGAAGGAGAACGAGAGGGAGACACCAACAGAGTAATTTATCTTGTTATGGCAGCAGTATTGGCTGTGAACGGCTCCAGCCAGCCATCTGACCTGCAAGGTACAGCTCAATGCAAAAAGCATTATGCTAGTTATATGTCTTAAATTCCATACTCAGTTATTGTTGCCATGGCTTTTGTTTTACTTTATTTTCTTATTCCGCACTGATAAGTTATAATTCCAAGTCTTTGAGAATCTATCTCTTGTTAGGTGTATGCGTGTGTCTCGAATGGACAAATACAAACACAAAGGACTCTCGTAATGTTGAAGGTAGTTTTAAAGTCACTCATTTGTCATCTTTTTAATTCTGTGTGTGGTCTTTACTGGGTCCTTCTCTATGGGATGCCACAAGGCCAGTGACAATGGGTGGTCTTTGCTGGTATATTAGAGGATGTAGTTGATTTTACCTAACTATGATGTGAGATCAAGTGCAGCTCTTTGAGATGAATCTCTGTGGAAAGTCATCACATAATCAACAGGGTGAGAACAAAACTATTAAAACAACTGGGGAGCTTCAGTGCAAAAGTAAGATATAAGCTATGAGAATATGAGCTACGGATGAAAATAAATATGAGCTGCATGTGCTGATTGTTCACAGATAACTGTGCATGTTTAACTTCTAGCCAGTCACGATACTTTCATATGCACGTCGTAGGACAATGGTGTCAAGCATAAGGTTTGGGGTCCTGAATTGGCCTTGCAAATTCACCAATCGGCCCCATAGGATGGCTTTGGAAAATATTAACTGTATTTTTACATTTTATAGCAATATAAAACATTTTAGAAAGCATTATAAAGATTTCATTTTATGGATTTAAAATAAATAAAGACCTCCAGCATTGGCCCTTCATACTGCACCAAAGTAATCAACTAAGACATGACAGAAAAGTTCCTGCATGTTCTAATAAAATGATATTTTCTGTCAATTATAATTACAGGACAGTCTGACCATTGAGCTACTTTCTGTAATTTTACACTTTTATTTCTTTAAATTTAAGTCCAAAGAGCTGCACTGACAGATTTCTTTCATTTACCACAGCAGAGATGTATTATTTAAATTGCACTTCTTTTTCTTACATTAAGATATGTCAAATGTGTAGTTAAACATCTTTACACTGACAGAAAATAGAGTTTCACAAGTCCGGTCCATGTCTTAGGGTATAGATACTGGAAGATACTGGCAGCAATTTGGCAACCTGGGACTATGAAATGTTAGTGAATTCAGTGGCTTTAGACACTGATTCATCCATTTGCTTAATTGCTTATCCATTTCAGCGTTGTGGGGGCTCGAGCCTATCCCAGCTGTCATAGGACAAGGGCAGCTAAGTAATTGGTGATGAGTGCATTACACATGGAGAGGGGCTTTATTTTAGTTCAGAGATTGTTTTTTAATGAGTCATCAAACAATGAGGAAAGCAATAAAAGAAATTTAATATCAATCTAAAAACCTTTCAGCTAGTCTGCTGATTTAAGCTTCAGGGGATAGACAGAGGATAGCAGGGGCAAGACTTTTTGTTGCATCCACCATTCATGGGTACAAAAACATATATAATCAAAAAAGATATTAAAAATGCTAAATCAGCACTACAAGATAGCCGATTATTTCAAGATTGTTATTCCACAAATGTGTTCCCTAACCAAATGCTTTTTAAATGTGCTTGGTCAAAAGTGCTCAGGCTGCAAGCAAACTATAAAAAGAAACTCTTAAATAGTTAAAAACACATTTGTCTGTTTATCATGAGTGCAAAATACAGTGAATGACAAGTAAACAGCGAATATCTGCTTCCTGCAACTGTCAACCCGATTATTCCGATTTCACGGAATCCACTGTTAAGAAGGGAAGAGTGTATCAGTCTTTAGCCTGAAAATCAGTCATTGCTTTAGGAAATCCAGCCACCCAGAAGGTGAGTGACTGACATCTTTTCTGCACACACAAACACACACTGGCCTTCATTCATTCCCTAAACACCAATGTTAACCTGAACTGAAACCACTAAATGCCACAGAATGTCGGCAAAATGTCTGCACCTTAGAGGATTTCATCATCTTTTATATCATAAAAGTGTAGCACTCACACACCCTTCATGTCCAGTGAAGTGTGCAGAACAGAGGATGAGAACAGAAAGTCGTTCTACAGTAAAGCGGGCGCGTACGCGTCAGCTGATGAATGGTCTCTGACACTTGAATATGAACTTTGTCAAACTCCACATTAGCTGTAGCTTGTTTGTGTGGCTTTGTGCATGCATTTAGACGTGGACACATGCATTTGTAGTCCCGTGGCTTAAAACTGGCTTAAGTAATGTGAAAGAGCAAAGTAGTTCACGTAATTGTGAATAATGCGGACACTAATAGTCTAGTTTATTCCTGTCCTTCAGCATGATGCTGCCCTCTTTGCTCATTAACTGTGTGACCAGTTGAATTTCACGGTTCATGGCTCTGGCAGTGGTTTCCTCTAAGGAGGCAGTTTTAGCTCACAGGCATCCGACACTCAGCTCAGACAGGGTAATTTAAGTGCATGGATGCTTTTAGACTGGTTTTATTAGAAAATACATACACAAAAGAACTCATTGTGACTGATTAGTAAGTAAAAAGATTGCAGATTGTTGATGCACTCTTCTGGAACATTCACACTCAAGGGAGTCAGATGTTTTCTACTCTGGCTGATCATTACCTGTGACAGTGCTGCACTTAAAATCAGCAGCTCCATTTGACGTCTGTGTAGCTATTTGTGTGTTTGGGCAGCCCTGCAAAATGGTAAACTCTGTGTAGTGCTCCATATAATGTGGTGTGAGTGATTTCAGGCACGCCGCCAAAGCATTTCTAATGCAACCAATTATCTTTTTGCCCATTCAGCTCCATGTAACCATCAGCAAGACGTCTGTGAAGGTGGTACTGGATTGCTCAGTGGTTGGGGAGAAATACATTAATGCAGCTGGTAACATCACCACCGATGGAATGGAGGTCCTCGGAAGGACGGTTCGATCCAGAGGTAGACAAGACAGCTCTGCTCCGGTTAGTATGAATACTTGTTTGGATCAATGTAAAAAGGAAGCATTGACTACAACGTGTATTAACAAATGCAGATGTAGGTTTTGTTTCAAGACAGCAGCCGATAGGATGACTTGAAAAATGAACAGGCAAAGGTAAAGTTGCTTCTTGCTAGAGTTATTTTACAATCTGTTTCAAATTACCAGAAATGACCAGGCACCTGAGTGAGTGAGTGTGTGTGCGTGTGCATGTGTGTGTGCATAATTATGGCCTGTTAAGTGGCAGCCATAAATATTCACAACCATTTCATTAAGTCACTCAGTAGGAGTTCATTTTATTTATTGCAAGTGGAAATGCACAAAGTGCTTTATATATTCTGTGTTAGCTGTTCTCTACCCATTAAATAGCACAGGCACTCAAAAAAAAGAGCTTTTGGCAGACACAGTGAGGGATGAAGGTAAGATAACCTGGGCGTTTGGAAATACTAAGTATTTCCAAACGCCCAGTAGTAAATGTATACTACTGAGCTTTTCCAAAGAAAAATATTAGCTGATAAATGCTCTTTAATTATATTTTCTCTACCTAACAGATTGTTCTCCACTGCCAGTGAAGAAAATGGCTATTTATTTAAAAAATGTCTACTGGCTTGCCAACAGTATTTGCAAAAAGCACGTGAAAATGGAACTTGTTGTACAGAAGAATCAATTTAGTCTAACAATTCTATGTTTTAAGTGGCAACAAATTGAACTGGAAACAATTGTAAACATGTTCGTGTTCATAATTAACTTTGTGTTTAGTTGATTTAAAGGAGTACAAGTGTAACAGAATAAAATCGTACGCTCACTGGGTGCTTCATTAGTTACACCTTGTTAGCAACCGTTTCAACCCCGATTTGTCATCAGAGTTGCCTTAATTCTTTTTGGTACAGATTCAACAAGGCGCTGGAAATATTCCTCACAAATACTGGTCCATGTTTACATGACAGCTTCGCAAAGTGATTTCAGATATGTCAGCTGCACATCCGTGATGTGAATGATGTAGTGACTGTGGAGGCCAGCCGAGTATTACTAGGTAGGCTGTGGTCATGTAAATGATGCCCTGTTTGTACTTAAGGGCCCAAAGTGTGTCAAAAAATATCCCTTAGAAATTGAGACTCATCTGACCAGCTAATGTTTTTCCAATATTCCCATTTTAGTGAACTAGTGATAACTGCAGCCTCAGTTTCCTGTTCTTAGCTGACAAGAGTGACGTGTGGTGCGGTCTTCTGCTGCTGTCCCCCATCTGACATGCAGATTTGACTCGCTTTACCTTCAGAGCTTTACCAATCTAAGCTCTTCCTTAAACTGGTTGTAATGAGGGGTTATTCGAGTTACTGTTGCCTTCCTATCAGCTTAAAGTAGTCCAGCTGTTCTCCTCTAACCTCTGGCATCAACGAGGTACTTTTTACTCAGATACACACTCACTGGATGTTTTTTTCTATTTTGGACCATTCTGTGTAAACCTTAGGGATGGTTATGCTGGAACATACTAAATCATCAGCTTGCAAAATACTCGGACCAGCCTGTCTGGCACCAACAACCATGCCACATTCAAAGTCACTTAAATCACCCTTTTTTCCCATTCAAATGCACCACTTGAACTTCAGCAGGTCATCTTAACCATCTCTACATCCCTAAATGCATGGAGTTACTGCCATGCATTTGATTAGATATTTGCTTTAACGAGCACTTGAACAGGTGGACCTAATAAAGGCTCTGGTGAGGGTATAAAGAGACATGTAGCATTTGTCAGTGAGCTCAAATTATGAAATGAAAATGGGTCAAACCCCCAAACGATTCACAGCAAATCCGTATCTTTTGGTCTTAACATTAGTTCCAGCTTTACTGTAAGAACACAGGCTCTTAAATTCCAAGACCCCCTGCGGTGCTGCAATAGAAGCACTACATATATAATTACAAGCTGTGCCACATCAGCAGCAGGGGAGCGCTCCTGTCTTTAGGAATGAAAAACCTTTGAGCCAAGTTTTTACTTACTGTCATACATTTTCCCAATAAATTGAACTGCATATGGTATTATTTATCATCTGATGATATTATGTAAATAAGGGTGTTGGGTATCTTTTAAATTAAATGTAATTTAACTGATTTTTGTTTAATGACCTTAAGACTTTTATCAGCTGATCTGAAAACAAATGTGCATCCCATCATTATAATTGACAAAGTAAATCTGATGATTATAGGAATAATGCAACAGTGTAAAGAAATACAGTTTTCTACTATATTCAGCATGAACTCGGTGTCCTAGATGAAACTGCTTTATTTATTTATTTTTAAGTTTAAGTGAGGGTTTCCGAAAATATAGGTTGTCTCTGATTGTATATGCATTACACTGGAAACAATGTTGACGAAGTTTGAGGTATTGGGAATGTCAACACTGCTTTTCTAATAAAATAAACAGTGTACGGGAGCAGAGCCCCTCTTAAGTTTTGATGATAAAATTTCGAAATGAATCAGACATAAGCCAGGGACATAATTTATAGCCAGGCCAAGACTAGCGGATCATTGAGAACATCCAGTTTGTTTATTAAAGCAATCAGCTAGACTCCATATATCTGTCTTCCAGCACATTTCAGCTTGTTATTAAAGCTCATAAGCAGCCAAGCTGTCTGTCTTCTTGCTTCTTATCAACACAGAAACACAGCATTACAAAAAATCCTGGGTAATATTCAGTTTCTAATGCAACTTTTCTTTTAATTCAGCATTTTATTTACCTAATGTACATCGCAACTGCAGTATTAATGCAGAGGTTATGTGTATATCCATATGTACTCATACATGCACATGTGTTTACAGTTCCAGCTCCAGATGTTTGACATTATCTGCAGTACTTCCTGGGCCAGCAGAGATAAGTGTTGTGAGCTGCCAGCATTGGTAAGTAACATTTCTCCCTCTACTTAAACCTACTCTATGAGATAATTTGGTACGTACCTGATCTCTCTTCTTCTGTGCATTATTCACAGAATATTAAAACTCGATATAAATAAAGTGATAAGTATGGTTCCAATCAAAGCCAAAATGCTCATTCAATTAATTTAGTTTAATGTGAAAGAAATTCTCTTAATGAGACCAGTTGCGTATTATGCATATACAAAAAGTCACAAAAAGTGTGTGTCTGCCTTTATGGTAGCACCAATCAATTAACGCCCCAGGCATAAAATGTAATCCACTGAGCAAACACTAAGATCCTTATTAATTGCACACCTGTACAATAGGGTTCAAAATGCAATGTCTCAACGTACTAACCAATTTCTCCGAGGCCTGAGTGTTATCAACACATCACTGGGTAATAAAATGCATGGCAGTTACTGTCATGAGTGCGGAAACTCGCAATGTCTGAAAAATTAAATACATTCAAAAATTAAATAAATTCAAGGTGATGAACTGCATTGACTTGTTTATTTTCAGTGTGATGTTTTTAAGCTAAGTTGCACAGCTAACACAAAAAAGTCAACTCTTACTGTAATGCACACAATGTGTTTCTTTGGCTGCCAACTCCCCCTACATGATCAGGAGTTGAGCAGCCAAACTTGGCAGGTAAGTAGATATTATGATATCACCATGTTGCCTAGTAACTACCTTGCAACAAAGGCCTGTTTTTAGCAGAGCCCTTGAGTAAGTCGGAGTCTGTCGGCAGGGGTTCAGAATTCGGGTCTTCACATGGGTCATGTAGCCTTCAGTGCTAGTGGTTAGCTGGCAATTAAAATGTGTGCTGGGGCTGGGACCCAGCGTTTTGAGCTTATTTTGTATTTCTAAAGACAGGTATGGTTTAGCGAACGTAATGTCCTTATGTAAGCGGGCTCCTCTATACACAAGAAGAATGAAATGAAAATCCCAAGACTACTAAATTCATGATTTTTTTTTTTACTGATTTTTTTGAGTGTTTGCATTTTCAAATATGCTCCATACTCATTACATACACATTCAAAAGTACAGATTACTCAATGAAAAAGTAGGCATGCAAAAAAGTATTGATTACTCCGTCGTATTGAAGTATATTTTTGAAAATAACTTTATTTAAATGCACTTTGTAAGGACATTGTTTGCATTTACAGTTTGTAAATAATTATGCAGTTGTGTAGCAATAATAAAGAAAAGAGTTTATGCTGCATTTAAACTGAAAATACATTGTTTTTGACTTTTTTAAGAGGAAAGATATGTTTTTCTGTTAGAAAAAGATGCAATTTTAGCTGGTTTGTCCAAAGAACTCCAAAGTATGATATGAGATTTGTGGAATATGAAAAATATTAGTTTTACTGGGCTGTAAATTTAACACGGATCCAAACACCTAAGACAAACTGGCCAACGATAGCATGTATTACAAGTGTTATCTGTTTTTTTCCGGCAAAGTCTAAGCCTGTTTATGTGTGTTTTTAGTGCAGCTCAAGCCTGACCTGAATATTGACCAAAGAGACTGCACACACATTCTGTGAACTGTCTTTTCAGAGAGTTGAAGAGCAGTGCCCTCCCATGCCTCATGCCTGTACCTGCTCTCAGGACAGTAAAGGACCTCCAGGACCATCTGGACCACCTGTAAGACGATATTTATACACATTTACTCTTTAATGTAGTTACTTAAACACTCATACTCTGCCTTTTATGAACAAATCACTCCGATGTGGCAATCCTTTAAAAGTTTCCTCTGCTCTCTGTGCTTTTTATCCTTCTTTGTGTTGTTAGAAACTCAATTGAACTCTTTCTTTAGATCAGTTACTCATTCGCTTCATCTAGTCTCTCAAGACTCTCATCAACTAGAAAATTCTACAGAAGTAAAGAAAAAGTGTTTGGATGGTCATTAGTGGACACTGCTCGTAATGTCAAAGTCAATCCAACATTTTCAATGTGAACATACTTCGACTGAATTAATTTTAGTTACGGTCAGTGCTTTTCTCAAGACCAGTCTTAAAGTTATTGTCGATTTTACTCCACATAGAACTTCTATTCAGCAAGATGTTAATTTTGGGACTGAGACCTTAAATTTACCAGGGAAAGGTTAATTGATTTCTGCATAATCATACTTTTGCAATCAAATTTGTTACCTCCTGCTTCACAGTTCAGATACAGAAGCTTAGTCTAACTATAGTTTATGACAAAATCACAAAGACCAGAGCAAAAGACATCTAAATATGTAATATATCACAGTGTGAATAAACTCTAGATGGAACAGGGTGAATATATCCAGCAACACAAAAGGACATGATATCAAAGGGTAGATAAAAGTGCTTTTAGAGTCTACCCTGTGTTTTGTGACATATACACAATAACAAGTCTTTTTTCTTTTCATCAATTAATGCCTGAAGACACTTTTCCATTTCTTAGAGGCATTTTCTCTGGGGTGGCTGAATGTTAGAAAGAGTTGGGGTGTACATGCCAAACAGTTGTATTCCTCTCACGCAATCGCAGATTGTACCAGAATGAGGTCGGGAGATGAGAGCGACTAAATGAGCTAATTTGCAGCCCGAGACTTTTTGTCTAAATTCTTCTTTTTCTCTCTTCACCACTTTCATTTGCGCTATCGCTCCTTAAGTTCTCTCTCTTTGTCTTTGTCGGCACCTTTGGGTAGCGGAGCAGGAGAGGGGTGTAGATCCACACTGGTATAGTTTGAGAAAGTAATTATTGGGCGACTCCATTTATCACAGCCAAGTAAAATTCCCCCCTATGTTTTTTTCCTTGTCCAACGAGCCAGATCTGCTTTCTCATTGGTAGGGTTATATCCACAGGTCACAGCTCTCTCCCTCTGGATTTGTTAAACCTCCAGTTCTATAACAGAGGAAAGCTCTATGTTGTATAAAATATTCACATTTTATGGGGAAACTACCAAAGAATTGAAATTTCTCATGTAATATTTAGGATTACATATTGTTCTCTGTGTTTCTTTCATGTTTTCTATATACAGTCTCTTTTGCTTCTTCTGTTTTCCAGAGATTAATATAGCATAGAAAATACCTTAGCTTCTCACTTTTCATTGTTTTTCTCTGTTTTATTTATTTTACCTCCTCCTCCTGCTTGGGGCTCTTTCTCTCATTTTATTGTCGTTTTATGCCTCTCTGTAACTGTTTCTGTCGCTCTGTCTGTGTCTGTTACTCTCGCCCACATTGAATGGGCTTCTTAAATCACATTTTAACTGCAGGATATGGGAATAGATGAATGGCGTGATGGCGAAATCATAGCTGCTTTTGTGCTAAAACTACACACTGTAGTCACTGGGATTTAGAGAAAGGATGAAAAATTATCACAACTCCCCTTGTTAAAAACGATATAACGGTCGGTTCACGTGTATGTGAAAACAGATTTACTCTTCTGTTGTTGCAGTGCTAACACTTTGTTCTCTCAAAAAAAGGGGGGGGGGGGGGGTGTTAAGCTCAATCAAATAAAGCTGTAAAATAAACGTGTATCAGGTAGATGGATACCTGATACAGCGTCTAATACTACAGTCACATTGGGGGGGACACAGTAGTTGAAGATTACAGTTCAACTAAAATTAATGCAACTGTGTGAAATGAATTTGCAATCTAGTTGCATTTGAAATGGTTGCATTAAAGATGGGGAACAGGTCTGCAATCACTGGCACTCGGTTGCTTCTTACTAAAGCAAGCGAGCACCAAACGGGACTTTGGTACAAAGATGGCAATAAAAAGGTGGTAAGATGGCGTTTGTCAGCCATCAGTTTGCGATTAAATGGGATCAAGTAGGCAGTTACATTTAGTCTAAATTGGTGAACATCGTAAATCTGTTGCCATCTACATACACATACATTTACACTAAACATATTATTAACACTGTAACTACTTACATTCAGAGTCCAGCCACAGCCTCTTACACTTGAAATAGAAGTTCCGAAATTCCTCCTCAAATAGTGACGTAGTTGCTGCAGGATGGTGATTTCATTGCATTTCATTAAAGATGTATGCTGTGCATTCCACCCTGTAAAAAGAACAGTTCCTTAAAAAACTAAAATTACTGTGACATTCATCCTCAACAATGAGTGGATGTAAACTTCTGACCACAACTGTACTGGGGCTATAAACCAGAATACAGGCAGTGGGTAACCAGTCCAGTCGAATCTTCTCTTGCAATTAGACATCTTGCAGAGATGTTGCATATCCTGGCAGACTTACTTAGACTGATTTCAAGTGAGCCTGTAGATTGTAAATGGTAAAGCGCTTTACTGGGTCCTAAGGACCCCAAAGTGCTTTACACTATACACAATCATCCACCCATTCACACACTGGTGATGGTAAGCTACAGTGTAGCCACAGCCGCCCTGGGGCGCACTGACAGAGGCGAGGCTGCCGGACACTGACCATCACCAGTAGGCAACGGGTGAAGTGTCTTGCCCAAGGACACAACGACCGAGACTGTCCAAGCCGGGGCTCGAACCGGCAACCTTCCGATTACAAGACGAACGCCCAACTCTTGAGCCACGATCGCCCCTGATTGTATCAGTCTGTGTTTATAAATTAGATGCTAATTATTTGCAAGACTTTGCTAATCTGTCTGAGAGTGACTGTAATAAGTCCAAGTTGGACCACAGTCGTTAGAAACAGGTTGACTACCATCAAATAACCATTGCAATTAGCTAGCGATTAAAAGTGGTCACCTAGAAGTTGAATATTTTGCACACTGGGATAATTGTAGAAAAATATTAAATGGGTAATTTCAGTAATGTCATGAAAACAAAAACAAGGAGCCAAATAAGAAACTGTAATAGCAGAAAGAAAGTTTTTGTAATAAGCAGAAAATGCACTTTTGTCTGCTGTATTTTTCCAGTGTGCAGACTACGGACGTAATCACTCACAACAACGCTGAGCCTTTCTTCCTCAGAGTAATTTTTATGTTTGCATTCACTGCCAGATGTACGTCTTTTCCTGCCTCACGCAGCAGCAGACCTCTTCACATTTCAGCATTTCAAATACTATTGATTGGCGGAGCTGAACTGCAATCTGTGCCGTCTGATTTGGCACAGACTCAACTTAACGCTGAACGTCAGTCAACAATCAATCTAAAATAAGGAAAACAAGACATGCTCAACCTGCCATGTCTGTTTGTTCAAAATGAATAGTGCCCATGCTGTTTGAGATCCAAGCATTATTTAAAAAATGTAAATTTCCCTTCGGCATAAAATTGCTAAGTTGAACAATAATTGCTCCGTTTTTTCCACATTCATTAAAGTCTCGTGGAAAAATCCAAATGTAATTACATGTGCTGTTACTGTTGGAAGCTCATTTCAGTTTCTCTGCAGGTTTTTCCGTGCCTCCAGCAAGTGCTCTGATTGTTTAGAAGAATCCATTAAAACAACAGAAATACATTTTTGAACTGATGAACAGGCCCAGTCATTTTAAGTACTACTTTTCCCCTGATGTGATTTTACAAAGACACAGTCGTCATAGGCCCATTTCACCATTGATTCAAAGTATTTCAAAATAATTCTAGGGGTCATTGGTCATTGTCATCATTCCTGTCCTACCTGACAAAATGAATGTGCCAGTTCAAAGCTTCATGTTGGGATATTGGCTGTCATCTGTAGGTTTTTTTGTTAATAGAGTTGTGGCCCAGGAGCAAACCTTTGGCTGTCTAACAATGAGTATTCCTCCACATCGAAAACTAAAAACACACTGGAAAAAACCCTTTTGATTTGGTTAACTTGATCTGCTGTTACATTCGCCTTTATTAAACTTTGATTATGGTTTTGTTAACTAATTGAGCCTGTAAATTCTGTCACTTTACGTTTAAGTACATAATCCAAGACCAGCACACACATAAGGAATCCCTGCAGAGAGCACTGACTACATCTAAAAGAGACAATATATCCTACGTCTACCAATTAAAGCAAACTGATTGGTGTTGACTTCCAATTGATAGAAATTATCGAAAAGAAAATGACCTCTTGTTTTTACCACATCTGCATGTCTCTTCTCATATTCCTCCCACCCTTGTCTCGTCTGGTTAAATACTTCAGGAACTACCTAGTTGCCCCCAGCTTCCCAAGGCAGACCTAGTTAAGAAAACACAGGAAGGGGATATATCCCAAATGGGCCAATGATTAGCAGATGTGTGTTGCCTGTCCCTGGATAAACCTCGAGAAGGGTCAGCCCGAGGTTTATGGCTTTAGATTCTCGCTGTTAGTCACAGATGCAGCGTAATAAAGTGTAGAGCTCACAGGAGCAGTTTACAGCATTATGATCAGCGCTGGCTTCTCTCCATGAGCCTCACAATCCATTCATATGAAAGACACGTGGCGTTCTACGTTTAGCATATTTTTAAACATAAACCCCAGTTTCCATGTTTTAGTGGAAGTCTTGATACATTTACAGTCTTACAGCCCATGTTTTTTTCTTATTTCTGTTATTACCGTGTGTCTCTGGTGTTTGTTTCAGGGTGGTCCAGGCATACGAGGAGCCAGAGGAGACAGAGGCGAGCCAGGAGTGACGGTTTGTAAAATGCTCTTAAATTCTGGGACACTATTGTCCTGCTACAGTCTTGAACATTTACTGTATTTCACACGGTTAAGGCATGAAAAATGTTCCACAGTGGGAAAGCAGAATTGCTGCATGAGTTAAAAATAATGTTGAGACTGGATTTTGCCAGACGAAATTTTGGTGTGTTGTGGCAAGGAGCAGGTGGGAAATGGCTGCGAGTACGGCAGCCAGCATAAATGGGCATAATTTCTGTGATTTTTACAGAGGGATAAATTGAGCCTTGAACTTTGAAATATGTTTCTTGGATGACATCTGACCCCTTTAGTAGAGCCTTGTGATTTCACCTGTCACAGTTCAGTCAGACTGAAGTCTGCATGAACGAAATGAAGGTGGATCAGTTTGCAAAAGCCAGTGAGTTTGTCTCTCACAGTGTAATAAATTTAAATGGATGCCCGGATCATTTGTTTATTTTTGTGTGGTATTCTGCACGTGGTGGTCCACACCAGTGGGTCCAAGAACAAAGCAACCATCGCCTTCTGTTTAATGACACATTCAGTGATGAAAGTGTAAAATATCGGACTTTGAAAGAGTTTCAACAGCATTCAGGTTACATACCCGTAGTTTAAAGGAAGCTGATATTTGCAAGGGTATATCTCACTTGTCTAGTTTACCTCCACTCGCAGCCATCCTGACTGACTGTAATGTTTGGATCTGCTCTGGTTTTGGTATGGTCATCTGTTCCAAACTTTTACTAAACATCCAGCTGCAGCAGTCGCTACAGATCCTGATCCTGGTGGAAATTTCTCTGAACAAAAACTCCCATGAGTGAAATTTAATCTTAGAAAAAAGTTCTGACGCTTTTTCTTCTTTGAAGGAGGCGACATTGGTGCTGCAGCTTGTGTTGAAAACCACACTACTGTCAGTCAGGGAAATAAGGTTGTATATCGCAACCATATGTCCCACTTTTTTACCTCAGCGACAGCACGTCAAGTGCGACACATGAAGTGTCCCACAAATAAAAAACCCCAAACAACATATAGTCAGTAATGACTGTATGTGATGTGTTTCATGGGTGCAATGGACTACCTAGTGCAAGTAGTCCATTGTGTTAGCTATGAAGAGAGATGTGGATTTCTGTACTGCAGGCACACACACACACACACACACACAGTAGAGGATATTAATATACAGTGCTGTGCAAAGGTCTCGATTCACCCCTTATTTCTTCAGATTTTGTTTCCAAGGAGCCAGACTGAAGTGCTATTTTTTCACAACACATTCTCACTCCCAAAGCATAACATTTTACGCTAGGTGACAAATCGTCAATATGTTACACTTCCGGGCACCCAACACATCCCTAGATTACGAGATCGGAAAAAATGAGGAAACATGAGAACCATTTGGAATGAATCCACACATGTACATTCATTTTACTTAAATCACTTTGGAAAACACTATTAAAGTTTAGACTTAGAGACTTAGAGAGCTGTTAAGTGCTGGTTAAGGTTAGGGATAAGGTTAGGGCTGGAGTACATGGCTGGAACATGTATTACAACAGGATCATTCTACTGGAGTTCATCCATAACCCGGCACGTAGCATACGCAGACGGTCACCTTTCGTGTTCCTTAGGAACGCCGTGGGACTTGACCAATCAAAATTATATTAGGCCTCGGTAGTGAGAGCGGGCTATTTTTTCAGAGGAATTTTTACAAACTCTAGTTTTGCCTTCTATACTGTATTTACATGTATGTTTGCATGTGTTTCAATAACTTATTGCACTTTTTCCCTGTTTTTCTGGCAAAATATAAAGAAATGATTGGTGGATGAAGACTTTCCCACAGTACCGTATTCCTGCTCGATCAGTCTTACATCATTCGTACATCTGTGTCATCAGTATGCTCCTCCCTTGTCACGGCTGGGGGAGGGAGCCGTGTGGTGTGGAGGAAAAGGAGGACCCAAAATGCAGCAAACTGATGATACGAATGACGTTTTATTTACAGGGTGGTAGTGGCAAAAACAGGCAATGAAGCACGAGTAATTACAAACGGAAACCTAAACTGGGAGAAACTAAAGAGCAAACCTGAAATCTTACAAAACGGAGAGCGGAGCAGAGAGACGCAGACCAAGGACCAGGATACCAAGAAACACAGACGAGCCGACAACGAACACAGACCGACACCCACTATATACACACACACACACACACACACACACACACACACACACACACACACACACACACACACACACACACACACACACACACACACACAAGGTAATCGGGTAATCGCACACAGGAGGGAAGAACAGCTGATCTGAATACACATGATGACTGGAGGACACAAGCTGAACACAATGACAACAGACACAGACTTTCAGAACAAAACAGGAAATCTAGAACCCGAACCGGACACAAGGGGGGAGGACACAGAATAACTAGAACAGAGGGAAATAATCACAAAACACAAAACGCTGGGTCAACGACCCAGGACCATGACAGTACCCCCCCTCCAAGGGCTGGCTCCAGACAGCCCAAAACAAAAACAGACGACCAACCCAGGGCGGGCGGCGGGGGCCCAGGACGGAGGGACCAACACAAGCTCCAGCGAACCGAGAGAATTGTCCAAAACAAAAACACACATGCTGGAGCACGAGAACAAAACACAGTTCAGGAGGCCGGCCCGGAGGCTGACAACTCAGAAGTCCAGGACAGTTCATCTTCTGAGGCCGGCCACGTCGGCGACGTAGATCCATAAGCCGACCGAGCGGAAGGCAGCGGTGGCGGAGTGGAGGCAGTTCAGGGGGCCGACCGTGCACACGGCAGTGGCGGCGACGGGGAAACCGTTCAGGCGGCCGACCGTGCGGACAGCAACGGCGGCGACGAGGAAACCGTTCAGGCGGCCGACCGTGCGGACAGCAATGGCGACGATGACACAAGTCTGGAGGCCGACCGCGCGGAAGGCAGCGGCGGCGTCTAGGAGGTCGTCCATATTGACGATGACGCTCCACCAGCGGCCTGGTAGATGACCGCCGATGTCGAGGCGGCAGTTCGGGACCCGAAGGTGGCGTGGCCGTCGCAGCACCAGACGAGACCGAAGCAGCGGCTGGTCCAGGCGCGGCTGAAGCTGAAGCGGAGGCTGGACCAGGCGCGGCTGAAGCTGAAGCGGAGGCCGGACCAGGCGCGGCTGAAGCTGAAGCGGAGGCCGGACCAGACGAGGCTGAAGCAGAGGCCGGACCAGGCGAGGCAGATGACGAGGCTGCAGGCGAGGCAGATGACGAGGCTGCAGCCGGGCCAGGCGAGGCAGATGACGAGGCTGCAGCGGGCGAGGATGAAGGCTCGGAGGCTGCAGCTGGCGAGGATGATGAGGCTGCAGCAGGCGACGGCGTGGAAGCCGGAGACTGTAGCGCTGCAGGCGTGGAAGAAGCTGCTGCTGCCCGTGGCGTGGATGAAGCTGCAGCTGGCGAGGATGATGAGGCTGCAGTTGGCAGCTGGACGGGCTCCTCGGGCCCTCCAGCTGACGAGGCAGGAGGCTGGCTAGGTTCTCCTGAACCTCCAGCTGACGAGTCTTGAGGCTGGACGGGCTCCTCGGGCCCCCCAGCTGACGAGACAGGAGGCTGGCTAGGTTCTCCTGAACCTCCAGCCGATGAGTCTTGAGGCTGGACGGGCTCCTCGGGCCACCCAGCTGGCGAGACAGGAAGCTGGGCGGGCTCCTCGGGCCCCCCAGCTGACGAGGCAGGAGGCTGGACGGGCTCCTCGGGCCCCCCAGCAGGCGAAGCAGGAGGCTGGACGGGCTCCTCGGGCCCCCCAGCGAAAACAGTCTCTGGACCAGTGGGCACCGGGGCCCCTGGAACACACAGGTCAGAACCAGTAGGTGCACGGGCCTCTGGCAGGCACAGTTCAGAACCAGCAGGCGCACGGGCCTCTGGCAGGCACAGTTCAGAACCAGCAGGCGCATGGGCCTCTGGCAGGCACAGTTCAGAACCAGTAGGCGCACGGGCCTCTGGCAGGCACAGTTCAGAACCAGCAGGCACACGGGCCTCTGGCAGGTACGGGTCAGAACCAGCAGGCACACGGGCCTCTGGCAAACACAAGGCAGACTGCAGCTGCACAGAGCATTGACCCAGCTCGGGCAGCGACAGCCGGATACAGTCCTCAGCTGGCTTCTTAATCTCCAGGGGTCCAGAGTCGGCCGGGGGCTGGGACCCAGCCTCTGGGGAGGCCCTGGAGTGTGTCACAGTCTCTGGGCTGGCCAGCTTTTGAGGACTGATTACAATATTATGTGGTGTGTCTCTCTGCTTGACATGAACAGGTGAAAAATAGTTCTTTCCGGGTTGGATGGACTTAACTTGTTGTGCAGGAGGAGTTGGTGACAACGATGGCTGAATAGGTGATAATAAGGCGGATGAGTCTCTTGTCAACTGAGCTATTGACTGAGCTATGGATTGTAACCAAGTGTCTAATAGGTCTGGCTGTGACTGTAATGGGGGTGACGGTTGAATGGCTAACTGAGCTAGTGGCTGCTGGGCAGCTAACTGAGCTACCGGCAGGGCAGCCGACTCAAAAAACACAGCCCCGGAATAAACAGACACACAGTCCAAAACAGAAAAAGGGTCCTTTTCACTCACCACAGCTGGCAGTTCCAAAGTCCTAGTCTTCGGCTGTGGGGTGATGCGCCGACGGCGCGATCGTCGCTTCCTCCCGGGCAAAACCTCCGGCGGGCCGGGCAAAACCTCCGGCGGGCCGGGCAAAACCTCCGGCGGGCCGGGCAAAATCTTCGCCGCCGGGCTGAGTTGGGAAGCGGTAGCGGCTGGTGGGTGAAGGTGCAGTTCGTTGAGTATGAAGTCCTGTGCGAGCAGGTGAAGAGAGTCCAGCAGCCAGGAGTGAGCAGAGATGAGCTGCTGTAGCCTGGCTTCTACAGCGCGGAGACACTCTTCCCCCTCATGCTCGAGCCATAGGTTAACCAACCTGGAAACAGAGTCAATTAGTTCCTCCCGAAGCTCCTCGGGAGGTGCGGATGCCGCTGGGTCCATGTTTGGTCGGGTCGTACTGTCACGGCTGGGGGAGGGAGCCGTGTGGTGTGGAGGAAAAGGAGGACCCAAAATGCAGCAAACTGATGATACGAATGACGTTTTATTTACAGGGTGGTAGTGGCAAAAACAGGCAATGAAGCACGAGTAATTACAAACGGAAACCTAAACTGGGAGAAACTAAAGAGCAAACCTGAAATCTTACAAAACGGAGAGCGGAGCAGAGAGACGCAGACCAAGGACCAGGATACCAAGAAACACAGACGAGCCGACAACGAACACAGACCGACACCCACTATATATACACACACACACACACACACACACACACACACACACACACACACACACACACACACACACACACACACACACACACAAGGTAATCGGGTAATCGCACACAGGAGGGAAGAACAGCTGATCTGAATACACATGATGACTGGAGGACACAAGCTGAACACAATGACAACAGACACAGACTTTCAGAACAAAACAGGAAATCTAGAACCCGAACCGGACACAAGGGGGGAGGACACAGAATAACTAGAACAGAGGGAAATAATCACAAAACACAAAACGCTGGGTCAACGACCCAGGACCATGACATCCCTGAACTCATCTTTATTCAGTGCTACTAATTCATTTTAGTGAATTACATATTACAGGATAACGGTGGATAAAACGCAAAATAAATTATTCTTTTTGCAAAATAAACCTTAAAGTGATTTACTTTGGTGCAATATTTTTATGAGAATAATATTAAGTTAAATATGAGATAAAAAACAACAACATTTCTCTCTGTTTGTTTTTATTTCCTTTCCACTCATGTATATCTGATCCATGCTTTATTTTGATCATGTGCATGGATAAGGCAGCCCTGACCCAACAACCTCTAAGGCTGAACTTTAAAATAATAAATACAGCTGGAGCAACGATTACTTTGGCTACTGCTGCCGCTCGGCCAACAAGCCACAAATACTGCAAATCAGTCGTGGTTTGTAGGAATTTCTCTTTTCTGTCTCCTGTTTGTGAACTCGGTTTGTAATCCACATACACCAATGAAATGAGCTGCAAAGACCTGACTTCAGATGGATGGCAACCATCTAAACCTGATGGACATCATGCTGAATTGGCACAAAAAATCTCTTAAACATTCTTTGGAGATTAAATTGATCAAAAATGTGTAGAACGATCTGAACAGAAGCAGCGATCGTGTCCGTTTTTATATTTAGTAAAGCTATAAAGCTCTCACGCTCTTTTTAGCCTTGTTTATGAAAATGAGCCTCTGAGCCCGGTTCAGGCCAGTTCCTTTATCTCTCCAACAGAGAGTCTCACATCAGGAGATGCTACCGACGGTTAAATTGATGTAAAAGGCTGTCGTGCCTTTAAATGACATTTTTTATTGCTGACTATGCAGTCGTGTTCTGCACTCTTAAATTTTGCCATTCCAGATTCTGGAGAGTGAGGAGGTCACAAAAACATTTTTATCCTCAGGGGGTCAGACTAAAGAACCACAGGGTTTATCTTTCTCACCAATCTGTGTTACTATATGTAACTTAAAGTTGCTACTTTGGTTCCACGTGGTGTTTTTCACAGGGACCTCAAGGGCCCATAGGAGAAGTTGGCCCTTCTGGACCCCCAGGGCAACCTGGTCCTCAAGGACCCAACGGACTCTCCATTCAGGGGCCTCCGGTAAGACTTTACTGGCGTAAAGGTGGATTTTTCCACAATTGCTTTAGCGTTGAAACTCGCACAACTTCCTGTAATAACAAAAATAAAACTTTGGGATCAAGTAACATATCAAGTTTTGTCATTCTCAAGCAGCACTTTCACTGAATTATGATAACCGGTCACTGGACGTGTGCTTTTTGCAGTTTGTTCCCATCTTTCTTCAGCAAGTTCAGAAATGTGTGCAATTATGACTGCACTTGATATTAAGCTGTCTACCACCTGCCATTGTGAACTGACAAATGTTGACATATGCCTCAAATAGACTTCCAGACATTTCTCGGATCTTGCCCAAAGAAATGGCCCGGCATCTTATTAAGATAACTGATGTTGGTTTTTCCAGTCCGTGGCTATCACGAGGCCCACGAGTCCAGCCCAGCCGCAGTGACATTGTTTGTTTTACAGGGAGCTCTTGGGGAGAAAGGAGAGAGAGGAGAGATCGGCCCTTCCGGACCAATGGTAAGAACATTTCCCAAAAATGGTCACTGTTGTAAAACATAGCAGTAAAGTGTGTTTACTGATGCCCTACATTTACTGTCTGATTCCCTACATTACAAAGTACAACACGGAGAGGGAATTACTTTCCACCCTGCCTGAAATACAATGTTTTCCTCCTGTGTTTCTGTCTTACTTATAGGAGCTAAGTACTACTAAGTATACCCAGCTCTGTGTGTGTGTGTGTGTGTGTGTGTGTGTGTGTGTGTGTGTGTGTGTGTGTGTGTGTGTGTGTGTGTGTGTGTGTGTGTGTGTGTGTGTGTGTGTGTGTGTGTGTGCAGAATTGAAATGAATCCTACATCTAATAAAAGGTCCCCTGGACCTGTACGCTCACAGAAGTGAGACGTGTTACTCTATAAAAGCATATTTCTGTGTTTTCATTTGATTTTTTACAATTATTTTTCTTGTTTCCTTGATACTTTCGGCCGTTCTTACTAAGGCTGACATGGACTCGGTGTGTTATTTCTGATTAACTTTAGCAGATAACTTAGTTAGGGATAAATAAAATGTTTTACCAAAATGATTAGCTCACCAGTACATATCTAATGTGATAGATAAAATGCACTGGACTGAAAAAAATCCAAAATGACTTGCCTGTGTAGCCAATATTGGTGACATGTTTGCCAGGCCAGTGCTGACAGGGCAAATTATTGGTTTGTTTAGAACTACTGTGGCTTCATTTGATCAGTTGTAGACACAGTTGTTGTGTTGCTCCTGATCATTTCATAATTACACTATGTAAATGAGCGGGAGAGAAGGGAGGGGGGAGAGAAGTGTGATTAACTCTGATTCACTTGTTACAGTGGCCTTCTTCAGGGAGGTGGACACATTATAGCAGCTCTTGAAGGTGATGTTTTGAAACAAAGATAAATGTCCAAGTGTGAAGATCTCAGCAACGTTTCCGCAGACTCAGCTTTAATTGTCATTGAAATATGTGACATGATACAAATGAAACAGTGCTTCACAGTAAGCCTCAGTATACGCAGCATTCTACTGAACAATAGGTAAAACAGCTGAAATAAATTTAATAAATACTCAAATAAATGTAAACCTAAGTACTGAAATAACTAAATATAAATAACAGATCTTATAAATTACTATATGGGACAGTGTGTGGCAGGGAACAGCAGCAACTCAAGGAGGTCAGTGCATGGGCCAGGGTAACGGCAAGGGCTGAACTTGCTGCTCTTGTGGGTGTTTCCGGTTTAATACCTGCCAAATGTGGTCCAAAGGAAAAAAGGTTAGCCTGGTCTGATGACATCATGTAGACGAGGCATGGCTTGAGGCTCTGGGCAATATTCTGCTGGAAAACTTTATCTGGATGTTACTTTTGCTTGTACCTAAACACATAACCCCCAGTTTCATTACAGAGGTACACCCTGACAGCTGTAGGGTGTCGACTTGGCCACCTTATTTCCCTGATCTCAGTCAGGCCCAAACCACTAATATACAATGTCTCCATCACTTCAGAGGACATTACTTTTACTGCCCCCCCAAAAAAACCTCACCCTACTACAACCTTGGATCAAGTTTGCACCATAAAATTTAATGCTATGGTATAAAGACTTTGGTATTTAGCCTCCAAAGGGAAATAAGTCTTAAGAATGTGACTATGTAAACAGATTTATTTCCCCAGCAAAGGTAATATACACGCACCACTCCTGAAAACAGAGCTAATCAGGCTAATTAAGTGAAAAAAACTGTGAGGGTGAGTAATGGGTGTGTAAGCTGAGCTGGAGTCTGAATCTCTGCTGTTTTGCAGCTAGACTGGTTAAATATTAAATGAATCACTTACCTGTAGGAGTCTGCAGAGACTTTCACTGTTGTAGAAGTGCTTCTTGACAGACCGTTTTTCTAATTTTTTCAAGTTTGTTTTTCTGTTTTTAGCTGATAAATAAAATAATACCTGGTGATGTGCATGCATTTCAGTGAACGAAGGTTTGCTGAATTTACTTTGTTTGAAAGCGAAGAAAACGGAAGGCGTAAAAGTTCTGTCTCACTTCCTCACACTTGTTCGCACTGAGCTAAAGCAGCTCCTGACGCAGCACTATCCTCGCCGCTCTGTGCAGGCCCGCCTGTTGTAGAAATGGTTAGTTTTTAAACTTATGAACTGGAACAAGAACACAGATAACGCCTGCAGGCTTCTGACTGGGAGACTGAGAAAATCCATTGACATTTGAAGTGGCCAAGTACGGAGCCCCCCAGGGGACATGGGAGAAAAAAAAATTACGGAGGGAAAAAAAAAATTAGGGAGGAAAAAAAAAATTTGGGAGAAAAAAAAAATTAAGACGGACTTTTGCGAGATCTCGCAAAAGTATTGCGAGATCTCGCAAAAGTATTGCGAGATCTCGCAAAACTCCAACAATGGCGGCAGCTACTTAGTTGTAATATTACTCTTTCTGGGTCACAAAATACACTTTTAAGATATTTTGAGGCGTGAATGTAGTTGTGTAAACGTCAGATACCTGCTCGGTTTACAAGACATCACATATTTGCAAAAGTGCTCCGACGTTTTTGGAGATCTGACGCCCACTAGCTCGAAGCTAACGGGAGGTCGAGACCTACTACAGCCGAGAGGAACACCGCTTTCCCGGCACATCGTGCCTCGACCTCCCGGTCGGCTTCGAGCTGGCGGCCACTAGCTCGAAGCTAACGGGAAGTCGAGACCTACTACAGCCGAGAGGAACACCGCTTTCCCGGCACATCGTGCCTCGACCTCCCGGTCGGCTTCGAGCTGGCGGCCACTAGCTCGAAGCTAACGGGAAGTCGAGAC
This sequence comes from Rhamphochromis sp. 'chilingali', assembly GCF_963969265.1. Taxonomy (NCBI): domain Eukaryota; kingdom Metazoa; phylum Chordata; class Actinopteri; order Cichliformes; family Cichlidae; genus Rhamphochromis; species Rhamphochromis sp. 'chilingali'. The sequence goes on from NC_137938.1 coordinate 9,778,877, forward strand.
CTACTACAGCCGGGAGGAACACCGCTTTCCCGGCACATCGTGCCTCGACCTCCCGGTCGGTTTCGAGCTGGCGGCCTCCGAAGAATGCGGCTAAAACTTTTGCGAGCGCTCGCAATACTTTTGCGAGATCTCGCAAAAGTCCGTCTTAATTTTTTTTTTCTCCCTAATTTTTTTTTTTTTTCCTCCGTAATTTTTTTTTCTCCCATGTCCCCTGGGGGGGCTCCGTAGCCAAGAACCCTTTCAGGCGTGTAGTATTTATCTGGATGCATCAGCTTTGGTTGAAGAAAAGAAAATGTGTTTCAACGCATTTGAGATGGAGTATTGATATAATATATGAGTGTCATTTATTAGCACATGGACTAACATCTAGAGGCCTTCTGTCTTGTGTCTTTGCAAACCATATCTCCAGACGTTTACGGGGATAAGCATCTATGAAGCGCCTTGAGGCGACTTTTGTTGTGATTTGGCGCTATATAAATAAAATTGAATTGAATTGAATTGAATAAGAACGTTTCAGAGAATAATTTGATAAAAGTTAAACTTAAATTCATTACAACAGCTGCACTCGAGCTGACAGTGCCAAGGTTTTGATTTTGAGAGATGGCTTCAGCACAGAGCAAAAAGAAAGGAGCAGTCTTATATTTTATTTTATTTTTTTACATCGCTGAGCACAATTTGTTACAGTCACTGTTCCCATCTTCCCCCTGATCGTGTCACACTCGTACATTGATCTGCAGAGCACACAGGCTCCATGTTTGGACGGTCGTTTTCTAATGGTTTCCTTCGACAGTTGAATCAGCCGATTTTGTTCGGTACTGTAAGAATGATTAAATAATTAATAATTCTCAGTGGTCAAGTAAAGCCTGGGTAGTCAAGCTAATGGCACTCGACATCTTTGCACACAACAGGATATTTAACATAAGAACTCTTTTTAATTTTGCACTTATAATAAAGCTTGATTGAATGGGAGTGCTGGATTGTCTCCGACCCAGCGCTCTGAGTACATTTTGTATTTGTCTCATTTTAGATTTGTGATTAGTTCATGTGTCATTCCTATTTAGCTTTTAGTTGAGGTTAAAGGCAGTCATTATTTATTGTTTCCTTGGTTTCTGTATTTGGGTTCTTATATTGTTCATCACGTGTTAGGCCTGTTAAACTTGTGTTGTCATGTCTAGTTTCAGTGTTTCCGGTTTTATTTTGAAGGAGTTGAGTGTTCTTGGTTCACTGTATTTAGTTTCACTTCCCCTGTCCTGTCATTAGGCTCATGTCTTGCCTTTTGCCTTTTGTTTGCAGTTATTTTGCCAGCTCAATAAACGGCTCATTTTTGGTTATTCAAGTCACGTTTCACGTTTTGTTTTGTCTGCATTTGGGTCCACGTTTCACTCTACACGCAGCCAGCCCTGCTGATTGTGACAATTTTAATTCACCTGCATTTCAATGCCCAACAAATTGCAAATTTTCATTTTCTGAAAGAATTTGAAAATGTTTTCTATTTGTCCCCCCAAAAAATGTTTGTTTCTATTAGTTTCATTTTCAGAAGCGCAGCGAAACGTTAGCCACTCTCAGGAGGCGAGAACAACTAGTCTCCCAACGAGCTCACGGAGAGCTTCAGCAGTCCTCGATGCGGCACTATCTAGCGATCTCTGTGCCTGCATAGCCCTATTAATAAAAGCTGGCAGTGCTGCCCTGTGCTGCACTATGTTACTGAGTGATAATGTGTTTTGTCACAGCAAGGAATATGAATGGGTGTGTGTGTGGCTCAGTGGGGGAATAATGTAGCTTCCAGGGCCCTGTTGTAATATACGAGGGACCACAGAGAGTATCACAACTCTAAAGCATCAATTACCTCAGTCTCTCTCTCTCCCTCTCGCCCTCGCTCTGTTTCTTCCTGCAGTAAATACAATGTAACCTTGTCGTCAGCATCCCCTCCACCTCTGTTTCAATTTGACAATGAAAAATGCAGCTGCATTGAAGAGCGGCGACTGTGTGTTTGTGTGCGTAGCCGTCTCTCTCATCTCTCGCTTTCATTTTGTTTATCGCGCGCATGTGAGGTTTTGTTATCGACTAATAATTTTGGTTTTGTCTGAGAGAGGGATGCGGGTTGTTTTGGTATAGGCAATAATTTCAAATTGGTCTCATTCTTGATGTTGTGCGGATATATACGGTTGCCCCACATGACCCCCTCATCTCAGTCCTTTATCTGCCGGACACCATGGAAATTTACAGCTGTGCATTTCTGTGTGTGTGTAAATCCCGAGGCTAATGTATTGAATCAGAATCACTCGCACACTCCAATTATTAATTTCTTTGGCCTGCCTGTTCATTTTATTCTCAGGGTGTTGTGAATTATGCAGCATTTATCAAGAAACAAAAGAATATTTTAATATTTTATGATCAAACACTGAATATTTTATAGTTAGACTATAACTGAAACTTGAAGCTTTTTTTCTTAAAAGTGGTTAAAAAAAATCGGTACAGGTAGAGAAGTTCAGAAAATTGTTCCAAGTTTGACTTGACTGAAAGATTTCTTCAACTGCTCTCCAAAAAAAGAAACCAAAAAAACTAAATGGGACAATGGAAAATATGAATAAGTATGCAATACCATTATATCCAAATTAATTAAACTCTATATTAAATGTAATAATACAAAAACAGCCTATTTAATGTTGAAACTGACATTTTATGTGTTTTCAGCACGTATGCTCAATTTGAATGTTATACAGGGAACTCCTTCAAAGGAAAGTCAAGACAAAAGCAAAATAATAATAAAAATAAATACTTGAAAAACTCTCTAGTTCTCTACAAAAAAAACCCCACATGGTGTATTAACTCAGAGCTAATTGGGTTAAATAGTGGCATTATTATAAGGGCGGAGGAGGGCGGTGCCCCATCAGTAAAACAGAGCAATCTAAATTTGCAGTTTGAGTATTTTATCTTGCACAGTATATGATATCTTTAAAAGATTAAATTAAAGCCAGTAATAAACAGCTGTGATCTTCAGGGCCTCAGACAGTGTTGTATTATAAACACAGCACAGTTCTGTCCTGGAAATCACTGCATGTGGTCAGGAGGACATCCTAAAGCCTGTCCGAGAACAGAGTTAATCACTATCCACAAATGCAAGCTGAAACTCGATCATGCAGAGCAAAAAATGTATTGAAATAACATTTAGAAATGTTACTGTGCCTGAGCTAATTTCAGAGACTGAGGTAAAGTGGAAAACTGTCCTGTGGTTTCAAGTTTAAAAATGTTGAATTCTTCCTTGAAGTAAAGAATGTCTCATCCTCCGAGCTAAAGAGGATGTGGACCATCTAGACTGCAAATTTAATATAATAATATAGTTTTGAGGAAAGGTTTGGCTTATGAAAGCAGGAGATCGCAGGACACATGTACAGCTTATGACAGCGGGGCGTGATAGTAAAACAGTACAGCTGCTAAACTGGACGTGTCACGCACATATTTTGGCATATTTACCATAAAAGAAACTCAGAAGTGTCGAGCAGCTGAAATCATTTTACTATAAAGCGAGAAATAAATGAGAAATTAGTCTTATCGCTTTTTTGAAAGAAAAGGTGATGCAGCGCACTTTTTATTTAACATTTAATATGTAGTGTTTGTGGATGTAGTGTTTAAATTATTGAATTATTATTTTTATTTACATTTTACATAGAGCCACGATACTTTCATAACATTTTTTTTGCTATAATTATTTTTCTTTTGCAGTTCGCTTTACTAACTTCGTCTTTAATGTCAACAATGGTTTCATCAGTCTTTGTGTTTTGTGCAGACGTGGAGGTTTGCCTCTCCGCTCCACGTGTTTCTTGAAGTTTGTCGATATCTGAGTGAAAGTTGCAGGGGAGGTATTATTGCAGATGTCATGGGAGAGTGCACATCAGGCAACATCTGAACGGCGGCACATCGTTAATCATATGAGGCCTGTCCTCCGCGACCCCGTCCTGTAATTTGTAGAACCTTTAACAGTGTTAACTGTCCTGTTTTATGAGCCCTCCACTAATACTGAAGTGCGGAGATAAATCTCCTCAGCACGCAGTCCGTGGCTGCATTTTGGAATTGGCTGTGTGTGCATTGACCTGCGGAGAGGCGGATGAAGGGGAAATGGGGCAGGAGATGGAGCGGCGGGGTCGACTGCTGATATGAAGACTGTCTGTGCCCAGAGGGTTAAAAGCTGGTCCTTTTTATAAATCAGATTTATGTCCACTGCCGTCAAAGCATTGTTGAGCAAGATAGCAAATCCTCAGCTGTTCTGACCTTTAGTAGCACGTCTGTGCGTATTTTAATTATTATGAGACATTTATGGATAAAGACTTTCCTTGATATACTGTACGTGATTCGGCAGCTAAAACACTTTTTAAAAATTCACTGGGCTGCGATGGTGCAAAAAGAAGAAGAAGAAAGAAATTAAATGAATTCACAATTTTAAAGAAAATCTGATTTTGAAGGCTGATTTAAGTCCTTTGGTTTCCTGCTCATATCAGGTCAGCAACAACCAAGATGACTGCATGGAAATACTACAAATACATTTTCCTAATTATGATGAGATTCCTGCTGATGGACAATGATGCAACCTACACAAGCTGCCGATGATGTCACTGGCATTTATGAATCTGCGTTGTGCATTATGTGTTAATTACCGTTCGGTCATGTCATGTCTGATTTATGCATGGAGCAAGTGTCGTGTTCAGTCTCCAGGAAGTACTGGAGAATGTCTGTTGTTTAAAAAGATTTAATATGCTTCAGCAGTTGAAATTACAAGTTACAGCACTGGACCTCTCTGTGAAATCAGCCATCTGTCTTCACAGAAAGTATGACCCCGGATGGAGCCGTGCAGTTTTATACCCCAACAAAAACAAGTATTCTTCCGGAAGCGATGTGGTGGTCCGGCTGTTTCCCTACGAGTCTTCTCTCCGACCTCGTATCTGCTCCTTCCTGGAATAACAGAAACAGAAAAAGAAAACACCTCCCTGCGTAGCCTTGATTATAAATCTCTTACTGATTCTATTTATTATCTAAGTTCGGGATATTCTGTTCAGACTCCCTTGGCCCAGTAAATATCATCCTGAGTGTTAGCTAGTTATGATGTGTAAGCATGCTGCAAAAAACCCCTCTGGACTCTACGTCAATCACAATATTTCAATTCAGTCATAGCACTGAATGAAGCTTCCGACCTTCAAAACATGGAGCTCCAACTCTTTAATGATCCCATCACAATGTGCATATAAAAAACAGCTTAAATAATTTTAATCCTAACACCAGCTGATAGAAACAAATAAAAAGCTGGAACATCTTTCCCTCCTGGGCCCTTGCTCTTTGTTGTGATTAGTTTTTTTCAGGGACAGACATCTGTGTTCCTCAAGTTCTTCCATTTATTTGTCCGTTCCTTCACATCCATTCCCACAGTTTTAACAAAATCACTCCATGATTATGCCGACATTCGTGAGTTCTTACATTAATGCTGTTATTATTTCTTATATTGAAATAAGTTGTCACTGGTAAATTCAAAACCTGGTGTAAAAAAGTAGCTGGACATTGACAGTGCTGAAAAGCTGCGCGACATGCCGTGTGGTTAAGGTTTTAGGCAGGTTAGCATCAGTTTGGACCGTAGGGTTTCAGATTTGTTAGTGGTTGCTACGTAGCTATGGCGTAGTTTTCTCACTGAAGCATAAATCCTCAGTCAGTCTGTATTGCCACAGTAATTCAAACCCCTGTGTTTGTGTTTTTCTCAGGGAGTTCCCGGAGGTCCTGGCTCACCTGGTAGAGATGGTCCCCCAGGATCAAGGGTAAGATACTGACATGATGTTCAGCTTTGCTGGTTTGTGTTACGCTGCCTGATTTGTTGGTTGTTGGAAATGTAGAGTGTAGTGTACTGTCTATTGCATGCATTTGGTTAACTACAGTCTGAAATACAGTACATAGGTACATAGGGGTGGACGTTTTAATTTAATGGGGTGTAAAATACAATTCTGAAAGTGAACATCTAAATAAAAAAGGCACAATGGATGAGATCTGCAAAGATAAAACAGTAAAACAGCTGCATAATCACTCCGCTGTCATCACGAAAATATGCTCTAATACACTAAATAAGTTTTGAGGAAATATACATAGATTCATTAATATTCATGGCATTTCTTTGTAGTTTCTTTAATATGAAAATCAAAGTTTGCATTCAGTTAAATGAGTTAGATAAATAATACCATACAAAAGAAAGTGAAAACAGAGGCGTGTTTATTGAGAACGTTTTTTATGGTCCATTTCCAGCTTTGCACAGCGCCTTAATGTCCAGCTGCATTTCTCTGTTTAGTTTTATGTGTCTTCATAAAACCATGCATGTCTTCCCCCAGTTGTTCAGAGCTACATCACCCTGGTTTCATGTACAGCATTCACAGTATATGAGATCCAGCACTTTTAGGGCTCTGTGATACCAGCTGGTCTGTAGTTGATGCTGACAGCGGGATCAGGCCTTACAATGCTCAACTGGACTGTAAATACCAAAACAGAAACATAGCCAGAGGGTAATGTATCAGCAAGCAGAAAAAAGGAGGTTTATTCCAAATATGTAACATAGTCATAGAAGCCTGTTGTCCGTGTCTGGCTCCTGGAGAGGTGAAAGTCTTGCACTTCATCCATCTGCTGTCTCTTTTTTGGCCCACACATGTCCAAGCACTCATCCCCTCAGTGGTAGTTGTCAGAAGACGTCTTGCATAGTTTTCAGGCTTGTCATGTGGTTTCCTTGAGGATGCTTGCATGTTGGCCAGAGTTTCTTCTCACAGTGCCAGAGAGGTTTGGAGTTCATGAACTTTTAGAAGGAAAACAACCAACTTATATTATAATTTGGTTTAATTAAATCAGTCAGTGACATCTTTGTAAACTTAAACTTTTTTTACTTGATCTTTTTGCCACCTGAATTTAAATACAGTATTGAGAAAGTTCAGATTTGATTATCAGAAATTTTCTACAGAGTCAAACTGAATTCACAGTGAAGTTTCCACAAATTGTACAACTCATGCTGACTTAAAGTTGTGTTACACTCAGTACTTACTTATGTAGCACATGACTAGGGATGGGTATCGTTTAGGTTTTATCCGATACCGGTGCCAAATCGGTACTTTTGAAACGGTGCCGGTGCTTAAACGGTGCTCGAACCGGTGCTTAAAGAATGGAGAACACAAACTTTGTCCAAAAACCTCTCATGTTCAGCTGTTTTTTTTTGTAAAAAGATAACAATGTTAGCCTTTTCTGCAGCTATGTGGCATATATGGTATCACTCTTGGCTGGAAGCAGTGCTTAAACAATGGAAAAAACACAAACTTTGTCCAAAAACCTCTCATGTTTAACTGTTTCCCACTTTTTCTTTGGTCATTTTAGCCTTTTTGGCCAGGGTGAAGGGAGTATCTGCCATCAAACAAGAAGACAGCAGCATGTAGCTATGATGATGTTTGCTAGTTCACCTTACATGCATTAATGTAATAACGTGGTTAGCCTACTCAACGTAAATTACACATGAACAACATTAAGCTACTCACGCAGAGAAGAACGGCTGCTGCTGCATCATCATCCTCATCATTTCTGCTACACTGGCAGGGCTAGGGGCCAGGACTCTATTCTTCGGGTTTTTGGGGGATGTTGCTCCGGGTCCGATAACTGGCAACCCACCCGACGTGCACGGTGTGAGGTCTCGCAGCAAGCTATCAAATACGGCGCATTTCTCGGCTTTTAAAAAGAACGCTATGCATCGCCAGCTGTTTAATCGGATTCTTGGTGTTACCTCCTTTGACAGTATCACAATATCACCTTAAAGCACTTGTTGCAGGCTGCTGAGTTTGCATATTTTGCTGTGAAGTACAGCCAGACTTTTGACCGCTTCGCCTTGGGCATTTTTAATCTGTAGCTCTGCTCTAACAGAACGTACGTACCTGGCCCCGCCTACTATCCTCGGAAACGTAAAATGATTGACTAGAAGTGTATCACAGCTCAGGAAAAAAAAAGCACCAAAATAAAGCACCGAAATGTGCGCTGCTTTTCAGTCTGGTTACTACCGTTTATGTCACCGGACACCGGTACCCATCCCTACACATGACTTTTAAGATTTGTAATGTTGTCTCAAAGCAACATCACACTGTGTACTACTAGAAATGCCACTTTCACCAAAAACATTTATTAAGATCTGCAAGCATTTGTGCCTTTGGCCTTATGTTTTTGCTACACTTTCGCATGAATACAATAAATACTGTGGAAAAAATCTCGAGCCGTCCCTCATTCTTTATTTTTTGCTAGGAAAATGTGAAATGTATTGAAATGTGCAAATGTACATGGATATACAGTATTTAAGGCAAAAAAAGAGTTTGTATAAGTCTAACAAGCTTGACAAGCTTTACCTGAGCTGCACCTCATCTTTGGAACTTATTACCACTTCACCTTTGTCCACTACAATCTCTGACACAGTTCAAATCCCATCTTTTTCCATCAGAGTATCACTCACAAGCATCTTGTTTTATATTTTTTACAATCTTATTCTTCCTGGATTTGAAATCTCTTTTAATAATGTTCTTGTTAATTTTGTACTGAAAGGTGACCCTGAGTGGTTTGAAAAGCACAAACAAATACAGTTTATTATTATCGTGAATTTTAACATTTAACATGCTAACTAAGGCCTGTAGAGTCTGAAATGAAGCTCTTGGATTTTTTTTCTGCACACACTTACTGATGATCAGACATCCAAGTGCTTGATTTGCAGAACCTGACTGCTAGTTATGCTTTTCCCCACATTTCATCAAATCCATTTTAAGACAATTATGTCTTTTGTTCACATCTTTTTGTTTCAGCAATGCCTACCAGTGTTAACATGAATTTTTATAGCGGTTTCCAGATGATGTACAGGGAGTGCAGAATTATTAGGCAAGTTGTATTTTTGAGGAATAATTTTATTATTGAACAACAACCATGTTCTCAATGAACCCAAAAAACTCATTAATATCAAAGCTGAATGTTTTTGGAAGTAGTTTTTAGTTTGTTTTTAGTTTTAGCTATTTTAGGGGGATATCTGTGTGTGCAGGTGACTATTACTGTGCAGAATTATTAGGCAACTTAACAAAAAACAAATATATACCCATTTCAATTATTTATTTTTACCAGTGAAACCAATATAACATCTCCACATTCACAAATATACATTTCTGACATTCAAAAACAAAACAAAAACAAATCAGCGACCAATATAGCCACCTTTCTTTGCAAGGACACTCAAAAGCCTGCCATCCATGGATTCTGTCAGTGTTTTGATCTGTTCACCATCAACATTGCGTGCAGCAGCAACCACAGCCTCCCAGACACTGTTCAGAGAGGTGTACTGTTTTCCCTCCTTGTAAATCTCACATTTGATGATGGACCACAGGTTCTCAATGGGGTTCAGATCAGGTGAACAAGGTGGCCATGTCATTAGTTTTTCTTCTTTTATACCCTTTCTTGCCAGCCACGCTGTGGAGTACTTGGATGCGTGTGATGGAGCATTGTCCTGCATGAAAATCATGTTTTTCTTGAAGGATGCAGACTTCTTCCTGTACCACTGCTTGAAGAAGGTGTCTTCCAGAAACTGGCAGTAGGACTGGGAGTTGAGCTTGACTCCATCCTCAACCCGAAAAGGCCCCACAAGCTCATCTTTGATGATACCAGCCCAAACCAGTACTCCACCTCCACCTTGCTGGCGTCTGAGTCGGACTGGAGCTCTCTGCCCTTTACCAATCCAGCCACGGGCCCATCCATCTGGCCCATCAAGACTCACTCTCATTTCATCAGTCCATAAAACCTTAGAAAAACCAGTCTTGAGATATTTCTTGGCCCAGTCTTGACGTTTCAGCTTGTGTGTCTTGTTCAGTGGTGGTCGTCTTTCAGCCTTTCTTACCTTGGCCATGTCTCTGAGTATTGCACACCTTGTGCTTTTGGGCACTCCAGTGATGTTGCAGCTCTGAAATATGGCCAAACTGGTGGCAAGTGGCATCTTGGCAGCTGCACGCTTGACTTTTCTCAGTTCATGGGCAGTTATTTTGCACCTTGGTTTTTCCACACGCTTCTTGCGACCCTGTTGACTATTTTGAATGAAACGCTTGATTGTTCGATGATCACGCTTCAGAAGCTTTGCAATTTTGAGACTGCTGCATCCCTCTGCAAGATATCTCACTATTTTTGACTTTTCTGAGCCTGTCAAGTCCTTCTTTTGAGCCATTTTGCCAAAGGAAAGGACATTGCCTAATAATTATGCACACCTGATATAGGGTGTTGATGTCATTAGACCACACCCCTTCTCATTACAGAGATGCACATCACCTAATATGCTTAATTGGTAGTAGGCTTTCGAGCCTATACAGCTTGGAGTAAGACAACATGCATGAAGAGGATGATGTGGACAAAATACTCATTTGCCTAATAATTCTGCACTCCCTGCAAAGCACACGTGTGGAATGGACAAGACCAAAGAGCTGTCATGGAAACAATTGTAGAAGCGATTGTGGAAACATTATGCTTTGAAGCTGTTTTTCTGTTAAGGGAACAGGACAACCTCACAGCACTGAAGGGCTAAAGGACGGGGCCATGTACTGTAAAAATCTTAGATGGGAACCTCTTTCTGTTTGCTAGAACAGTGAAGATGAGTCATGGATTGGTCTTACACCATAACAGTAACTCAAAACATACCACCAAGGCAACAACTGGCCTAGCCAGTCCCCAGACCTCCATCCTATTAAACAAAATCTGTGGAGGGAGCTGAAGCTTTGAGTTGCCAAGCAGCAGCCAAGAAACCTAAAGGACTTTGAGGGTTTCTGTGAGGAGTAGTAGGCCAAAATCCTTCCTGAGATCTGTGTAAACCTGGTAACCAACTAAAAGAAATGTCTTACCACTGTGTTTGCCAACAAAGGTTTCTACTTTGGTATCAAATACTTATTTTATTAACTGATATGCAAATCAGTTTATAATTTTATTGTGCTTTTTCTGAATTATTGTTTGATATTCTGTCCATTAAACAGTGAAACTACCATAAAGCCATGAAGCCTGTTCATTTTCCCCACTGTAATGATGACTACTTGAGACAAAAATTGTAAATTTAGATTCATCGGTCCATAAAACCTGTTTCCACCGATTTTCAGTCCAATACTTGTGTAATTTGGCATACCTTAGCCTTTTCCTGTTTCCTCTCCTTCTTGACAGCCATCCTTCCATCGAGACCATTTTGATGAGGATTTGATGAACAGTAGATGGATGAATTGAAGGCCAGATGCATGCTCAGATTTTTTTTTTATTTTTTATTTTTTAAGGACTTCGAGATACTGTTCATCTGCTGTAGATAGTTTTTTAGGCTTGCCAGTTCTTCTGTCCACCACGTCTCCAGTTCCCTCAATTTTTGTTTTTTAGGACACATTGCACACCATCCTGATTATATGTCAGTTTTTAGGTAATAGGTCTATGGGAATTATCTCTTTGGTGCAAAATTGGTGCATATTTTATGGCCACTGAACTGTGTCATCTTGTTTGTTTTTTGTAGATTCAACTAAAGAAATTAGAAAGGGGTAGCTCAAGACTTTTGCACAGTACTGTAAGCACCTAAACAGTGTAAAAGCACCTAGCATCTGCATCATCAGCTGATGATGTGCCCGTTCCCTTTCCCTCTTTCCACTGCGTAGTCACTCTGGTGATATTTGTTCACTATGAGTGCACCATGCAGATACTTGTAGAGCACTGTCACAGTCTGGCGAGGGCAGACTGTATGAATTGAAAAAAAGGACCCAAAATGCAGACTCCAAGGAACAGGGAACAAAACTTGAATGTTAACAAAAGGTGAGCCGTTTAATATGGCTGGTAGAAAAGGTACAAACAAAGGGCAAGGCAAACTGAAGCAAAATTAACACAAACCTAAACTAGGGAATCTAAACAAGCAATAAGAAAAACCTAGGCAAGAAACTTGGAAGCATGGCATGGGGAAACATGGCGTGGACAACAGACGACCTGACAATCACACACTGAAAACAGAGGACTTAAATACACAGGAGGTGATTAGGGGAAGTGGAGACACATGAGGAAACAGCTGGCACACATGAACATAATGACGTCACAGTGGGAGAGTAAAACTGAACATGATGAACACAGAACACCAGACCTCTTCACAATAAAACAGGAAACATAATGAGACATAGACATGACAACCCGAACTTGACAACGTAAGACACAGACATGAAACGCATGAAGAGCAGGGGAGATTTAACATGGTTGGAAACACGAGGGGAAAATAATAACTAGAAACACTTAGGCATAATAATACAAACTTGATAACATAAGACACGCAGCATGAAACACGAAGGGTGAGGGGAAGCTTAAATACAGGGGAAGAAAACACAAGGAGTCTAATAACCAAATGAACTTAGATAACCTAATGAACAAAATAAACTCAAACTTAAAACGCTGGGTCAAAAGACCCAGGACCATGACAAGCACCTCACGTAGCAGTACTGGATTGTGTGAAGGCTCTTAAGCGCTTAACTTGTGTGTAAGAAAGAACGTGATTTGAGAAACACAGCAGGTGTATCTGTCAGACTGTGCAGCAAATACAGTATAATGATGCGGGCATTTAGTAAAAGAGTCCAGGAAACTGTTGCAGGATCAGTAGCAGCACTTCTCAGCTGTCTTAGTACACTTAAGCCAGTGAACTTAATGCTGACAGGGATTTGTTCTTTTTTTTCCTATTTCTTTTTTTTTTTTCTGGACTCAGTTCTTTAATACTTTTAAAATATTAATGCTCAGTTTGATACCGCTTGACAGACTAATGTACATCATTTATATTAGCGTGTGCACCATATTGTAATATTTTTAAACGTTAAAGGCTCTGCAGAGCTGCTACAAATGTGGATCGAGAGTTGGCTTGTGTGTTCAAACGCTACGCTACAGACTGCATCCAACAACACTCTGACTGTAATGGAAAGATTTACAATCCAAAACACTGAGTCAGAATACGCTTGGTTTTTCACAGCTGACATTTTGGCTCATAGTAAAAGAAAAAACTGAAAAATTGCTGTTAACATAAATCATAAGAGTAAGCTAGCTAGCGAGCAAGAGCAACGCAAAGAAAGTAACACTGAAACTAAAGCAGCTGTGCTTCCAACGTATGTTTACTCAAAATGTCTTTACATCATCACCTCAACCTGCTAATTAGTAAAGTACAGTATTCAACTAACTGATGTCATAGTTGCCCTAAATTAACAGCATTATTAATTACTAGAATGTTTTTTCTGTTTCTGTAATGATCAGTATGTGCAAGCTCATTAATCAAAATAATAATTTTAATGCTATAATATAATTATTGTTGTCATCCATGAATATTCAAATTGACTGCTTTACAAAACGGCAGATAGATTAAATAATAAAGCACATTATTATTATTTTTATTAAGATTTCAAATGAAAATCTTTACTTGCAGCTGAATATTATGCTTGATTAATTTCTGACTTCTCAGAGAACTCCAGTATGCCAGCTCAAATGTGGCTATAACAACATGAATTCAGGAATTTTTTTGTTTTAAAAGGTTTTTGACAGGTTTCTAAAATAACATAACATAATACTGTATATAAAGTTTTCTGAAGCTTCTTAACTAAGCGTATTTGCACTAAAAACAGATTATGAAACAGTTCAGGATTATAGCTGAAGCAATATATTGAATAATTTCCATCTACAGCTTTTTTCCTCTACCACTACCTACAGATGCTAGGTGTAAGTTCAAAAGGGCAGCTTTTACTTGAGGGGTTTAGTCTGCGAGCGACTGGTCCAACACAGCTAACAAAATGAGAATGAGTGTCAGAAACAAAGCCAGACACACACAGGCCGATTGACACAATAAAGGGATTACTGGACACTTGACACATTGCTCTAACGCTGTCTGGCAGAGGAAGATGGAAACGGCTTGAATACACTGAGGGGGAGCAATTAAACACAGGTGCAGCTCATTAGGGTGGAGCGCACATTCACAAAGGTAGGAAATGCACCAGAGCTGGAGGTATCTGAAACAACAGACACGGGGAGGTACAAAATCTAACTGGAAATTACAGATATAATCAACAGTGAAAAACATAATTTTGGAGCCCTGGTGGGATATCGCAATCACCAGCCTGCACTGTATCATACACTCAAGGAATACCGTGTTTACCAACCTAATTATTGAGTGTAATCGTGTTCAATTACTTTTCAGGAAGCAATTTTAGCTGCTCTCGATTGGAGAGGCGTCCCCTCTGCGCCACTGTGCATGACTGACCTCCCACATTAATATTTCATCAACATGCTACAGATCTGCCGTGAATTTTATGTTTTTAAAAATAACCCACAGTGCACTGGTGTGTAAACTCGCAAATTAAGTTAAGTGCGCATGCGCCAACCAGCGTGCAGCCTGTTACAGTCGCTCCTGCTTTTCTCTTAGTTTAGCTCTTTTTTCTTACGTATTCTTTTTTTTTCTGACTTGTATTTTCCTCCGTTTTCTATCTCTTACTCAATCATGTGGATTGAGAGAGTTTTTGTTCTTCTGGTGGCCGTGGAACTGTTACTTTTATCATGGAACGGGACCGCGGCACATCTCCTACACGCACGGACTGTTTACTCCAGAGATCAGCTGATCGCCCTGATGCCGGCCGGCTCGCTGGCCAGGCCCGCAGAAGTGCCCGCAGAAGTACCAGCTGAAATTTGGAGGAAAACACATCGGGGATGCAGAGGTCAAGGACAGAAGAGAAGAAAAAAGGTGACGGTGAGACAGCGGAGGCTCGAAGCGAGGAGGAGGTTTAAACCGTGTCTGCCGTCTATCGTGATGGGAAATGTGCGATCGTTGGCAATTAAAATCGACGAGCTCTCAGCACTGGTACGGAGTCAGAGGGAATACCGAGAGTGTAGCCTGATGTGTTTCACCGAATCATGGCTGCACCAGGTCATTCCCGATGAGAATGCTTCCGTGGAAGGCTTCCACACTGTTCGGGCGGACAGGGACAGCATCGCTAGCGGTAAGCGTAAAGGAGGTGGGCTTGCTGTTTTAGTTAACAACCGGTGGTGTAACCCTGCCAATATAACAATCAAAGAAAGGATTTGTTGCCCGGACACTGAACTGTGTGCTGTTGGACTCAGGCCGTATTATTTACCCAGGGAATTCTCTCACGTCATCTTGGTGGCTGTTTATGTTCCCCCCTCTGCTAACCCCACAGCTGCATGTGACACTATCCACTCTGCCATAGCTCGGCTACAGACTCAGCACCCGAGTGCCTTTATTGTGATCTCGGGTGACTTCAACCATGTATCACTGGACAATACACTACCAACATTCAAATAATATGTGGACTGTCCCACCAGGGGAGAGAAAACTTTAGACTTACTGTATGCTAACGTCAAGGATGCATACAGCTCCTCCTCCCTCCCCCCACTTGGTAGGTCAGATCATAACCTGATTCACCTCACCCCCCGCTATGTGCCAATTGTGAGGAGGGAACCTGTGACCACCAGGACTGTTAGGAGGTGGTCAGAGGAGGCAATAGCGGAACTACAGGGCTGTTTCGAGGTGACCGACTGGGAAACACTCTGTGAGCCTCACGCCGAGGACATCAATGGGCTTACTGAGTGTATCACAGACTACATAACTTTCTGCACCGACTCCATTGTTCCAGCTCAGACTGTTCATTGTTACCCAAATAACAAGCCGTGGGTGACTAAGGACATCAAAGCCCTCCTCAACAACAAGAAGAGGGCTTTCAGAGGGGGCAACAAAGAGGAGGTGAGGAAGGTCCAGGTGTTACTAAAGGACAAGATCAGAGAGGCTAAGGAAAATTACAGGAGGAAGCTGGAGTGGAAACTCCAGCAGAACAGCATGAGAGAGGTGTGGAGGGGCATGAAGACCATCACTGGATTCAGGCCAACCAACAGCAGGGGAGCTGAGGGAGGTGAGAATAGAGCCGACGAGTTGAATCTGTTTTTCAATAGATTCGACACCACAGTGTCTGCTCCCACCCCCACAACCTCACCTGCAGTCAGCCTGGAATCCAGAACCACACCACTGTGCCAGCCTCTCTCTTCACATGTTGCCTCCTGTGAGATTCCTGACACCCCTCCCCCACCCATCACCTTCACTCAATACCAGGTTGAGATGCAAATGAGGAGACTTCACTCAGGCAAGTCTGCTGGACCAGACGGAGTGAGTCCCCTTGTCCTCAAGGCCTGTGCCCCCCAGCTGTGTGGAGTCTTTCATAAACTGTTTATGCTGAGTCTGAGTCTGCAGAGGGTCCCGGTGATGTGGAAGACATCATGCCTCGTCCCTGTACCAAAGACGCCTCGTCCCAGTGGCTCCCAGGATTACAGGCCCGTGGCACTGACCTCCCACATCATGAAGACCCTGGAAAGGCTCATCCTGGACCAGCTGCGACCCATAGTAAGACCACATCTGGATCCCCTTCAGTTCGCTTATCAGCCTCGTCTCGGAACAGAGGACGCCATCATCTACCTGCTCAATCGTGTCTACACCCATCTGGACCAGCCGGCGAGCACTGTGAGGGTCATGTTTTTTGACTTTTCCAGTGCTTTCAACACCATCAGGCCGACCCTCCTGGGTGATAAGTTAGCAGCGATGCAGGTGGATGCTTCTCTGGTGTCCTGGATTGTTGATTACCTGACAGGAAGACCACAATATGTACGTCTCCCACAGTGTGTGTCTGACAAGGTGATTAGCAACACAGGGGCACCACAGGGGACTGTCCTCTCCCCCTTCCTCTTCACCCTCTACACCACAGACTTCAGCCACTGCACAGAGACCTGCCATCTTCAGAAGTTTTCTGATGACTCTGCGGTGGTTGGATGCATCAGCAGGGATGATGAGACAGAGTACCGGGCTGTGGTCGACTCCTTTGTCACGTGGTGTGAGCAGAATCATCTGCAGCTCAACGTGGCAAAGACCAAGGAACTGATCGTGGACTTCAGGAAGACCAGGAAACACTTGACCCCTGTTTCAATCCAGGGGGTCAGTGTTGACATTGTGGAGGACTATAAATACCGTGGAGTACACATTGACAATAAACTGGACTGGGCTAAAAACACCACAGCACTTTACAGGAAGGGCCAGAGTCGTCTCTATTTTTTGAGGCGACTGAGGTCCTTCAACATCTGCCAGAAAATGCTGAGGATTTTCTATGAGTCTGTGGTGGCCAGTGCGATCCTCTATGCTGTTGCATGCTGGGGGAGCAGGCTGAGGGTCGCAGATGCCAACAGACTTAATAAACTGATCCGTAAGGCCAGCAATGTTGTGGGGATGGAGCTGGACTCCCTCAAGGTGGTGTCGGAGAGGCGGATGCTGTCCAAGATAAAGACAATGTTGGATAACACCTCCCACCCACTCCATGACATGTTGGTCAGTCACAGGAGCTCGTTCAGTGAGAGACTGAGATTACCGAAAAGCACCACTGAACGACACAGGAAATCATTCCTGCCTGTGGCCATCTCCCTGTACAACGCATCCACTTAACACACTGTTTGCTGCTACAACTACACATGTTTCTTTTCCAAATATTTATTTATAAGTGACTTATGTATGTATGTATGTATATATATGTATATATTGTACTATTCTTAGTTAGCGTATTGTCTGTCTTGTCTTAATGTTGGTTTAAAATGGAGCACTGTAACAAAAAATAATTTCCCCCAGGGATCAATAAAGTATTCTGATTCTGATTCTGATTCTGAAATTGTTAATGAGAATTCAGTTTCCATGCAAATAGAGAAAATATCTCTAATCAGTGCTTTAATTGCTGTGGAATTAAATCCAGCAGTGCTCTCAGGCTGAATGCATCCAAAGAAGGAGGGAATAGCGCTAAATATCAGTTCATCAGATGTTATCGATGCAACAGCAATCTCTGATATCAACAGTCATTTAACTGCAATATAGAAAGGAAGCTTTTACCAATTGAGCAGTAATTAGAGAAACTTAATAGCCATTCACAATGCGTGTGGTACTTTTGGGATTAGCAATAAATGGGGATTTACACCAGCCTGTATCATCCAGTGTGTATAATGCCAGCTAGGGAAAGAAGATGATCCTTTCCTGATACGGTAAAACTGTATCAGTATCACTCTCCTCCTATGGGCATACACACAGTACAGAAGTCTTTAAGAGGTGTATATAAGCCAAAGATAGCCTGGCTTGGAGAAAAAACAAACACAAGTCTGCCTAAAAGTGGACTGCTGCCAGTTAGATCAGATGAAACAACAGCAACTGTCTCCGAGGTGCTTTATTTGTTCGTAATATCACAGAGAAATGGATCAAGCAAAGCTATAAATCTTTATTTTGTCAAAGTTTCCCAACTCAGGAGAAAACTAAGTTGATCCAAGTTTTCCCCAAGATCCAGGCTCATGAAACCCTGATGAAATTCTTGTGAGGGCCATCACTTTGGCTCGCACATTTATTATTTGGGATCTACTGGTGACTTATAAATTATCCAACACTGCGACGCTACAGTTCTCACCCGTCTGTGTCCTCGCAGGACTTTGCATAGAAAGTTTAAAATTAATACAAAGACTTTTTAATAGAGGTTACAAAAACAGAGCCTGTGCACTGTTGATGGATATTATGCTGCAGTTAGGTTAGGCTCCCCACAGTTTCTCAGACTATAGCCCTTAAACCTGCAGCTGCTCTGATTCTGAAATGCAACAGCAGTGATACATTTTCATGAGCCTGACCTCTGTGAGAAAAGGCCGGAGACTGAATTTCTTATTTGAACCTCAGAGACAGAAAAGGAAAAATCAGGATTGCACTATAGCTGTAACTGATGATGTTTGTGTGTACATTAGACATTATATTAGTGCTGGATGGATACATCCTTACTATACTTGCATTAATGAAACATTTTGTGTGATTAAATGGTGAGTATTTAGTGCGACTGCTGGCGGACTTCTGCCCAGGACCTCAGCAGATTTGCTTCACAAAGATTTGAATTCTTGTTGCTCCTCATTCGCTTCTGCTCAGACTGAAAGGATTTCAAAGTATGTATTCGACATTTTCAGGCATGACTACTGGGAGGATCTGAGACCCTCTCCAGAGTCCCATTAGTGGGTTGACGAGTGTTTACTGTGTGACACCAGAGTAACTCTCGCTGAAGAGTTTTCAGATGTCTCATAGCAGCTCAGCTATTTCAGAGAAACTCCGGCATATCTTGTTATGCAATAAGTGCAGATTTTGTTGTGCTGTCACAAACTGCTTATATTTATTTGAAAGGATGACAGTTTAACTTTGGTGACAGTAGGATGTAGCCCCACTGGGGAGTCTTCATTTGTGTCATACTCTCCATGTTTATGTTGCTTTGTTGTTATTAATGGATGGCTTCCCCTCACAAAGGTTAATCTGAGTCTGTTAAGACTGAAGGGGACTCAGTGTTTAACCACAAAGTACATCCAAACTGGAATGAAAGGATTAGCTTAACCTCAGGTTAAGCTGTTCTCCAGACCACTACGATGCCGTGTTCAGCGTCCAAACTGTGTATTAATAACAGGGAATTTGTTCAATTCGAATTACAACTATATTTTGACCTAAAACAAGTCCACCATCATGTCATTTAAAATCATGTTATTATATGCGGGCATTCAGAAAATTGGCCTACACAATTTCAGTGTGCTTCTGATGTAAAAACTGTGCTTTTGAAAAAGAATCACCGCATAGTACATAAATGTATCATGCATGAAGTGGTAGAGGTGCATTTAAAATCACAATAACAATCACCTAAAGGTTTTGTAAGGTAAAGATCCTGCAGCTATAAGTGAGCACTTGGTAACAGTGGGAAGAAAAAACTCCCTTTTCACAGGAAGAAACCAACAGCAGAATCAGGCTCAGGGAGGGGCGGGGCCATCTATCAGGACCGGTTGGCGGTAGGGGGTGAGGATAGACAAAAGACGCAGTGTTGAAGTGAGTCAGGGATGAATAATAACTTATGATTAAATGCAGAGCGGTGTGTAAAAGTAAAAGAGAGTGAAAAATAATAAAACTGTGTTTTGTATAAAATGAAAGTAGATTTGATTTGGTGTGTGCAGTTACCACCAGCAGAAGCTGCAGATGCAACAGCGTTTGGGTTCCCAGAGAAGCCCACAGGAATTAAAAGAGTGCAGCCGACTTTAATAAATGTACTGTATTTCACTCATGCAGGGTCTGCCAGGTAATACTGGACCACAGGGGCAACGAGGACCCCCAGGACCAGTTGTAAGTCTGTTTTCTTATTAGTTCCACTGTGATTTTGTGTGAAAAATCCACTTGATCCCTCAGCTTTCAGCCATCTTTGTTCTCCATCTGCACCTTTTTCAGGGAGCACCAGGAGCACCAGGAGCTCCAGGACCAGGTGGGCCAACAGGGCCACAAGGGGATCAAGGAGTTCCTGTGGGTGAAAATGTTTTTTTTGTTTGTTTGTTTTTCGGTTTTGTTTTTTTGTTGTTGTTAAGATTAGTATGATACTGCATTTATCTGAGGACTTTGCAATGAAATATTATGACATGATGCGCTGTGTATGCTAAGAAAACACCTTATTGTCTGACCAGAACCATATTAACCAACCTTCACATAAACCTACCTACACAAAGTTTAGGAAGTGTAAATACACATTTTGTTTTTTCCTCATATTCAGATGTAATTAGTCCTTGAGGAAGTCTTGTTCTCTTCCACTTTATATTTCCCTTTTCCTCCGCTTTTGAGCAGTAATCAAACTAACATCACAACCTCTGCCAAGGAGGTCATGTTTTTGGTACTGTGTGCATATGGGTCATGTTAACATGTTAACAAGAATTCATCTTACATCCACCAAGGTGCTTAAGGTCAACTTAATGATTTACTGGTCGCAAATTGAGAAGCCTCAAAACTTTTATTTTAGCTTTAATATCCGAAGTACAGTAAGTCAGACTTGTTTAGCCCTTTAAAATAATTTGTGCAGGAAACATAATTTTAGATGAGGATGCTGAGGAGATGGTGTGGGGATCCATGCTTTGTGTAATGCTAACAGGAACAGATGATACTGTGGAGTCCTGTGACAGCTAATCTAGTCTTGGGTCAGCTTTGCAGGCCAGCAGCAAGTTTGGCTCAGACAGTAGGGCTATAAATCACTTCCTCTCTCCTCAACATATACCCAAAAACAGTGAGAGATCACATCTGGCGATTCTACGAGATACAGAAGGGGGGGGGGGGGGGGGGGGGCGCAAACACTTTATGAATGTACAAACATGCATCTATTAAATGAATGGAAAAACATTTCCCTTCCTGGCGTTTTATTAAACTTTGAGTTTCAAACTTTATCTCAACCAGAAATTACTGATTCAGTGTCCGTTCTGCCCCCTGCAACCTTTCACCAGTGCTGCAGGAGAATATTTTTCTTCTTAATAAACAAGTTGTTTAAAATAGCAGACAGTTAATTCTGGAGGGAAATTTACCACTTTGCTTCAGAAGTGAGTCCTGGAGTACTCTACCTGTTTGTCTGAGGTAGAACCTGGTACATCTATCCCACTACTCTGACAAATTAGATAAGTGTGTGAGCATAGAGTTTAAAAATGCAGAGAAGAAGGTCATTCTGCACTTTCTACAAATTCTTGCCTCGAGCATCTAATGTGAAACCCAAACTGTTCTGTTAGGGAAGACATGGTGCATCTGGAAATGCTATGCACCATCTGTAAATATAGGGATTTATGAAGCTTTTTAATAGAGACTTAGAACAAAACATATGCATGGAGGTCTTTGGAAGGGAGAAGACTGAGTGAGAATCTAAATATGCTTTACTCCTTGATTGACTTGCATATTTGCCAAATCTCATTCTGGTTGTCAGTAGATGTTGAAACACGTCGTAGCTCTCGCCAACGTCCTGAGTTTGTGGGACTGAGACCAGATACAGTTTCTGGATGTGGTTTCCAGCTAGTTAACCACCTGAGGGGTTGACTAGCTGGCGTTTGCCAGTTATGAAAAGGAAAAAAAGGAACAAACCTAGTGGCTGTTTTATGAGTCCACATTTGAAGTCTTCGCAAGTGGACTTTCCTTCTCAGATAAAATGGGAAATATTTTGAGTGAAAAAACACCAACTCTGCACTTTGGAAAGACTCTTTGTATACAAGACATGATGGAAAGACACTTTTGATTGAGTCATAAAAGAAATTTGATTTATACCAGAGCTGTACTTCTGTCTTTCTTGTGCTCTTTGGCACCTGATGAGATAGTCGACATTTATGTGCCCAGGAAGATTCAGAACCTCCAAACAGGCACGCAGCGGAGGTCCAGGAAGAGACTTTTATTGTTCAGACCTGCACTCCAATTCAGCCACTGTGTCAAATGTTGGCAAAGCCTTTTTATCATCTGTGGTATAATATGCATATAATATCCCAGGCCAGCATGCACGCATTTTCTCTATCCCTCTCAGCTCAGCCTCCCTCACACACACAAACGCAGCCTGTCAGTTGGTGGTCAAGGACACGTTTTCCCAAGATAAACAAAACTCTATTCAAAAGCTGCAGCAGCATCAAACTTATATTTATTGTATCAGCTCACGGTCCACGCGGCCAGGAAATCTTTGTCTTTTATTTGCCTCTGATATGCAAGCTTGGCAGGTATTTCAGAGTATGCGCGTACCGTGTTCAGATATGCATCTCTGTGCTTTACAGTGTTGACATTGGAGGAAAGCAAGCCCATCCAAGACACAGATGATGCCCTCTGTTTGTGAGCACTCTAACTTTGGAGCTCATGAGTGTTATGGAAAGAAAACAAAGACTCTGGGCTCATTTTGTCATATTTTAGATGTATTTAGTTGTACTAGCTGTTATGTCAGAGATGAAAAGAGATGAAGAGATGGGGCTTGATAAGATGGGGACAGAAAAAGAGATGGCTGTGTGTGAGCATTCAGCCCTGTTGACTGTTTATTCTCCTCATGTGCTTTTATGTTCCAGGGTCCTGCTGGTACCAAAGGCGATAAAGGAGAAAGAGTAAGTCTTTCCACTGTTTTGCAGCTCTTTAGAGCAAATCTTGTTTTACTGGTTTTATTTTGCTGTGAAAATACAGTTATTTTTGCTGAAGTAAAACTTCTAACAATTACTCACTAATACCTCCCGCCCATGTTGTGGAGAAACCGCAGCGTACTGCAGCACGCAGTTACCATTTCCTGTTCGTCTTTTTGCACAAACGTTCACTCTATTCCTCTTGCTCTCCCTCAGCCTCGTTTAAGGCGCACCAAATCAAATCAGTGTTCATGGTCCAAATTTGCAGCAGTGCAGGGTCTGTATTTCTGCTGACACGGGAAAGAGGCCGTCACCGCCGAGGGCTTGAGAGACACGCAACTTGCCAGCTTGAATCGAACCTGTAATTCCTGTTTCTGCTTCGTTTTAAGCAACTATTGGGGACATTTGTACCCTGCTGCAGTTAATTTCAGTACAACGTGACATGAAAGGCTGGGAGAAAACGTGCGAGAGGATTTTTTTTTCTTAGTGTATATTTGGGTGAGGTGGCCCAGTTGTGATGGTAGGAAAGCTCTAGTGAATTGTGTAACTCTTAAACAATACATTTTTAATGCAATGTTATTTTTAATGTGTATTCTTGCTCTTATATAAACAAACACCTGATGCTCATAGTCAGAGAGACAGGGGTTCAGATAATCTGACATTAGGGGGCAAATTTAGTAAGCAGGACAAATTAGCAAAGATGCACTCAGTCGAGTGCAAGGTAGCCAGTTCACTTCAATAATGATCCACATTTTATCGAAAGCAGCACACACTTCAGTAGTACAAAAACAAGCAGACCTGCTCATCGGCGGTGGATGTTTGCACAGCTGTTCTCTGGGTAAATCCGACAGCACAGGTGGAGCATCAGAATAACAGCTGACCAGCACGATATGTGAGAAAAGACAAAGAAATATTGTCAGATTTCCATCATTCGCAAGTACTGCGATTGATGCAGGTATTAATTAAAGTAATATTACATACTCTAAGATAAAGACATTAATCTACACATTTCAGATCTCTATGAGTCCTGTTGAATGCTGCATTTGGTACATAAAAGCTCTGATATTAGCTTAAAAACTACATGAAAGTTACGCTCTATGTGTGTTTGTAATGAGATTTCCCTTCCTGAGTTCTGATCTGTTTCATTAAAATACTTGTTTTTTGAAGACTAGAAATATGGGACCATGCTCATAGCCCTGAGCCATCTACCAGTGGCAATTACACATGAATCCTGCTCGTCCATATAAATGAGACATGCTTCTATTCTCTGTGAAATTTGATGACATTTGTGGTAAATTACAAGCTACAAACCTTTTAAACATTTTCCTCTCTAAATTTTTGCTCGGCAAAACTGACACAGTGCCTCTTAAGTAACTACTGACAGCCACTTTTTAAACAAAATGACAATATGAAAAAAAATATGATAAAGAAGATCATGATAAAAAAATCTTTCTGAGCAGGTAAAGTCCCGTGTCAATCAACAATGGGACAACATTTCTCTCCCAAAAGACCAACAGCTGGTGTCTTCAGTTACCAGATGTTTATAGGCTGTTGTTAAAAGAAGAGGGGATGCTAAACATGCTGTTGCTGCTATCAAATTGCTAATATTTTTCCTAAAATAGTGAATACTTTTTAACATTTGATATTTTTTCTATTTTTATTGGGAATAATATATGGGTTATGAGAGCCACAAATCATTTCACATGCAATACAACGTCCCAAACGTTTTGTTATTGGCTTTGTAATTTCATCTTTTTTGAGATGTAGTCTGGGTTGTTTTTCACACCTCCTGTGTAGTACTCCTCATGACAAGTTAACTGCTTAAAAAAAAAAAAAGATTAATTTTTAAAATACAAACTATAGAAGCACACTCAACAAAGTTAGCCCAAATAATTAGTGTAATTAAATCTGGATTTATATTTAATCGTCCAGTTTTCACGTACTTGCTATGGTTCTGGCTTTCTGTTTTGTGTCAGTGTGGAGTAAAGGTGGAGTACACTCATTAAACACCCATAAAAAAACACCCGCCCACCACTTTATCAACGTCTGGTCTGGCAGTTTATGTCTGTGTGGTTGTGTAAAGTCAGATCCTACGAGCTCTGTGTTTGTTCTTCCAGGGTGATGTGCAGTCCCAGGCGACTGTGCGAGCTATTGCACGTCAAGTGTGTGAACAGCTCATCCAGAGTGAGTAATCTCGATTTTTTACAGATTAACACGAGCATGCTTCATTACTTCTGATTATTTTTTTTAAATAACAAAACATACATGAATGTCAAAAGTTAAATCTGGGTGTTTTCAAATCATTCAATCTCCACCATCTATTTCAGGCCACTTGTCGCGTTACAACTCCTTCCTGAACCAGATCCCCATGCAGCCAGCGGTGTCAGTCCGAACAGTGCCTGGACCACCAGGAGAGCCGGGTAGGAGAGGCACCCCTGGTCCTCAGGGAGAGCAAGGTCCAGCCGGGAGGCCAGGCTTTCCCGGTACTAACGGCCAGAACGGGCAACCAGGCGAGAGGGGTGAGACATAAAGCTGTGCTCATGGTTAAAATCCGAGTTTGTTGACATTTGACAGCTCATGTCAACAGGCACACATCGGTCATTTTTTCCCCTTATCACTGCTATGGCTGAGGAGTCAACATCCCACATTTAACAGCATCAAAAAGACAGAAACTTGAGTATTTATTAGGCATGTGTTTGTGTGTAATATTTAGCAAGACATAAAGAAAAATACAGTCACAAGCCTTTGAAGTAATTTAACGTCTTTAAGACAGATAATAGGAATATTAGCTGCGAGATACACATGAAATAAAAACTGCAGTGAGAAAAGTAGAGCCCCTAGTGTGAGTTGCACTCTGAGTAAAATAAGTACCAATTTTCTGACTATGAGTACCATCAGATGAACCTGTCTGGTTCTGCTGTGCTCATTATTTCAGCTGTACATTGTCAGTGTCCAGACAGAAACCCGTCATCTCTGTGAATTATACATTACAAATGCTGAATTTTGAAAAGTTGCTTTAAACCCCCAAAAGCTCAACACATTGAGCTTCCATGTTTTTCCATGTCACTAATTATCAGTGAGAAAAAGAAAGGATTCGGGGAGGGGAAAAAAGCAAGAAATTCTCAATCCCGCCTGCTTGTTTGCTGTATTTTGTGGTCTGTGTAGGTTCCAGACAAACTCACAGTCAGCATCAGCGCTCCTGTGAGGTTCAGTCCAGGCCAGAAGACAGTAACTCTAATATCCATGAGGTCATTCCCCTGCCACGAGCCCTCAGAGGAGAAACAGCCTTTATGAGGCTC
This sequence comes from Rhamphochromis sp. 'chilingali', assembly GCF_963969265.1. Lineage (NCBI taxonomy): Eukaryota > Metazoa > Chordata > Actinopteri > Cichliformes > Cichlidae > Rhamphochromis > Rhamphochromis sp. 'chilingali'. Next base: position 9,805,189 of record NC_137938.1, read on the forward strand.
CATTCTCATCACGAAAACACGCAACCCACACTGAAGAACCACATGCTGAATGAGCCTGCGCACACACACACACACACACACACACCCACACCCACACACTCACACGGAGAAGGCTTTGGAAAGCTCAGAGCACTTGAACTTGTGTCAGGAAGTGTCAAGGTTCAGGTCTTTGAGTCTCCCTAATGACATTTATGATCTGTAGCCACTGGTCTACTACAAACACACTAATTTACTGTTTTATAGAACTGAAACCAGAGTAAGCATCCATTCTAAGATGTATGGCTTTCTTATGAACAGATGGTGAGCGCAGGGCTACCAGAATCAGGCTCAACATTAGAATATTTTCAGTAAAATTGACAGACAGTGAGACAATGGAGTTGCAATCATCAAGTTACAGTCATAATGAAGCCACCGTAGTAGAAAACGCATTTTTATTTGAGGTAATGTCAAATGTTTTCCAGCCTCGTGGTGCTTACTTCCTTTTTATTGATGCGATTGATTAAGGCGGTCGTAAAAGCAGCACGGCAGAAAATCTGCACATTAGTTTTATGTGGTTCTTTAATATTAGAGTGTACAAAAATATTCCATTAGGTCATTCGAACAGCTGCGCAGAGCAGACGTTGGGTTTATCATACATTTTATTGGGCTGATCACAGAGGCATAATTCATTTAGCAAATTTTCTATGAAAATATTCATATAATACAACGTTGGAAGAGCAAGTATTGGACAATTACTCAGAAGCTTAACTACTGATAGAGACAGTAAATGTAAGACCTACTCATCCGAACAAACAAACAAAAGTAAGAGGTTGTGCCATATTATACATTGTTTGGTAATAGTGTTCAAACTTAACACTTGTGAAGGTGCAATGAACTCATGTTACAGTCTGTAGACACCTTTAGGTTTGGGACATTTTGGAAGGACGACTACAACAAATGAATGCTTGAAACTACAGTTAGGCTAATAATTTGCATTTTTGTATTTTTGGCTCCACCGTGGTGGATTCTAAGCCAAACAACCAAGATGGGATTTATTATTTGGAATGTTTTTTTATACACTGTACCTCATTTTTAGACAATCTAAAGTAATTGGACAGCTGAGTGAGGAGCGGATTCATGGCCTGGAGAGGCCCTTTCCTTTGTTATTTCATGAAAAATTGAGCAGACATATATGACATTAATTCACTGTTGAATTTGTATTTGATATTGTAAGTAAGGCTCAAAGAGATTGGCCATCATTAGACTTCAAAAACAAATGAACCTGTTTGAACATCAATAATCTGGTTCATTTGCCAAAAGGCATGAAGACAATTAAAATGCAGATAAAGTGCATTAAAAACTCATAAAAATGTTTTTATTTGGCATTTTTAATCAGGAATAAATAAAAAATATGGATCTTAAATATAACAGACAAATAAATAATAATATTAATAATAAATTAAATAACTCAGATGCAGTTGAAGTCTTTCAGATGTTCAGCTTTGATTCAGCAGGCTGAACAAAAAGATTGCATAAAAATGAGATGAGCTAAATCATTTTTTAAACACAATCCCTTCGTTTCAGCGGCTCAGAAGTAATTGGACAAATTAAATAACTGTAAATAAAATGTTTGTTTCTAATACTTGGGTGAAAACCCTTTGCTGGCAATAGCAGCCTGAAGTCTTGAACTCATGGACATCACCAGATGCCGGGTTTCCTCCTCGATGCTCTGCCAGGCCTTTACTACAGTGGCTTTCAGTTGCTGTTTGTTTGTGAGCCTTTCTGTCCGAAGTTTAGTCTTCAGCAAGTGAAATGCATACTCAACTGGCTTAAGACAGTATGTATCTGAACACCTGTGCCACATTATCAGTAAACACGGGTTTCCAAGTACCACTGGCAGCCGTGCACGTTCAAGCCATCACACTGCCTCTGCCATGTTGTACAGATGATGTGGTATGCTTTGGATCATGAGCTGTTCCACACCTTCAACATACTTTTTTCTTTCCATCATTCTGGTGGAGGCTGATCTTGGTTTCATCTGTACAACAATATTTTTCCACAACTCTGCCAGCTTTTTTTTTTTTAAGTCCAATCTACCCTTTTTTTTTGCTGAGATTTATGAGTGACTTACACCTTGCAGTGAACCCTCTGTATTTACTTTCATGCAGTCTTCTCTTTATGGTAGACTTGGATATCGATACTCCTACCTCCTGTAGAGTGTTGTTCGCTTGGTTGGCTGTTGTGAAGGGGTTTCTCTTAAACATGAAAAAGATTCTGCGAACATCCACCACTCTTATCTTCCATGGACGTCTAGGTCTCTTTGCTTGCTCAGTTCACCAGAACTTTCTTTCCTTCTCGGGATGTACCAAACTGTAAATTTTGCCATTCGTACTATTGTGGCAATTTCTCTGATGTTTTCTTTTCTATTTTCGCAGCTCATTTTTTTACCTGCATGGAGACCTCCTTTGACTGCATGTTGTCTGTTCACAGCAAAATCTTCCAAATGCAAGCACCACACCTCCAATCAACTCCAGGCCTTTCATCTGCCTAACTGATGACATAACAAAGGAATTGCCCACACCTGCCCATGAAAGAGGCTTTGAGTCAATTACTTTTAGTCCCTTTACAAAGAGGTTGGAACTTGTTAAGGAGCTGAAATTCCTAAACCCTTCATCCAATTTGAACGTGGATACCCTCAAATAAAAGCTGAGAGTCCAAACATTATGTCCCTGTCCATTATATAATTGTAATTGTAATATGTTACAGCAAACCGGTAAAAAAGTATTAGGATGTTTACCTGCCCTTTGAGAAACATGTTGGTTCACCATCAGGTTCACCATTTACTCCACCTGTGCCTTCCCTCCTGCATATAAAGCTTATAAACCCTTAATCTGTGCAGACACCCAAGAGGACAGATGTAAGATGTGAATTTATGTTTAAATGTGCATCTCTTTGTTGGTTTCCAGGTCTGCCAGGAGAGAAGGGAGAAAGGGGGACTCCAGGGGTTGGGACTCAGGGGCCTCGAGGACCACCCGGATCTCCTGGTAAGAGACGAGCCCGGGAATACTCAACACTCTCTCTCCAGCGTTCTCCAAGCTACACATCAAGGCGCTGTAGCTGCTTCTAAATCTGATCATTTGGCATCTTTCTGCTCCTGAACATTTCTTATTGGTGTTTTCAGCTGGAGCTACCGTATGGGAGATATTCACTGTGTTTCCACTGAATAAACCACAGCGGCTTCAAATATTGAAACAATGGAATTAAATGGCACAGAGACTTAATCTGCTTTGGATTTACTTTACTCTCTGTTGAATCGCTGTCTGAGGAAAGCAAGCAGGCATTTTGGACCATGAATATAATTCTCTGTATTGATTTCCCGGTACGCTTTGTGGAATTTGAGGCTCGTGTTATGAAAATATGTCAGTGCTGGGATTTTCTGTTTACTGCGATCAATACTTCTAGAACAAGCTGACAAAACTTTGCTGTGATCAGATAACTAAAAAAAAAGGAAGCCCAAACTTCAGATTTTGAAAAAGGAAGTCTCTTCTAAGATGAGGGTGCTGAGGGGAGGTGTGGGGACGGGGGGGCTCAGTCCATTGTACTTTTCTGAAATATTTGTGGGATGATAATTTTAGCCCCTGGCAAAAGAAACTCCCATCCAAATATTGATTTCATATTTCTGCTGACTGCTGAAGTGAGTCCTGGTGGGGCAGTTTCTCCTGTGAAAACAGAAAACAGATGCCTCTGGCTCAGCGTGAGCGAAGAACTGTGTTATTCCTGCTCCTGCCCTCATGACATTCACCATCACCTTTCTTATCCACAAGTGACAAACAAACACTTGCTGCCTTCAGATCATGTTTTTCCAGCTAATAGAGGAGACAGGATTTAAAAGCCATTGAAGAGGTGATGGTACAGTGACAGGTTGTACACAGGCTGCCATTGTTAATTGTGTGGTTTTCCCTTTATTCCTTCACACCCAGCATCATCTGCTGAGAATCGTTTTACTAAATGTCAAACAAACACTTGGATTTTGGGAGTTTTTGTTGTTTTTTTAACCAGAACACTTTCCTTAATCTTAAGGTTTGCCAGGTGAAGGACAGACAGGTAGCCAGGGCCCACCTGGTCGACCTGGTAACCCAGGGACACCGGGGAGGCCCGGGAATCCAGGGACCACAGGACCAGCTGGTCAGCCTGGATACTGTGATGCAAACTCCTGTTTGGGATACAACGTGGGAGGTAAATATCATTCAACTTCATGCATTGGTACCATTTTAAATAAAGGGTGTAGGATTTGGCAGAGGTACATAAAACCTGACCAATATTGGATTTTTAGGACTGATACCAATATTTGTCAATTTAAAAAGCCAACATATCGGCCAAATGTTTTGGTTTTTTCAGACACACAAAACATATGTAGTTGAGTTCTTACTAAGGTAACATGAGATTGCAGTTGTATCACAGTTATAAACAGAATGAAAGATGCATGTTGCTACCGTGATGTCACACATTTATTTCTTAGTTACAAAAAAGCAGACGTGATGAGGAGGGATAGATCTGACCGCACACTCACTGGCTACTGATGTGTGATTGACAGATAATCCTCAATATTGAATCATAGTATGACCAAGATTTACAAAGCAGACTTCACATTTTATTCAACATCAGCAAAGAACCTATAAAATCATCAGGAAAGAAGTCATGTCAGAAAGACGTTTTCCTGCAGACTTCAAAAGGAGCGGAAGTAATCCCAATATCCAACATCTTGTTACTCATGATTTGTTTTTCAGCTAAATTCTGGTGAAAATCGTAAATACAAAAATGCTTAACTGATATATTTAGTAATTGTCAGTTAGGCTGATTTTCTTTGAAAATATGATGAATGCAATTAACAAAGTATAACTTAAAATTATGACTCACGATTGCAGTTACATTGGCAATACTGGTTCCCACGTGGAAGTAGTAGTACATACAGGTTTCTACAGGGAGTGTTACTATGCTGTACTTGTTTTTAAGGCTATTTTAAAGAGGTGTAAAAAAGTAATTCATAATTCCCAAAATAATTGTTATTGCACAAATGAAAAATGTCACTTTGATGAACCTCAATTTACATTCAGTATTCCTGTTTTCAGTGTAATCATTAGCTGTCGTAACCTGTCAGCTGTTTTAAAGCAGCAAATTCAGTCCCCATCATTGAGATGCCACTCTCAGATATTTAATGACTGGTTGGAACAAAGCTGCATTACAAAAACAGAGAACGAGGTGATCCACATATTTGTGTGTGCTTTGCTTTTCTGTAATAACTCTTTATCAAATCAAGGCAATGAAAAAGAAAGAGAGGTGCAGGAAACAAAAGCATCGGTGCAGTTGCCCTAATTTTCCCCCAGTATGGAAAAGCTAAAATTCCACATTAGATTTTAGGTTCAAATTATCAGCAAGAATCCAACTACAATGTTGTCTTATCCACACAAAAGGATCAACTGATTTCTCTTTAGGTTTAGTTATGTGTTTTTAATAGCTTCATATGGGGGGCATAACAGAGCAGAACGTGTGCTGCAGACAAATGAATACAAAAGCACATTCATAAAAAGTGTGCACAGTAGGTGAGGAGCTGCCACCAGGAATCGAAATAACATCTTGACTGGAATATTTTTGTGACCAGAGTCAAAACATGAAATATCCAGACCTTACCAAAACATTCTTCACTGCTGTTTATCCAGACTTGCCCTGATTTGTCCTTCTGTATTCGAGCGATATTACTTTTATTCTGAGCAATTTGGTTTATTTTTATGTTTGCTAACTTGCTGCTCTAAGCAGCTTAAACAAAACCAGGCCTGTTTGGTCTTTATACGCCCTTATAAAGCATCTTTTATATGTGTAAAACACTCAAATATTGTTTTCACAGTGACAGCTGTTTCTGGCACAGTTATTGTTCTTGTAAAAGTGTTCGGAGAATTTGAGAGCTACCCGACTTTTATGGCTGTTCCACTGTGAAGTTTATACATTCATGTCCACACCGATGGATTAAGACGTTAGAAGGCCAAAGCTATTCATCTGTATTTAGATCAAATAAAATATGCAGTTGCACACACGTCTTTGACGACATTGAATATTCATACCGATGAGGCCATTGCAGGGCTTTATAGGGTCTTGGGCCATCTCAGCTTGGACGTTACACGTCTAACAGACTCTGACAAGTTGCCCTGATGATGTATCATCGTCTAAAAGTAGCTGATAGATGAGACATTACTTCATCCATCAAACCAGATTTATTTTATAGTGATGGATTCCAGTCTGAATGGTGTCTTTTTGTACTTTATGACTTGCGAGAATCCTCAGTGCTAGTCCCAAATGTGCACAGATTAAACACAGCCTCCCTGACCACTTAAAATAAGTTGTTTTTTTTTTTTTTTAAAGCAAATAAAATGCGGCCTCAAACTGTGTCTTTGTGACAAGTAGAATTTATTCCTACATTTGTATTTGTCAACCTGAATAGTGTAGTTAACATATCATGGCTCAGTTAGTGCATTACACAAGGATCAGTGTCACGGCTTCAAGATGATATATGAGGTTTTTAACCATCAAATGTCAGCCATTACCAATCTAAATATATGGAAAAAGTATAAAATATTACATCAAAGGATATATGTAAATTATTAACTTTAGTTTGGCCTAATTGATCTTATCCCAAACAAGGGTGATTAAAGTCCTTTTCCCACATTCCTAAGTTGTTAAAATCTTGTAAAATACACTATTTGGATAAAAGTACCGGGCCACCTTCACGTTACGCCTACAGGAGCTGCTCGGCCATGTAAACTCACAGTGCACACTTTCTGTGCTGATGTTAATTCAAAGGGAGGTTTTTCAAAGTCTCCAAAGATATTGAGTCAGCAGAGCGTCTGAGACTTTTACACACTGGCATTTGATGACCTCACTGTGTGACTTTACGTGATCTGTAACTATGTGGCTGAGTTGCTATGATTGATAAACCCTTGCAATTTGCAATAATCGCACTTGAAGCTGATGGGAAGAAACTTACTGCAGCACAGTTCCACGCTCAAATCCAGTGAGCTCTTCAGAACGACCCAAGCTTTCACGAATGTTTGTAAAGGAAGATTGCATGGTTAGGTTCTTGATTTCCTACACCTTTGGCAAGTCATTAAGAGGTGTGGCCCAATACTTTTTTGCCTACAACTAAACCAAAAGCTGCTTAGCTAAACATTAAGATGGTACAAAAGGCAGTCCAGCTGTCTTCAAACATACACACTTCACTGGGGTGCTGTTTGCCAAAATAATCTGGTGCATAGCCTTTAGAAAATGCACATTGGTTTATGGGCCCTTTAAGATGGTGAAAGACAGGATGTTGTTACTTTTAGACAGAGCAATGTGAAGTGTTTCACACTATATGTTATGCTCAAGATCAGTTTAAACTGTTTGTTTATATTGATCTTGTAAGAAAAATATGTTTTATGTAGATATAAATGGTGATGCATCAGAAAAACTGGCACAAGCTTCATAGGTCTCATTCCTTTAGAGCTATTTTTTCTGAATTTGCCTGAATGTACATTTTTGAATGTGTTGTATTTAACTGCAACAGATGTCTTCCTAAGATCTCAGTCAGGGTGACTCATAAGGCGTGTTTTCCTTGTCATCTGTTTTCCGTGTTAGAAATCTTTATTTGCACTTTCTAACATCCAGAAAGGTAAAATAAAGATCTGACACATTTTCTAAACATTCTCCAAACACTTTATAAAAATGTCACAGTGTTTATTTGAACTAATTTCTCAGTTTGTGCTTTTTGTTTCTCCTAAGAAGAAACATAGATTACAACACTAATATTTTTTCCACCTCAAAAGCCACATCGAAGCAGCTGAGGAAGCACAGTCGGTGTCGTTTATGAGGTTTAACTCTTTTGGTTCACTGGGTTTTCTTTCTGATATGAAGTAACATCTTCTCTCTGGTTCTTTTTTTCCTTCTCTCTCCTCCCTCTTCTCTCCTCCCTGCATCTCTCGTTCTGAAGTTCAACAGGATTATAGGAATGACTACTGAGGAGCATTCTTGAACCATGCTCCTCTCCTCCACCTGTGCTCACCTCCTCCTGCGTCCTCTTTTAAAAAGAAAAGACTAAATACTGAAGAAACTCCTGTTATTCCCTAAAGGCTGCCATATTTCCTGGGATGGATAAGTCCTGACACTTTTGAAACTGCAGTCCCTGCAGCAGCGATTATCACATTTTTCTTCTCTGGAGACCTTTTGTTTTGTTTTTTTAGCTATTTCTAAGATTTTTTTTTTCTTTAGGGTTTTTTTAAAGGCACATCAGTTTAAAAGCAAGCTGGTTTTCTCATTTTAGAAATCGTTACGCCGTCGTTCGGTGCAGGTTTGTACACAACCACACCAGATTTTCAGACTTCATGCACCCGTGAGTAAAGTATTTTGATAAGAACTGCTTCATTAAACTAGTTATTTTCCCGTGTCGAAGGAAAAATACGAGCAATTTGACTCACTTTTCCACAAAAAACAGCCCCCGCTCGTCGTCAACAGGACCACCTGTCGACAGATACTCGTGAATGCAAAGCTTTGCTGCCGCAGCCTTTGCTTCACCCTGCTTTAAACTCAGATCTCATAAAAGCTAATCTCATCTTTCAAAAGCCAGACAAATCAGCTAAATAGTGATGGATTGCTTTGATGTTGACTGGCTGCTTTCATTACTGAACATCCCAGCTATTAGTGCATCTCAGTTTCTGCAAGATGGACAGAAAATCTCAGTTTTTACGCCTGATATAATGTGATCATTTTCATTCCTGGAAAAATAATCACATCTGGGCGATACTGGGGCAGAGATTAGAGCCGTCTTCAGTTCCATTAAACTACTTCCTTATTAACCCAATCTTTTGGACTCTGTCCCGGGTCCTGAATCTGCTTCTGCAGAGAAGTCATTTCACCATCAAAGAAGTAAGAATTGTTGACTGGTTGAAATGATTTTAACTTGCTGTGAAGCTATTTCTGAATCTGTGCATGCCTCACTTTCCCACTGTGCTTCTTTTATACCGTACTCTTGTGTTGGCCTTAACCTCGCTCCACGCTCTCCTGTAATACTGGCTTTGTGTTTGCTGTGCTGATGCAGAAACACTCTTCACTGATCCTAAATATTCCCACCACCCCAGTTCAAGCTTTGCCTCATGGCGCCTACCAGCCCTACAGTCCTCCCTACAATCAGCCACACCACCCTGCTGCAGAGGCCTACAACAACCGAGGAGGGGGTGAGGAGGAGGAGGAGCAGGACCCCTATTATCGTGGTTATCCCCCTCAGTACTACCCTCAACAGCCTTCTCAGCTGGCACACATCAACTACGGTTACCACTTCAGCCCCACCTACTCCGAAGACGTGGAGCTGAGGTCACCGGGCATCGCCGGGAGGTTTTTGCGGGATGTCGACGTAATGGAGGAGAGCGAGGATGGAGGACTTTAGATGAAAGACGAATTAAAGTCCTCAAGATAAAGATGTTCCCACAAAACGCAAAGAGCTGAGACATGCATATAAAACACCTGAAACTGTGGCGAGAACTTCCGTCCCTTCCCTCCCGTGTCCCCGGTGGGATCCCCCAGCCCCACCCCCATCAGGTGAAACATTGTAAATAGCTCTGTGGACTCTTGTACCATATCTCTGTAAAAGGGAGGTCCGAAAAGTGCCTGATCTATGTTTAGCAACGCCCATTTGATAATGTCAAGGTAAGACTTGTTCCTTCCCATCTCACAGCCGATTTAGCAACTTTTGTGTGGAGCTGCATGGAAGTGGAACCCGCGCCTCTTGTTTTGGTTGTAACTAACTGGGTTGTTTTAGTTCAGCTGGTAACATTTGCGCAGGCTGCTTTTTTATAATGATGAATCATGTTTCCTCTGGTTGTCTTTGTTTTTGTACCAACTGTTGAAAAGTGGTGTTCTTAGTGGACATGAAACCCAGACCAATCAAACTCCTTTCCCTGAACACTTAGAAGCACACTTAAAAAAAGATAATTTCTTTTTAATTTGAACATTGGCGCTTGTTACTGTTCTGGATTTTATTTTATTTCGGGGGGCTTTTGTGAATTTAAAGAACATTGTTATGTTCATTATGTTCCCTTTTATTTCTTATGCAAATTTGGGCCTGCTCACTGTGGAAGCTGTTTGCTCACTGGCTGAACTCTGACCTCTTTCTGGAATAAGACCTGAAGTCAGTTATTATTACAAAAAAAAAAAAAAAAAAAGAAGAAGAAAATCCTCTCGCCTCTCTGTGAAATCAATAAGAACCCCTCTTGCACTGCAGTCAGAAAAACAAGCAGCAGACGTGTTGCTACGAGCTGGTCCCGGTCTGGATTTTAACTGTCAACCGTGAATAGCTTTAATAAGGAATGTGTCTCGCTACCGCACCCTTTGGTACAATATGGACTTATTTATTTTCTATTTTGTTTGCTTTTATAACCAATAAATCTGTAATGAGACTACAAGAATTGGCTTAGGTCATTTGTTTAACAGCGCAAAAGGGTCAAAAACCCAGAGTTTACAACACTTTTGTAAAAACAACATTCGACAAGAAGAGGTTTGTTAAACTCTTTATTAGCCTTTTTACAATTCACTTAAAAGGGGAACAGATTTATCGATGGAAACTTAATAACCAAAAACAAAAAAGCAGCTGTGTGATCAAGTTAACATTTTGGGATTCTCATATAGTTACACATTAACTGGTTTCACTGTGCATCCACGAGCCTTTAAAGGCAGGATCAGCTCTAACAGATGTCACTTTTAATGGACCAGATCGGATCATTTCATGGTGTGTAATCAGAATCATCCACAGAATCTGATTTTTCTCACAGCTGAGCCACATGGTCAAATCTCAAGCTGTCATTGGATAATTCAGGCCCACCGCGGTCGCGCTGGAGCCGACAGGAGCGACAGAGAGGTTCCCCTGGTAGGATAATGTTGATGTTCTTGGCATCTATGTTATGTTAAGTGCTGTCGAGCTTTGATGCCAGTTCTGCAGGCATAAACTGCGGGCTAAATTTACACAAATCAATAGCAGAGGATGGTGCTGCTTTCAGTGTTGTGTTGATATAAGACCTTTTTTCCCCCCCTCCATTTCTCGGTCTCATTGGGCAGCCTTCATTTCATCTTGTAGTCTTCAGGTCTGTGGAAAAAATACAACAACGCATTAGTATGAAGGGTGGGGAAAGGACCGATTACAAGGAAAAACATGGATAGAATGGGACAGATGAGAGAGTGGGCAGATCTTATCTCTTTTTTCCCCCCGCCCCTTTTTTCAAAATGACTTCAGAGACTGTGTCGTTGTTTTCGGTTTTTCCGCTTTAATTTCAAGCAGAGTTTGCAGCAGACAGATATTATCAGAGCGTGCTGTATTGGTTTTGATACAAAGTAGAAAAAATGTTGTTATCAAATGTAATAGCTCTGCTATCAGCTACACCCGTATGCTGTCGGTTTTCTGTGTCTGAGCACTTGTTTGTGTGTTGACTGTGTGCGTGTGTGTTGTACAGGGGTGGACAGGGAGCTTACATTCAATAATAATCTCTCGCCTGGGCTCCAAGGTTTTTCTGAGAGAATATTAACAGTGTGTTTAATAAAGGGGAACGATTGAATCGCCCTGGATGACCTTAACCCCATCTCCCCTGACACACTCACACGATCAGTAAAATGACTGAGGCAGCGTGTGAGCGAATATTAACTAGACTGAGGCCTATCTCTTAAATAAACCAGGATTAGTTTGACCTTGATGGCCACACAGCGACCAGCCTCAGCACACAGACTGATTGGCTGAGGAGATTGAAGCAGTAAACAATAAGAAGTAGCTCATTTATCACCTCGCACAGGCACACACTCTGACAGCAGTGGTGAACGCAGCACCGACATGCTGTACATATCTGCACAAGGCATATACACAGAGTGAAAACTAATGTCAGAGAACACAAATAAAACTATTGGCCCTGTGTGGCACCACTGTACCTTAAAAATTTCATGTATGCATTTTTCTACTTAACAACACGTCCTGCGTCATCACTGTTCAATAGGACGAGGAGCAGAAGAGGGCCTGACCTTCGACCTGGGGGTGGAGCTATCCTTTTAGGAACCAAATCTGCATGAGCCAGTCCCTGCAAATGCTGACACTATTCTCATGTACCCCTAAATAACTATAGTGTTTGAATACATCTACTTGGTGGTTTCATTTATTTACTAGCATTTTTGGTTTGCTGCCTCAGAAAAGTACAGTTAGACCACATAACACTAGCAGTGCTTCTAAACTCTGATCACTCGAATGCTCATTTTAGGTTTTTCAGGGGTTCCCTGCTCCAACACACTCAATTCAAACGATCATCTTTAACCTGCATGCAAAATCTTTACTAATATTTTCCTACTCAAGTAGGAAAATATGTATACAGAGGGGTGAAAACACTGATTCTAAAAACTGATATTAGTTTAGTTCAAATGTGCAAAACGTTAGGATCATACGAGCTAAATTGTTCATTTGACTGTTGTGAAGCAGATTTGGTTTTGATTCTGAGAGTCTGAGATTTCTGTGTCGACACAGAGGAGATCAATGGTGTTTTGCTTGTGGTGTGTGCAGCACCGCAAACAAAAAACATCAGCATTATTTCCAACAAAACAATGTCAGTTTTGCTCCAAAAGATCACACCACATAAAAAGGAGGAAGAACATGACGAATTTTGCCATTTTGCTCAGTGTAATTGTTAACATGCACCAAATCCTGTTAACAAAATCCCATTAACATTTATTGAAGTGGGACATCACAGAGGCATCCAGCATCTGAAAACCACAAAGGAAACCTAGCTGCAGAAATAGATTCATGTGTTTATGGGGGTTTTTACATAGAGAAAGTACGATGGCAGGAAAGCAGGGTTTGGATTTGCCAATAACAACAATACATTTGTTAAATCCTGATTTAGCTGCTGTCTAAAATGTTTACAACAACCTGGAGAAACAAAATCCAAGCTTTCGAATTAAGCACCTCAGACTGGGTACAAGAAAGACCATCAGAGGTCCTGGGTGCTGAGCATGTCCGGTGGGTGAAGAGCAGTGACCCTGACTCAGAAGCAGCTGGGCCGCGGGTGAACGGATGGATTGATGGATGAACGGATGCAAAGGCTACTGCTGAGCAGGTGAAGCGAGAACGCTCTTCGTTAACCTGTCAGAACGATGTTTACTGCGGCTGAGGCCGGGGAGAACGGCACGATATTATCATGCCGGCAAACCGCGGGTCACAATGCCAGTCTAATCTCCAACCAGAAAATACTTGACTCAGAAAAGCTATGAATATGATTAGGCCGAGTAACAGATGCTCTCTCACACATCCTTCAGAGAAAACTTGTGTATCCAAGCGCTCAGGAAGTGAGGGAATACAGCTGATTTTCCCAGTGTGCATCTGAGAGAACCGTCCTGCTCTGTTTTTGAGGTTTGGCTCCTCGTTACGATGTACAGTGTCCTACTTTTTTACAGCTTTTCGATCGAGCTCACAATGAAGCCAACTTGCATCAACTTAAAAAAGAAAAAAAAGTCAGCTTGGGGACAACTACTCCTATTTTCATGTAGTAGTGCACACAGGAGCCAGCTCCTTAGTGGTTCAGCACTTCAGTTCTTTGTGCATCGCGTCACATAATGACAACTCCAAGTTAGCTGACAATCATTCGCACCGCAGCTACATGTGTTTGTAGTTACGATGAAAAATGTTGCACTTTTTTTTCCTGCTTGAGGAGAAACTGTCATGTCACAATGGCCACAAAAAAAGGAGCTGTCATACATTTGAATTAGATCCATTTGTGTGTGTGTTGCTTAGTAAGACCATGAAAACATTACAGGACTGCGTCAAAGCAGAAGAAGGCAAACCTGGGTCGAAACCTTCCCGTCTTTTAAATATCTGAAGATTGTGCCAGCACACACACAAGTTCATAAGTCGTCTGTTTCTCATTTTAAATGCTTAATTTAAAGCTTTGCACTGCTATTTTTTTTTTAAGATAAAACAGAGTAGGCTGGCATAGAGAGAGGGACTGTGAGATGGTACACAGTTCAACATCACCCCCTTCTGGACCATCCTCATCAACACAAGACTGAGTGTGACGCGTCACCATGAATGTTTCAATTTCTTCAGTATAAATGCAGCAAAATGGGAGACTGTGATAATTTCATTGGCCAATAATTTTCATCAACAACCTTTCTCGCCCCCCCCTTAACGAAAATGTGACAACACTACGATGAAATGTGATGAATGTACTGATACTTTAATCCCGAATAAAAACGAGATGAAAATATTTTGGAGAGATGGCATGATAAGAACTAATTAAAGTTGTGTAGAACGGCGGGACGAGTTTGGAGGTGATCCAATCAGAAGTAATCTTGTGCGGTAAGGTTAGACGGGCACATTTGATCTGGTAAAACCAGCGCCCATCCTCCCTGTTTCTCATGAAAACGACAGAAAATTTCAACACTTGGCAGAAAGATCAGAGTAGAAAAGGAAAATAAGACACTGAGAAACTCTCACCGGTAAAAATACAACAAACGCTTTCTTTTAATCGTCTGAATTAACTTTAGATTTACTCTGATGTAATCTTATGTTATTTAGTTGACTAAAAGCATTTAAATCCCTAAATTATGACTAAAACTAAATCAGAATTTGCTGTCAAAATCAACACTGATGGGAGTTTGGGCTTCTTTTTGGATATTAATTGAGAGTTACGCTTCTACATACGGTGTCCACAGCCTGGGGAAGGCATCGATTTCCTCCCGAGTGTACTCGCTGAGCTTCTTCGGTATTTCTCTGGGCTGAGGCAGCTCCTCTGTCAGGTTGGCTTGAATGTCATATGGCAGCTCCTGGAGAGAGGTGGATGAAGGAAACGTTAAAGGCATTTGATCCAAGACACAAAAATTCAAAGAGAAAAGGGAGGAAATAGGAGAGAGGAAAGAATTTATAGCAACTGACACAAATAAGGAGACTGTGTGTTACAAATGGTGCCTTATTCAAAGGCCTGGAGGAGGTTTTAAGCTGGGAATAACACGGAGGAAAAGAAAAATAAATAATCAAAAAACACCAAATGTTCAATAGAAACACTGCCTAAACTGTTGTGAAATGCCTCAGGCTTAGAAATGCCATCTCTAAGTACTACTTAGATTCTGCTGTTAGGACCAAAGTCAGGTAATCAGTCGTTCCTCTGTATATGGACACATTTATTCACAGTATTACAAATCAAAATACCTGATGATGGCACTCCCACCATGATAGTAATTACAATCCGCTGATATTTAGATGGACCCCATGTGTCAGTTAACAGCCCATCAAGCACTTTTTATGTTAAATTCATTCCAGAGGCTGTGATGTGTGACGCTGGCTCTAGCCAGTGTAATTTGAAACCAATCAATATGCTCTCAAGTGCCAAAAATGCATGCGAGGCATAATTCACTGCGGCAATGATACGACGCATCTGCTCCGCTTTAAATCAACGACTGAGACGGGACAGTTTGTCAACTCTGATAACCGATTGGACGCATTATTTACATTCAGCCTCAGCTGCATTTAATGACTTTTGGCAGCCAATAAGATGTCATTTTCCACAGTAGGCAGAAAACAATACTTCACTGACATCGACAGTCACTCGTTTATTTACGCGTCCCTATTTACATAATCCCAGTATTAGCATTCATTGGAGGTGTATTTACTGGCCGCCCTGTAAACTTTAATATTTCCTCATTTTATACTGTTTTGGTGTACACTACCACCTAAGGGTCTCTTGAACAAATGGCCAGTTACATATGCTTTCAGGTACACACTTTGGGTTAATCTGACGGCATTTAAGTACCCTAGTTACTTTTAAGTAACAGCTGCAACAGTAAAGTTACCACATCAGACCCAAATAAATGGACATATCACCTTTAACATGGCGCAAGAATTTACACTAATGTAGTCGCGGCCCCCTCCCTGAGCCTGGCTCTGCCAGAGGTTTCTTCTTGTTAGAAGGGAGTTTTTCCTTCCCACTGTCACCAAGTGCATGCTTGTAGGACATTGTTGGGATATTTTCTCTCTTATTGTATTGTCTCTCTTATGATATAAAGCACCTTGAGGTGGTTAAATTGAATAATAAAATAAAATAATAAAATTAAAGCAAACTAGTCTAAATAAAGCCAAACAAGCTCCCCTATGAGTGGAGGCAGTTTAGCACCAAGTGACACACAAAACTGCAGTTACAAAAGCCTAAACACTTCCCCAGAGTTGACGCTTATTAAAGTCAAACTACAATAAGTCTGAATGACTTTAACACAGTGATGAAGTCGGTGATGTCATGTCTAAATGTCTAAAAAGAGCTCATCTTCATGAGTCCTCGCCCTTTTCTGTGATTTGTTCTTCTTAGGGCATCAGCAGAAAGTGAAACAATGGCCTTAAAGATTCATGAGATGAAGTGCAGAGTCACGAGACAACTCTGGTTCCTCAATATTCTTGGTGACGCATCGTAAATATAGAGCTGCTGACAATCCATCCATCCTCTACCGCTTATCCTTGTCATAGGACAAGAGACAGGGTACACCCTGAACAGGTTGCTAGTCTGTCACAGGGCTAACAAATTGAGACAGACAACCATTCACACTCGCATCCACATCTAAGGGCAATTTAGAATCACTAATTAGCCTAACCCCACTAACTGCATGTGTTTGGACTATGGGAGGAAGCTGGAGTACCCGGAGAGAACTCATGTAGACACGGGGAGAACATGCAAACGCCACACAGAAAGACCCCAGCCAGATGATGGAGCCGAACTTAGAACCTTCTTGCTGTGAGCCAACAGTGCTAACCACTGCACCACCTTGCCGACCAGAACTGCTGATAAGTAAAGCTTTAGACAAAAGGGAGAGAGACTAGCGCTTCTGACAAGAGGACAACAACAACCAGATTTAGTAAAAAACCTTAACCTCACAGCCATGCACTCATTCTCTTAATGTACCCTGACTGTCTTTCATTAGTGAGATGATGTGAAACAGGGCTTACATCTTCAGGAAAGATGTGTAATCGCTGCATCATGGTGCGCCGGTGCAGGTTCCGAGGCAGCATGCCGTAAACTGCTAACCTTACGATCTGGAGAGGAGAAGGACAATGAAAATATTGACATAAAAATATTTTCAAAAGTCTGTGTTTATAGCAACAAATTTTCTGTTTTTCTTATATTTTCTTCTAAATTGTTCCTCAATGCGAAGCAGGTTACACAACTTGGATGAAGTTACTGGATTGAGAGAGATGTTGGACAGACGCAGTGCTGACAAATCATTTATGTGTCCAAATCTATTTCTTCCTCTTCGCACGCCAACCCTTCAAATGTCACATCAACTAAATCACCTTCAGGATGCACATCTGTGGTCGCTGACTGGCCTGAAACCAGCAGCTTAGTGCATGTCTCTTCTGGTTTAGTGCACTTCAGACTGGAGACCAGTGCAGGTCATGCACCTACATCGAGTCATTCCCGCATGTCAGGAGCAATTTTACGGTGTACTTTTAGCACACTAGCTGCATATGGGAAAAAAAGTCTACAAACCCACAACTTCTGCAAAAAAACAAAAAACAAAAAAACAAAACACTCTTACTGAGTGCACCACTGCAGAGGCATGCTTATCCTTCACACAGCTTCAGGCGAGGCCTTAACATGCAAAACTCACTTTTATACATTTAAAATTTAAAAAAAATGTTTGATAGATGTCTGGGGGAAAAAAATCATGATAGATATTCTCCAATACTTAATGGATTTAATATTTAATGAAACAGAAAATGCTGTAAATATGGGACTGACTATAGTGAGGCAAGTACTTGAGTTACGATTATGTGCACTTCTTTTCGCCCACTGATGTCTCTGTCATTTTTGTAACGTTTGAATGAGGATCTGTGGAGATTTTCTTTCCCTTATATTCATATTTATTCATTTATACTTCAGGAAACTTCAGGAAGACCAGGAAACACTTGACCCCTGTTTCAATCCAGGGGGTCAGTGTTGACATTGTGGAGGACTATAAATACCTTGGAGTACACATTGACAATAAACTGGACTGGGCTAAAAACACCACAGCACTTTACAGGAAGGGCCAGAGTCGTCTCTATTTTTTGAGGCGACTGAGGTCCTTCAACATCTGCCAGAAAATGCTGAGGATTTTCTATGAGTCTGTTGTGGCCAGTGCGATCCTCTATGCTGTTGCATGCTGGGGGAGCAGGCTGAGGGTCGCAGATGCCAACAGACTTAATAAACTGATCCGTAAGGCCAGCAATGTTGTGGGGATGGAGCTGGACTCCCTCAAGGTGGTGTCGGAGAGGCGGATGCTGTCCAAGATAAAGACAATGTTGGATAACACCTCCCACCCACTCCATGACATGTTGGTCAGTCACAGGAGCTCGTTCAGTGAGAGACTGAGATTACCGAAAAGCACCACTGAACGACACAGGAAATCATTCCTGCCTGTGGCCATCTCCCTGTACAACGCATCCACTTAACACACTGTTTGCTGCTACAACTACACATGTTTCTTTTCCAACTATTTATTTATAAGTGACTTATGTATGTATGTATGTATATATATGTATATATTGTACTATTCTTAGTTAGCGTATTGTCTGTCTTGTCTTAATGTTGGTTTAAAATGGAGCACTGTAACAAAAAATAATTTCCCCCAGGGATCAATAAAGTATTCTGATTCTGATTCTGATATCTTCACCCTGTCTCTGTGTGCCTCGAGTTCATTCATCATTTTCTCATCATTTCTTTTCAAAAACATTTTTTTCAAGGGTTAAAAAAAACTTCCTAAAACAGCTGGATGCTGTTATTTTCTAATCACCTCTAACCAGAAGTATTGAGGTGTTCAGGGACTGTGTAGCGGTGCAGAATAATACACATCTGGTTTTCTAGTAAGTGTCCCAGATGAATAAGGGAGCAGCTGAATGTATCTTTTATTTTCAGTGTGTAAATGGTAAACGGGCTGATTCTTTTCTATTTTATTTGTGCACTCGTAGCCCTTTCTCCTACGAGCCTCACACACACACACACACACACACACACACACACACACACACACACACACACACACACACACACACTTTTTATACTTTAGAGCTTTTATCTGTCACACATGGACTCTCCAGCGGATGCATTGGGGGTAACTTGGGGTTCAGTATCTTGCACACTGGAGGAGCCGGAGCCTGCAGCACCAACCAACTACAGTGCCCATTTTGATTATAATGACGTGACACCAGAGTACATGCTTGTGTCAGGACTGATTCAATAAAAAGAATCAATGACCCTCACTAGAGTTATCCTTCAGCTCCTGTTCTGTTGTTGTTCCTGTTTTTTGAGTCGCTGCTAAGTAACACAGGAGTTTGCATCATTTGTTAAATACAGTATGCAGGTCACAGTAAGTTTGCCTGGAATAATCATGGATTCATGTAAAATATTATGTAAAAAAGCTGCCACACTGGGCTCTACTCTTCTTTCTACACAGGAGAAGAGCTCATTACCTTGAAATCATAAATATGCATCACAACCAAAATCCCAAGAATTATCCTTAAACTGACATTCTTGGTCTGAGTTTCAGAAAATATCAAAATACCTCCATCAACCAGCACAAATCCACTGCTGCTTAATCCCACTCCTCAGCACTTTATATTAATATGCATGAGCAGCACATACGAGGAAAGGGATGAGTGTCAAACCAGGAAGCACCTCCACTGCAGAGCATGTGGCACACTTGTCTCTGTGTGGTTTAATTAATCATACCTACAATATAATCAAATTCTTGGTGTGAGCTAAGGTTTAAAATTCACTCTAAACAACACAAAGAGGAGAACAGAAGCCAGCAGCACTTACAGCTTTTGGGTCCTTATGATGGAGCTGAGCAGCTGTGACTTGTTTGAATCCACCAGGGTACCTTTAAAAGAAAATGAATAAATTACGACAAATCTCTGCCAGTCCAATTTTATTTCATGAACTGAAATTGGCATTTATTGCTCTGATGATGCTTTTTTAGTTACCAGTTCGGATTATTTTTTCAAATTAGCCCAACATCATGCTATCCATTTTACAGAAATACACATGCTGAAGGCAACATTTACTGTAGTATTTATATGTTCATGTGAAAGCCAGCAGGCTCACTGAAAATCCAGAGGTAATTTTTAATTATAACGTTTTGTGAAGCAGTGGCTGCTGCTCTCATTAGGAGGCGTGTGTGGATGCAGACTTTGAGTCAGAAGAGGAGGGACTGTGACGTGAAACAATGAAACGCAGTATATTCTAAATCTGAGGATTTCTGTTCATACAACTGCCAGAAAAATGTTGCAGGAAGAAACTTGAAAATTCTGATTTAACTTTTCAGACTGAGCTTACACAGCAAAGACGTCAAATCAGACATAAACGAGTATTTCTGCTGTTCAGTAGAGCTGGGCGATAGAACGATAACGATATGTATCGCGATATAACTTTTTCTCGATAGAAAAATTAAACTATTGCGATAGACCTCGCCGCTCTTGTCCTCTTAAAAAAAAACCAAAAAAAAAAAAAAAAAACAGCCAATCCAACTTACGTAGCGCAGAGCCGAACCAATCACAGCCGCAGCGTCACGTCACGTGACTTGTTACGTACAGCACAAGTGCCAAGCCGCACATGTGTATTTGTTTGGGAAGCAGCCAGCCACCGTACCGCCCGGGTAATGGAGGAAATGAGTGTGCCGACTAGAAAAATCAACCGAGCGTGACCGAAGAGAAAACAGATGATGGTTCCAATGCCGGAGAGATTGTCAAACGGAAGAGCCATAGAAGTTCCGTAGTGTGAAGGTATTTCGGCTATTTCAAGTCTGACAAAAAACAGAGTAGCGTGCACTGTAAATTGTGCCGAAAGCAAGTCTGGAAATACAATAAACTGGTGCATGCGCTACGTCCACACGTACCCGGGTATTTTTGAAAACGCAGATTTTTCTATGCGTTTGCACCTTTCGTCCACACGTAAACGGCGTTTTTGGTCACTGAAAACGAAGATTTTTGAAAACTCCGTTTTTGCATTTACGTGTGGACTAGAAAAACGGAGAAAACGCAGCGTCAAAGGTGTGCGCATTTTTTGACATCACACTGTGCGCCACGTTATTGTTTCGGTGAAATGAATTTCTACAATACTGTTACTGTTAATTCTACTCTCTGCAGTGTTTAAATGCTTACACACACACACAGTTACGGTCCCTCCACACATACGACTCGGTTCTGCTTCTATGCCCCAGCTTTGTTTACTTTTCCCACCGAGGCTTCTAGACTTCTGATTGGCCAACATTTCTGCACGGTTAGGAATCTAGCGCCACCTGCTGCTTTGGCATGTTCATAGCAGCGTTTTCCTTCATTTCTGCCTTTATGTGTGGACGGGATTATTTTTTAAAACGAAAACGGAAAATCTCCGTTTTCAAAAATACCCGTGTACGTGTGGACGTAGCCTCAGTCTCTGACTGGAAGCGCTAATTCGTCATTCGGCTTTTGTCAGACTAAAGTAACTGTTAAAACTGTTTGAAAAGCTCAGCTATACAACAAGGAGAGATTGAGAATTTCCTTTTAGTTCTCAGTTTATTTGATATTGACAAAAGTTAGTCAGTTTTGTCTGTTCTTCTGTAAAACAAACTAAGATTTATTTTTAGAATTAATATTTTGTTTCTAAGTGGAATTGACAATTTAGTCTGTTTCGTTTGTTCTATTTTGAAACTTAAACGCTTTAGCGGCTGCCTTTTGTGTAGTTTGCAATATTTGCCTTTATTTATCTGAAAAAGTCTCATGTTCCTTAAGTACATCTACCCTGTTGAACCTATTATGGGAAATAAATATTTAAATAAAAACAAGCTGCTGATTATTTCACATTTTACTTGTGAGCAACGGCACATTTAAATCTTACAAATATAGTTATTTGGCTTATATCGTGATAGATATCGTTATCGCCTGAAATGAAAAAAACATATCGTGATATGAAAAAATCTTATATCGCCCAGCTCTACTGTTCAGTGACCCAAAAAACCTCATTTACATCACTGTTGGCAGCAGACTAAACAAAGCTTTATGTAGGCCTCGCTTTGTCCTGCTTTGAACTGGAAACATGAAATTAAAATCATGACAGATGGCACTATACACTTACCCCGTGTGTGATGAGTAGACTTTCTGTTCCCATTTGTTCCCAGAGAAAGCTATGTGTTTGCTGTTTATCACCACCACATGGTCACCACAGTCACCTGTGAAGATGTTCAAAAGGTTTGTTTTCAGGCTCAATGCATGATTAAAAAGCCACATTATTCTGTTTTAAAGAGAGGAAGACTAGCACATATAGCTGCTCTACCAATGACGCCACTACTAAGAGCAGCAGCTACCTTGTGAGACTAAGGCTTAGCTTTACTAAAACATATTGTTATTCCAAAGTATAACTGAGAAGGAAGGGAAAAACATTTTTAAAGCTTGTCCTCTGCTGCCACCATGTGGCAGTTCTATATAAAAGTAGATGCTTCTGTCATAATGTCATAATCCAGACGAGGAAATCCCAAAAATTGATTCTGTTTAACTGGATGTAGTGTTTTCAGTGGTAGAAATGTTTCATCACTCATCCAGGTGACTTCTTCAGTCTCAGCTGACTGCAGGTTTCCCCAACCTTATAAAGGGTACATTTGTACAATGACTGCAATTAGAGCTGGGCGATAGAACGATAACGATATGTATCGCGATATAACTTTTACTCGATAGAGAAATTAAGCTATCGCGATAGACCTCGCCGCTCAAGGTCAGCCAATCCAAATTAAGTAGCGCAGAGCCGAACCAATCACAGCCGCAGCGTCACGTCGCGTGACTTGTTACGTACAGCACAAGTGCCAAGCCGCACGTGTGTTTGTTTGGGAAGCAGCCAGCAGGTAATGGAGGAAATGAGTGTGCCGACTAGAAAAATCAACCGAGCGTGACCGAAGAGAAAACAGATGATGGTTCCAATGCCGGAGAGATTGTCGAACGGAAGAGCCATAGAAGTTCCGTAGTGTGAAGGTATTTCGGCTATTTCAAGTCTGACAAAAAACAGAGTAGCGTGCACTGTAAATTGTGCCGAAAGCAAGTCTGGAAATACAATAAACTGGTGCATGCGTCACACTGTGCGCCACGTTATTGTTTCGGTGAAATCAATTTCTACAATACTGTTACTGTTAATTCTACTCTCTGCAGTGTTTAAATGCTTACATATACACACAGTTACTGTCCCTCCACACATACGACTCGGTTCTGCTTCTATGCCCCAGCTTTGTTTACTTTTTCCCACCGAGGCTTCTAGACTTCTGATTGGCCAACATTTCTGCACGGTTAGGAATCTAGCGCCACCTGCTGCTTTGGCATGTTCATAGCAGCGTTTTCCTTCATTTCTGCCTTTATGTGTGGACGGGATTATTTTTAAAACGAAAACGGAAAATCTCCGTTTTCAAAAATACCCGTGTACGTGTGGACGTAGCCTCAGTCTCTGACTGGAAGCGCTAATTCGTCATTCGGCTTTTGTCAGACTAAAGTAACTGTTAAAACTGTTTGAAAAGCTCAGCTATACAACAAGGAGAGATTGAGAATTTCCTTTTAGTTCTCAGTTTATTTGATATTGACAAAAGTTAGTCAGTTTTGTCTGTTCTTCTGTAAAACAAACTAAGATTTATTTTTAGAATTAATATTTTGTTTCTAAGTGGAATTGACAATTTAGTCGTCTGTTTCGTTTGTTCTATTTTGAAACTTAAACGCTTTAGCGGCTGCCTTTTGTGTAGTTTGCAATATTTGCCTTTATCTATCTGAAAAAGTCTCATGTTCCTTAAGTACATCTACCCTGTTGAACTTATTATGGGAAATAAATATTTAAATAAAAACAAGCTGCTGATTATTTCACATTTTACTTGTGAGCAACGGCACATTTAAATCTTACAAATATAGTTATTTGGCTTATATCGTGATAGATATCGTTATCGCCTGAAATGAAAAAAACATATCGTGATATGAAAAAATCTCATATCGCCCAGCTCTAACTGCAATTAACACCACTGAAGAACAATGGGTGGGATGAAGGCCAGTAAGAAATAAAGTTCTCCTTTTTACTTCAAGTGCTGCTTCAGCTTTTACCTCTGCAGTGCTGTACCACAACATGCTTAAACTAAGGGTTTGTTGTGGTTTAAAAACAATACCTCATATATACACAATGAAACAGTTAAAGTGAGTTACAGTGAGAATTTGTTCATGACTGTCTGGTGAGTGTGAGATGGAGTTCCTACTCACTCAGAGCATGGTAGATAGGTTTGTGTTTCCCCTGTAATCTAATAGAACACATAGTTGCAATCTTCCCAGGCGGCTGCATCCTGGCATCAATCAGGAACCAGGAACGGGCAAAGGTCGCCCATTGCTGAACGAAGTCAAGGAGAAAAACTTAAATTACATATGCTAAGGCAAAGACCAAGGAACTGATCGTGGACTTCAGGAAGACCAGGAAACACTTGACCCCTGTTTCAATCCAGGGGGTCAGTGTTGACATTGTGGAGGACTATAAATACCTTGGAGTACACATTGACAATAAACTGGACTGGGCTAAAAACACCACAGCACTTTACAGGAAGGGCCAGAGTCGTCTCTATTTTTTGAGGCGACTGAGGTCCTTCAACATCTGCCAGAAAATGCTGAGGATTTTCTATGAGTCTGTGGTGGCCAGTGCGATCCTCTATGCTGTTGCATGCTGGGGGAGCAGGCTGAGGGTCGCAGATGCCAACAGACTTAATAAACTAATCCGTAAGGCCAGCAATGTTGTGGGGATGGAGCTGGACTCCCTCAAGGTGGTGTCGGAGAGGCGGATGCTGTCCAAGATAAAGACAATGTTGGATAACACCTCCCACCCACTCCATGACATGTTGGTCAGTCACAGGAGCTCGTTCAGTGAGAGACTGAGATTACCGAAAAGCACCACTGAACGACACAGGAAATCATTCCTGCCTGTGGCCATCTCCCTGTACAACGCATCCACTTAACACACTGTTTGCTGCTACAACTACACATGTTTCTTTTCCAAATATTTATTTATAAGTGACTTATGTATGTATGTATGTATATATATGTATATATTGTACTATTCTTAGTTAGCGTATTGTCTGTCTTGTCTTAATGTTGGTTTAAAATGGAGCACTGTAACAAAAAATAATTTCCCCCAGGGATCAATAAAGTATTCTGATTCTGATTCTGATTCTAACAAGCTGAGACATCTCAGCATCAGAAACCAAAGAAGGCCTGTTAATTTTCCAAGCTCCAAAATTGTAAAGATGGGCAGCTTAAAATAATGGACATGCCAAACTGTCCCTTCAAACTATAGTTGGCAAAATGTTTACTCTTCCTTGTAGACAATTTTAATATCCTAACCTTTCAGCAATTAGTCAGCTGCTAAGAGAGAAAACTGGTTTCTTCTGATCTTTTTCTCCAAAACACTTAACCTGACCGGTCCCTCATTTCTAATCTTAGCTATCCTGGTCACTCCAAGCAAAACTTTCAGCATCAAAACTCAAAACCATACATCATAACAAAGTCTCGCTACCATCTTGTAAACCTCAGGGTAAAAAGTTATTGCCAGTGTTTGTATATATTTTTTAATGTCTACGTTATAATCAACCCAATCCTTTCTCCCAGTTAAAATATATTTATAGAACTGGTGTCACAACAAGACATTTGTAACATTTGTCACTGAGCAGCTTCTACCTGGTTACAGAAATACTCTTTCTGGTTCAAAATGACAAGACATCTTTCATGAGATAAAATATAGATCAATAAATCATTTAGAACAGGTGAAATGCATTTTCTGGTAAATACAGGTGGCAAATGATCATCATTTTTTTTAAACACTAGATCATGTGTTTAAATTATTTTAAGTATTTCTTACTTCTTACTACAGAGCCAAGTAAGAAGTAAGATAGAAATGGTGGCGAGGATTAAATCTCATATTAAGACAAAACTTAAGAGTCTGTAGAAGAACTGTTTCAAACAGCTAGCATCAAAATAGCAGTATAGCAACTCTCTAGGATAAAACCATATGAGAAACGACGTTAAGTCAAAGACTAGACGTTTTAAGTGGTACATTTCACTAACTGAAGGTTAGAGTTATAGTAAATGGACAATAAGACCTTCGATTTCTTTTAGAAAGCCTCTTAACTACTGGAGGCAGTGCACTCGTTCACAGCTAGCTGTTAAAATTTCTCTCATGTAACAGTGTCAGTGCCGTTCAGCGACGCTAGCTACCAGCAACCATTAAATAACAAAAAATACAAACATAAGGTGGAACTAATGCAGCCCACAGCGTCTCAGATTACCTGTGCAGATCTGGAGAAACTGGACATTTTAGATTAAACTACTAGCGCATCCTCTAAATAGTTGACCCCAACGTGAGCTTCGGTCCGCTACGAAATTATGTTCGGTTGAAATAAGATATTTTTAAGGGTTCCTAGGTTCCAAATTAATCTATATTTATCGTGAGCTCATGTAGTGTCCGGCACTACTGTATATTCACGATTATACATATTTTAACTGACAGTATAGCTCGATATTTAGCTAAAAATTAGCTTCAATTATAATTCTGTAGTATTTAGTTTCTACCCGGTGGTATTTTTACGTGACATCTTAACGTGGTTACCTCACTTCCTTCTCGCGAAAGAGAGAGCGGGGAAATTTGACGGCCCTTCTTTGGCAGAGTGATCAAATTGCTTTGACTTGTTTGTTATTAGAAAAGGAGTGTTTGCTTTGGTTTGTTTCCCTCTGTAAAACTTTTGGTTATTGTTGGCCATTTATTGTTGATATAACCTGCCGTCTGACTGACAATGAGGACTTTAGAGGAGGTGCGGGCCACTCTGCAGATCGCCAAACTCAAAGAGGAGGACTTACAGAAAACTATCCACTGTCTGTCCTTTGGGCCAAACGTTTCATCTGCGGACTACTGCCTGATGGAGCTCGACGACACACTCTGCAAACACATCGAGGCTGGCCAAAGGTAAAGCTGATTGTAGTGAAAATTCCCGTGAAGAGACTGACAGCAAAGAAAATGTTCCTCTGCTAGTTTGGGGAACAAGTCAACAACCTTTCAAAGTTATTGTGGATTTAGGTTTTAATGATTGATTAGTGAAAGTGTAGGAACTACAATTTTCTGCTTCAGAAAATCAGAGCTGAAGTGCAGGGTGGACGTGCATGAAGCTATATGTAAATATAAACTAATTGACCACTTTTTTAGGTATACCTGTTCAACTGCACATATAACGCAAATATCTATTCATAGCAGTAGCTCAGTGCATTTAGGGATGTAGACATGGTCAAGATAACCTCCTGAAGTTCAAATTGAGTTTTAGAATGGGGAAGAAGGGTGGTTTAAGTGACTTTCAACATTGGTTGTTGGTGCCAGACAGGTTGGTCTGAGTATTTCAGAAACCGCTGATCTACTGAGATTTAAATAGAGTGGCCTGAAGAGAGATAATATCCAACGAGTGGCTGTTTTTCTGGGAGAAATCCCTTGTTAATGTCAGGGAACAAAGGAGAATGACCACTTAAAGCTAGCAGGAAGGCAACAGTAACTCAAATATCCACTTGTTACAGCCACGGTCTGAAAAAGCATCTCTGAATGCACAACAGGTCAAACACCGAAGCAGGTGGAGTACAGCAGCAGAACACCACACCAGGTGTCACCCCTGTCAGCTAAGAACAGGAAACTGAGGCTACACTTCGCACAGACCGGTCAAAATTGGACAACAGAGTTGAAAAACATTGCCTGGTCTGAATACTCTCAATTTCTGCTGTCACATTCAGATGGTAGGGTCAGTATTTGTCATGAAAACAGTTCAGACTTGTGGTGGTTTTGTAAGACAGGGAGAGATATTTTCTTGACGCACGTTAGTGCTAAAGGACCATCGTTTAAATGCCACAGCCTACCTGAATATTGTGGCTATCGATCCTTTTGTGATCAGTGTACACATCTCGTGATGGCTGCTTCCAACAGGATAACATACAAAAACTCAAATCATCTCAAACTGGTTCCTTGTATCCACAGTCACCACATCTCCACCGAGTAGAGCACCTTTGGGATGTGGTAAAACAGGGGGGTTGTTATTATGGATGTGCAGCTGACGAATCTGCAGCAACTGTATGATGCCAACATGGACAAAGAAATGTTTCCAGCAACTTGTTTAATCTAGTCCATGAAGATTAAAGGCAAATGGGTCCAGCTAGGCAAACTTGAAAGTTAAGTTTACCTGGTGATAACTAATAACTAACTTTTTTCCCTCTTTGCCAGTCTAGTGATTCGGGGCGATAAAGACGAACATGCAGTGGTTTGTAGCGACGACAAGACCTACAGTCTAAAAATAGCTGACACATCCAACCTGCTGCTGTTTCTTCCTGGATGCAGAACACCAGACCAGCTGACCGACACCGAGGACAGCTCTCATGTTGTGCACGCTCAGGTAGGACCTACACGGGTGTCTTTCTTTGACTGACAAGCACAAACTTATAGTCGGTGCATAAAAATAGATTCCTGTTGCAGATATGGGGGTTTTGTAACAGCTACTGGGAACTGAGGAAACAGCGACCAAGACTGAAGAAGCTAAAGAGGCTTTTAATGGAAAATCCTTACGAAGGACCTGCGTTAGGAGGGCAGCAGGAGAATACAGAGAACAGGGTGAATACACCCCGTTAGATCTTTTCATGTCGATGCTGATGTTGCTGTAGCTGTTAGTAACCAGTTTGCCCTGTTCCCAGTACACAATGCAGGATCTGCTGGAGAGGATTCAGGCCAGTGAAGAGGAGATAAGGACACACTTAGAGACCATCCATGCCTGTCAGATAGATGGTAAACAGTGATGTCATTTTTATTTAACATCATGACAAAACAGATAGCTACCAGCTCTTCAACAAGAGCATCCTTTTTCCTTCCAGGATACTGGCGCGTTCTGGACTTTGACTATGAGATGAAGCTGCTTGGTCATGTGACTCAGCTGGTGGACTCTGAGTCTTGGGCCTTCAGCAGGGTTCCCCTTCAGACCAGTTTAGATGAGCTGGCCCCACTCGAGCCCAGGTCTGTGATCCTTATCTTCACCTCCAGAGATCAACAAATAGTAACATAAAGATGCAGATGGAGTAAAGTTGCAGTGATTGTTTTTAACATACCCAAGTGACACAGTTTAAGAGGCTATAGTGACTTTCTGAGCTTGTATTTTATGGCTACATAGTGATGTTTCCTTTTCTGTTCACAGAGAGATGATCGAGCACTGTTTGAACTGCTATGGGAAACGCTATACTGAAAATGGTGAAAATTTGACCTTCGCACCACAAAACTAGAAGGATTGCACACAATTCTCAGCTGCTTGGTAATGAAATGTGTTTTGTGTCCTTTATCTATACAGGTGAAGTGTTTTATGCACTAAATGAGGACAAAGTCTGTTGGGGTATCGCACTGATGCTGCTGCACAATGCTGTCAAGTTCAACCTGAAGGAGTTTCAGGAGGTCTGGCAGCAGAGCGTCCCAGAGGGCATGAGTACAAGACTGGACCAGCTAAAGGTGAACCTGTACACCTTTTGTCCTTTATGATGTATTCAGAGTGAGAAAAGTGTTGGGAGTTAGAATATAAGCTGTGTATTTGGGCATTTTCATTGTTTTTAATTAAGGAAATCCTCACAGGCTTGGCATTCACTTATCCATAGGATTCCCCAGACATATCTTTAGTTTACTGAGTTTTTCTCTGTTTCTCTCTTAAGCCAGTGTGTATCCCGTTGTGTTTGAGAAGCTACTTTCCAGAGTTTAGCTTAGTTTCCTGACTGGTGTTGTCTGTATTGTATATCTTCCAGGGCATTGCCCTGTTGGACCGCACCTCCCGCCCAGAGACCATCTGCCTGCTGCGTGTGGAGGACCTCCCAGAGGACACGGTGGAACGCTTTAACCACCTTTTTACACTCCGAGAGAAATGGACAGAGGAGGATATAACACCATACATACAGTTAGTGTTATCCATACAAATTATTAAGGGCTTTAATTAAAGAAACACAAAGAGCTTGTGAGTAAACCGAGTCCCATTTTTTGCTTATTACAATGTGTAACGCTCCATTTCCTCATCCAGAGATCTGTGTGGAGAGAAACAGACCACCGGAGCCCTCCTGACCAAATACGCTCGGTCTTCAATGCAAAATGGGATCAAGGTTTTCAACTCCAGAAGGCCCGTGGCTACGTGAACACTCCTACTGTAAAGTTATTTTTACTGTTTGAAGATGTATCCATGTGAATCTGTTCATTTCACCCTGTCACTTTTTTGATGCTCTGTGAAAATCTGTTTGCTAAAAATGCCTGTTAGCACGTTTTCAGCTGCTCCTTTTTGTCTCATGTGTAAAATCATTGAATAATAAAGTTATCAGAAAAACAAGTTTTTGTTTTCTGTTGACAAACTTAGACCTTTTTTATTGTCGGCAGGTTAATGCAATGTTGGAATTGTCCACAAGGTGGTGCCATATGCGGAGTAATATACAGCTGTCAAAAGTTTATGTCCACTCATCTTGGGGATGAATGTCATGGTAATGATTTCTGGGTTTTAATGATTTCTTTGACGTGTTTCTTTTCCAGAGCGGAGTGACTGTACAGAAAACATCATTAATGACTTTCAAAAACAAGAATGCTTGCACAAGTTTGAATTTATTTTAGGTTTTCTTTAATCCACACAGGGTCAGACGTATACATATAGAATAAAATATATATACATACCCCCACTAATATTTTGTTATAAATCCCTTGGCAACCAGTCACTTTTGAGAATTCATCAATACACTTCTGGCTTCTTGATCTTTGACCCACATTCTTGGCAGAATTGGTAGAGTTCATTTAAATCAGTTGGTTTCCCAGCACAGACTCGGGTTGAGGCTTTGGGAAGGTCATTCCAAAAGCTTAATGTTAGCCTCCTTATCCTTTCCACAACCAGTTTTGTTTTGTGTTTGGGATCATTATCCTGTTGGAAAACCTAACTATCCAGGTTTTAACCATCTAGCTGTCAATCTGAGGTGAAGTTGAAGAGTAGTCCTCCATAATTTCATGCACTTTGTGAAATGTACCGGTAGGAAAACAGCCCAGAGTATGATGCTACCACCAACATGCTTGACAGGTGGTATGTTCTTAGCTTTGAAAGCCTCACCTTTACTCCTCCAAAGGTACCGCTTGTTGTGGCCACACGGCTCTTTGTATCGACCACAAAATCTTTCTCAAGAACACTTTTGGCTTGTCCATGTGGGCAGCTGCAACTTTCAGTCTCGCTCAAAGACATTTGTTTTGGAGCAGGGGCTTTTTTCTTTGTCGGCACCCTCTCAGTCCAGTAAAACTTACTTCACTGTGGACCGTCACGCTGGTGTTTCAGTAGTTTTCAGTTCGTGCCAGGGTTGAGCTTTGGTGGTTCCTGGGTTGATCCTGAACATCCTAACCAACCTCCAGCCATTTGAGGGCGACAGTTTGGGTCTTCTTTGAGATCTTGGTGACAAATCTTAAATACGGTTCTTTGAAATGCTGATCTTGAAATCTGTAGTTGTTTAGAAATGGCTCCAAGAGACTTTCCCAACTTGTGAAAATCTATAATTCTTCTTAGAGATTCCCTGAGTTCCTTGGACTTTCCCAGTATTGGCCAATCCAGTGAGTGCTGTTGATCAAATCCCTTTTATATTGGCAAAGGCAAACCACAAGTTGTGGTCAAGCATGAGCACTAATGAGAAGTTAATAGGCTTTGGCCATGTCAAGTCAAAGGTTGTTGTAGGGTGCTGGTTTAGCTCACTGGATTAATCAGGGAACCCATATGCTGCTACGGCTAGTACAGAGAGCTGGTTGAAATCTGGCCATTTGCTGCATGTCTTTCTCCTGTCATAAAGGCTAAAAAGCAAAAAGACAAGTCGTAGCACCACTTATTAAAAGATTTAAGTCAGTGTAGAAATAAATGTGAGCCTGTATCTGTACTTTTGACCCTGAGTGGGTTAGATAAAACCCAAAATAGTTTCAACCTGTTTTTTTAAAGTCATTAAAGATGTATGCACTACAGTCATTCCACCATAGAAAAAGAACAGCTCAAAGAAATGATGAAAAGCCTCAAATTACCATGACATTCATCCCCATGATGAGTGGATGTAAACGTCTGACCACAACTGTACATAAACCAAGCATGCTTTAATAAGTCTGGTTCTCCAAAGTAAACAGATTACATTTGAAATTGATTGTTTTGATTTGCTAGCCTGCCTGATGTCTTCTGGTTGATTCAGACTATCGGATTACTCCAGAAAGGAAATGAATATGTTTCATGTTTGGACAAAAAAAAGACACGTTAAGCACAGTGTCATGGTTTACAGATTTGCTTAACAAATGAACGATCAGTTTGATCTTGGATACTTTTGACCGGATCTGATCCTGGGAGGAGACAGAAAACCCTTTGGGATTGTGCCAGGAAGGGCATCCGGCATAAATATCAGTGGAGCTATCTGCTGTGGTAACACCTTGTGAATAAGAGGTCACAAGCAATTGACAAAGCCTTTGCCATTTTCCTTGCAATATTCCAACTAGCCAATTCATTGGTAAGTAAAATAAAGCAACACTGCTCGCTACATCATGGAATAATGGCGTCCATTCGGGATGAATATTTGAGGATACTGAAATTCAGTCAAGCAGGATAAAATAAATTCAGAAAGCACTGTGCTTTAAATAGGACACGTCACTGTCTGGCACATATGTTTAACTCGAGCATGCAAAACACCCACAGATGCAGACTGTTCCTTCATTACCACAACTGTCTGAATGTGAGTCAGTGTTAGTGACACATGAAGATCTCACCAGACACGACACAAAGCTGATAATTTCCGTGTTTCAACACACACGCTGAGTTTATCTGGCTGGCTGACTATCCTTGACTTCACCCACTGGAAGTGCTGACTTGTCAGTGCATGGGGTAAGAGATCCCAGCTGTTTGTTGCAGCTGCTGTGATGGTCTACATAACACGCACAAAGTGATTAATAATCTTTACTTTCTCTCCTCCCATGTGTGATCCACCATCATATCTGCTCCTGCTCGTCTATTCTGCTTTCTTCTTCTTCTTTCTGTGAACTAGATGTGTAGTGTGATTTGCTCTGGTGTCATTCTTCCCCCTTTTTTCACAGAAACAACATTAAAAGAAAGAACTGCAGCTAATGAGAAGATGGGTGTTAATGTGTAGTACGATCAATGTCAGCTGTTACTTCAACTGAAACTGGCACTGGGGGAAATACAAAGACTCTGAAAATACTTAGAAAAATTAACCACAAATGATTTTTTTTCTTAAAGTGAAAACCATTACAGCTTTTAAAGGTTCCTTAAAGAAGACTAGAAACAGAGAAAGACGTGGACTCAGGAGTTCCCCAACTTTGTAGTCCATTTCTTTAATTTCACACACCTTAAACAAACCTCCTATTGCACATAACATTACAGTACTCAGATCTATATTTTATCCTTCCTTGTCTACAATAACCCTAAATTTAAAAACATATTCATTAAAAAAATAATTTCTCCTCATTCATAACATAATATACTCTTCTGTGTTAAAAATCATTATGTAAAAGCATCTCTTTGATACGAAGGAGTATTAGGGCCACATTAAGAAAAACATGTATAGATCATTTTGAGAATAAAGTTAAAATTTCGAGTCGAAAAACTTTTTCATGGAAAAAAAAGTCATAATGTGAATATTACAGTTGTTTCAAGACAAACTGCCATGGTTGCTCTACCCTCTGCTTCAGATTCAGTTTTAGTAACAATAAAGGAAACAGCACACAAACACAGTGTGGTTGATAAGTATAAAGATGGTGCAGAAAGCTGCATGTGGTCAGATGGAAAAAACACAAACTCGGAGGAGTGCATTTGTGCAAAATGAAATAGCTGTTAAGCTTTTATCGATGGTTATACTGTCGTGCAAAAAAGAGGATGTATGTTGTATCACAAGACGGCTGATCAGTTTGTGTCACTAACTAATCTACACAAGGCATTTTGTAGATGGTATAGCAAAGGTGGCAGTTTGTCTTGAAACAAAAAGAAAGAAATCATTTTGAACAGAATGTCAGTTTTTCATCTGAATGGACTTTGGATCAAGTCTTTTTTAGAAATATAATTTAACAAGAGTTTTGCTTTATGTAAAGATGTACAGTTCACAGCAGGTCGTGCTATCTGGGCAGCATTTCCTGCAGGTCTGCCACGACATAAGCAACCACGGCCCACAATGCCGAGCAGAGGTCCATGTCTCGAGGGTCCTGGACGCTCATGGTGTCGCCTTCACTGTGGTGGAACCAAAAGTAACGGCTGTCTGCCACGTGGAGGCTGGCACCTGGATGACACAGGGACAGAATGATGCACAAAGAGCGTCACAAAACATGCTGGAAAATCTGAAACTTCAGCTCTGGAAACAGTTCTGGACTCAGAGTTTCGCAGCTGTAAAGAAGCATCGTCATTGTGTCTGGTTTATTCCTTTAGAATATTTCTCTTTATGACTGGTCACAGCTGTAATTTGTAATTTGTGTCCTTGTAATTTGAAACTAACGAAAACCACCAAAGGAAAATAATCTGCTCTGAGCCTCAGTTTACATTCTAATTTTATATCGACTTCTTGTCTAAGCTATTAAAAATGCTTTGCTTATGTTTATGTATTAGAAAATGTTGTATTTACTGTGTACTCAAGGCTTTAATTTAGTTTGTGACCTAGAAATCATATTAAACCTATATTTAGTAAGTGACATTCAGTTAACAAAGGATTTTCTGAGCTAATAGCTGAAAACTGGGCATGTTTCGACATGTTTTACAAGCGTTTACAAAAGAAGATGTGGCAGGCCTAAAAAGAAAAAAGAAAAAACTATCAGCAGATGTAGAAGCCTCATCAGAAATAGTCTCAGTGGAAGAATGGCTGTCAAGAAGCCATTTCTAAGGAAGAGAAACAGGGAGAAAAGGCTGACGTATGCTAAATTACACAAGTACTGTGATATTTAGTTTACACAAGAACTGGATGAGAACAGAGGAACAGGCTCTGATGGAGTGATGAATTCAAATTTTAAAGTTTTGTTCAAATCATCATCAATTTGAGGTCAGCAGAGACATACAACAGTGAGTGTTTACAGCAAAACACGGTGGAGTCTCTCATGGTTTGGGACTGAATTTCAGCCAGTGGTGTTGGAGATCTTATCATAATTGATGGAATTATGAATGTAGAAAAGTGCAATCACTATGCAATACCATTGGCCTCCCCAGACCTCAACAATATTGAAGCAGTGTGGGATCATCTTGACAGAGATGATGGGAGAACTGACAAAAAGGCAGTCAACATCCAAAGAAGAGCTTTGAATGTTCTTTAGGAACCATGGAGAACTATTCCTGAAGACTTCTGAAGAGTTCGGGTTGTCAAACCAAATATATATTTAAACTTGTTAGAATTTTGCAAACTCTGTTTTTGCCTTATATAGTATATTTCCGTGTATGTTTGTGCTTGCCTCATCAAATCACTGCATTAATTTCCCATTTTCCAAGCAAAATATAAAGAAATGAGGGGTAAGTTAGTAGTGTACAT
Source organism: Rhamphochromis sp. 'chilingali' (assembly GCF_963969265.1). Lineage (NCBI taxonomy): Eukaryota > Metazoa > Chordata > Actinopteri > Cichliformes > Cichlidae > Rhamphochromis > Rhamphochromis sp. 'chilingali'. The sequence continues at coordinate 9,840,809 of NC_137938.1, forward strand.
TAGTATTGTTAATGTTGTATTGTATATGAGTCTGTATGTAATGCGAGAGTTACTTTATCAGCTAAAAACACACGTATAGGTTTAACAGATTTGTTGTAACAAAAAGTTCTGTTATGGTGACTATTTGCTGTTCTTCTTTTCTTTTATAGGGTGTAGTAATTGTTATTCTGCTTTTTATACACTTGTATTCATTGAAGGAACCGCAGACTACTATTTTCTAAAACCATTTAAAGGCCAAGATGACCCTGCTTGTACTTGAGTTATTCTTTATAATGTTAAAGTCTTAAAATCTCCACCCATTCCCTAAATAAATCTTTTAGCTTCCATCCAGATTATTAAAAAAAATTCCCACTGCTAGTAATGCTGACCAGTCACTCACAGACACGTGAGTTCCCTTTAGAACAGTGTGGCCCCACATTTATCCAAAATTAGCAGAAAGTTCTGCTTAAACATCACTTCAAGGTTAAAATGTAGGATATAATGGAAAAAATATAATCCTGTGTCACATTGGTGACCTGTCCAGGGTGCACCCTGCCTCTCCCCCTATGGTAGCTGGGATAGGCTCCAGCCATTTCTGCGATTCTGATAAGGATAACAGGACAATAATTGATTGATGAATAGAAAAATATACATTTATATGGGAAAGTTTAGGAATGCTAAGCAAACTGTAACATACCTGAAACTCGATGAATACAAAGTGTGAAATGCATACAAACTGAAATAAGATGTGAAAGGTCAGAGAATGTAACACATATCCTAATAAACAACTCAACTGTTTTGTTTTTTTAATGTATTGATTTTTTTAATCAATTTCATCAAACTATAATAAACTGCAGTAAACAGAACCTGCACTATATAATACGGTACTGTAGATGGCAGTGTAAAAAACAGAAATCTGCCCAGAAACAAACAGAAGAACCCAGGAGCAGTTTGGTTTTGGTTAGCGGTGTCAGTCACGTCGAGGAGGTGTTATTTTCTTCAATGCAAACGTAAACTCCCATTGTATACACTGCCACAGGAAGACGAAGTGAAGGAGCAGTGGTTAAATTCATTTTCACTACTATTCCTCAGCAGTACAACCCCAACCGCGTATAGTGCTCATTCATTTTACCGAGAGCTGCTTCCTGAAGCGGTTCAATGCTGGATTTTCGCAGTGGTTAGTCCTGAAAGACGAGTCAGTTCCCACTTTGCTGGGAAAATCTGGAGAGTCATGAGTGAGTGTGCTCTGTTATATTTTTACTGCTGTTACAGTGCAGAGCTGCTTGTGTAGCAGCAGTAGAGCACTGTAAAATAATATAAACCTACAAATAAGCCCATTTAAAAATGTGTATTGCTTTAATTTAACCATCCGCTCAATCTACCAAATTGAAAGAAGAACCCAATATAAGGCAATAATCCTGCAGGCATTTCCTACTAACACTTATTATAATGTTCACCCAACTCTGATGCTTGATGATGGTTGATGGTTTCAACATTGAATAACTGGAGTCGATATGCAGTGCAGATATCCATCGGTCACTTCTTCCCAATCAAAAAGAACATCTCATTTAACCCTAACACGTGATAAATGACTCATGGCCCTCAAAAAACAGCAGGTGAACGGAAACACTGACGTCTATTTTGAAGATATAAAGCACTGGTTTTTTGTATGTGTTCCAAATACATGGACCGGTTTCCATTGCTTCTAGTGCTTTCTTTATTTGCTACTTTAGGATCGACTGTGACCATCGTTTGCTAAATGGTAAATGGCCTGTATTTGTATAGCGCTTTACACATTCAGTCATCCACACACACATTCACACACTGGAGATGGCAAGCTACATTGTAGCCACAGCCATCCTGGGGTGCACTGACAGAAGCGAGGCTGCCGGACAACTGACCACCACCAGTAGCCAGCGGGTGAAGTGTCTTGCCCAAGGGCACAACGACTGAGCCACGATTGCCTGGAGAGGAGAAAATGCTGTCCTACATACTGAACTTAGAGGAGAGAATCAAAGCATCGATCCTATCACACTATGATCAATCAGATATCAATACCAGCGTTGGTATCAATACTGTTTGGATTGAACCACTCTCCTCTACAGACCATTCACGACAACAACCGACATAATAAACAAAGTGATGCAGATCATGTAAATGTTCATTCATTCATTCATAAATGTATTTTCCATTTCATTCCATGACCTGCTGATATATTTGGTTTTTAAACAACAGCCTGTTGAACGCAGAGCTGAACTCTGAACATCCCACTGCTGTAATAAAACCTACTTGTTCAGTTGTTGCCTTGCATGAAAAACAGATGTATATAAGCTCTCTAAATATTATGAGATATATTAACTGATCAAAGCGTGTTTAGGGTTCTCTATAATTAGTTTGCGTTTGCAATTGCTGTTAGGATTATCATAAATCAATGTATACTTCAGGTGAGCTGGGATAAGTGATGGATGGATATGTGTGTTTCTCTTTGAAAACAGTGAGGCGGTTCAGATAAATGAGAGGACGCTGAAATCAATATTCTTTTGATATAAGAAATAACTCTTTCATAGAAATTGCTGAGCATTAGGACTCAGGTGCAGAGCAAGACTCCTGCATATTTACAAACTGAAAATGTGTAAAAGTGTGCATCGCTTCTTATTTTTAATAGCGTATTGCAGCATTCACGCATTAATTTAACACACTAAGGACTAATTAGCTGCCGTTTTAGAAAATCCAACAGTTTTTTTAATGTCTAACGTACAGGCGTTAGTATTTCCAACCTTAATGTTCCCTTTTCTTTAAAATTCCAACCTTTGTACTGAAGAGAGATTTTTCACAGGCTGTTCTCATTTATATGGCCTCCATAAAACAGCAGGGTTTACACATGGCAAAGTAAGGTGTGTATTTTTTGAGTCCATCTTCTGATCATTGTAGTTACAACACAGCAGATATCTGGCATTACAATGTTAGGAGACTAGTGTATGTTCGAATTCTCAGCACACCGCTCTTCTCTTTTTTAAACTCCTTATCAGTTCTCCTACCCACCCTTTTGCCCTTGATTAAGTACAATGACGTTTTCCTTGAGGAAAAGAGGCAAAGGAGATAGGAGGTACTTTTGGAAAGCACCCTTTGACTAAGAAGCAGTTACTGGGGAAATCTATAGATATCTGCTCTCACAGTGTATTTTCAAAATGCCAGATCAGATAAGCCTGGTTCCATCCAGCCTCTAAAAATACGTGCAAATCCTAAACTTTTAATGAAACACTTTTGTTAAAACCTTTGAATTTAAGCTGAAAACCTGCACTTCAGCCACATCTCAGTGATTTGATTTAAACTCCTCTGTGGTGTCATCATTCAAGGACATGGCCCCGAATGTTTCTAGTAATGCTCAAACTATCTATTAAGTTGTCCAGCTGTAGCTCAGGAGGTAGCATGAGTCATCTAGTAGTTGGAAGGTTGGTAGTTCAATGTGTGTATGATTGAGTGAATGAAGCTTTCAGTAAAAAGTGAATTGAATGTAGAGTTAAGAGTTTATAAGCACCAATTCATTTACAGTTTATTTGTAAAAAACCTGGCAGGTGATTGGCTAACTTAACACTAAATGGAGAAAAGTTTTGGGCCACACAATCACTTAATCTCTGCATTCAAGTATTTTCAGTCCCATTGCCGCAGGTGTTTATAAAATCAAGCACCTAGCCATGCAGCCTGCCTTTGCAGACATTTGTGAGTGAATGGGTTTGCTTTAAAGAACTCATTGTATTTGAGTGTGGTGCTCTGACAGGATGACACTGCTGCAACTTCTCATGAATGAATGTATGAAATGTATTACCTCCTACCTACTCCATGCTGTTAGTAATATTGTTGCAAAGTGCAAGTGTTTAGGATCAATAACTGCAGAGTTGCAAACTCCCTCTGGCTTTAGCATCAGCACAAAAAGTGTACACTGGGCACTTCATGTTATGGTTTTCCATGTCTGAACATGTTGTGTACATTTACGTGGCCCAGTACTAACTAACCACATGATATGCAATAGGAGAACAGAAAGAGGAAAGATTAACTAACGTCTGAGGCACTTTGAAAGCAAGCAAACAGCCAGTGCAGCAAGTTTTGAAGTTATAATGTTGGCACTGAACCTTACCATCTTTGGAAGTAAAATTTGCACATAAAATGCACACTAAAAAGATTTGAAGATTGAAGTAGGTAGTAGATAAGAAAATTCTTAACAGAATTAGGTTTAAAACTATGTGAAGATCACGATCTACAGATGATTTTGCCATCTGCAGAAAAAGCAAGAGGAGGAAATGTATAAAAACTTAAAAAAAAAACAACCCTGCTGGTATCTGAAGTGTGATGACAACTCTCACGTTATTTAAGAACTGAAATGTCTGCAAGGTGAAGCCTGACAGAGACAAATTACTATGAAATAAAAAAAGTCTTTTAACATTAGATTACAATTTTTTTGTCTATACTTGTGCGCATTATTTCATGGCACTTAATTTCAGCTTTATTCACTAGCAGCGGAGTGCTGGTATCAACATCTCTGCTAATTTATGTTACGATTCAGTAAACCTAGAAAACTGCTGAAAGCAAGTCCTGTCACAGCCACTTTCTGTGCTTCTGGGCAGTTATTTGGGCAGCTGAAGTGCTGATTAAATGAATAGGAAGATGGTGGAAAATTTTATTTTAGTGGTCACTGGGACATAAAACTGCATGTGCAGACTTCACAGGTCAAGCTTGAACTGCTTAAAATTTATTGCAATTTGGGCACAAAATAATCATTTAAGAGTCACATTCCTTACAAAGGTTATACTTCAAAAAAACATGCAACATTGCATTCCCTCAGAGAGCCAGCATGATCCATGTCTGTGGCTCTCCCAGCAGAGCACTGAACAAACTCCATGCTAATATCACAATGTGGTCAGCAGATAGCTAAACATGTTTGATTTTGCAAATCTTTTTATGCCGAAAGCCCAGTTAGACACTTTGCTGTTAGGCCACTACACTATGAGATAGATAAATAACTGCATAGTTGAAATGAATGAAAAGCATTTCAACTATGTATTCAGCCAGTAAAATGACTGGCTTATATGTGTTGCACATTGGCTGCTGTAAAGCAAATGATTGCTTTAGAAAACCATTTTTCATATAATGAAATTCTCACATGGATTCAAGTAATTGGATTCAAGACTGCTGCCCCAGAAAGAAGATCAGTCAGCACACAGCTGTCAATGAAAACCCGGCAGATTTCCCTCCGCAGTACAGGTCTGTGGCCCTTCAGATGATCAAGTCATGCAAAAAAAAAATCCTTTTTTGCTTCCACTATAATGCATATATGTGGAGGATCCTGTCAGGGTTACTTGTTCCTTGTATTTGCACTTAAGCTACACAGGCACAAGTTCCCAGCACAGATTGTTGGTGTTTGCACCGTCACCTTTCCCTTGGACAGCCCCATGGTGTTCCTACAACCAACATTAGTAAAGCGATCATCTAAGAGTCCTCGACTCAGCCTCGAGGAGGACCCTTAAAAATGCACCTTCGTCGAAGGCGGTTTGTAAAGAAGAAGAAGATTTAGCGTGATTGAGGACGGCATTTTCATAGAGGGGAGTTAATGAATAACACACCAACACTATGTACTACAAAATCAATTCTCAAGTGAAAGGCAAGAAATTGGCCCTCACTTATGAATAATGTGCACAGAAATGATCTTTTCTGTGGATAACTCTAGCATTCAGCTGCTGCGTCAAGATGTTAACAGTTGACACTTATAATGGTTTTCTACTACAAAAAGCAGTGTATGTTTTCATATCCTACAATCACCAGAAAAGAGAAAGTATTCTTAAAGCACAGAGTGTCGTGAAGCAGGGCGTGAGCCACTCACAAACCGTTAACAATGTAAAACTCCAATTAACTGTAATTGAGGCAGCTAAATCTCTGTCTCTTCAATACATCAAAGAAGGGGTGTTTCTGCATCACATGTTTAATGAGGTTTTAAGTCGTCTTTCACACATTATTCTATGGTGTCTTTGTGACTGCAATGTTTCACTTCTACAAAACGCCTCATTTTAACGTTTACAAAACCACTAAGAGAAACTAACCAATGCCTAGTCAAAGGAGCTTGCAAAGAAAAGCGTCTGGACTTCTTTAAGTTGCTTGAAGACGTTTCACCTCTCATCCGAGAAGCTTCTTCAGTTCTAACCAATGCCTACTCTCAAAATCCTGAAAAACTGAGGTAGACTACAGCTTGGTGGAGATTGTTGTATTTACTGCTTGGCACAGTTAGTTTGAAGTACTTGGTTTCCCACTTGTAAAAAATGGTACCGTGCAGGTCTTCATGAAAACTGATTTAGCTGTTGGCTGCTCAGCTGTCAGGAGCCTTTGTCAGCATATGACAGCTCCTGTTATATAGGTTGCAATATGATGTGTAGAGGTGCTTATATTTCTTTTTTATGGAAATTATAAAAACACATACTGTTTTAATAAAAGTCAATTCTTCTCCACTTGTAAGTTTTTTTGTATTTGTGGGTATGTGTGTTACTTTTTTCCTTCTCACTTGATTTTGTAGCTGCAAAATCCTACATCGAATCCTATAAATGAATCTCAGAGTCTCTAAAGTTAACGTGACCTTACTTGTGCTCAGGTTATTCCTCTTACTTACAGCAGTCCCCTGTCTGCAAATAGGAGAACTTCAAATCTAGAGGACTCTAAGTAACCCCACTACTATTAATATTGACTAATGACATCTGATTCCCAGTATGAAAACTCTAAAGGTCAAACACCAAAAATGTTTGCACTATCCTCTCTATCATCTCCCCTGAGATTGTCACTGTTGCTCAAGTAAATGGACTACAAGGAAAAGATGAAAACTTGTGGAGGACAAAGAGCGCATGATGTGTCAGCCTCAGATAACAAACTCACTGCTGTGAACAAAAACAAGAACCAATTCTCCAGCATCGGTGGGATAGTGCCAAGAAATTAGAATGCAAGTGGTGACATCCAGCATGAAAGAAATCATTTTTGAGATACGAGGTAGTGGAACATGATTAAATTAGATGGTTAAAGTTTACACCAGGGATGTCAAACATAAGACCTGGGTTCCAGAACTTGTCCGCCAAAAACTGGCCCACTGGACTGCTTTGGAAAATGTGAAGGAAGGGATCAATTTTAGACTTTTAACTGTTTTACAGCTTTTCTAATGGATAAAGACTTTCCCATTGCCATTCATACTACACGAAAGTAAGAAACAGAACAATTAAATAACAGTAAGTTCCTGTTTTTCATTATCGGCTCTCAAAAGTTCACAAAAAAGGAACTTATTCTCCTTTATCGACCAAGATTTATACAGGCCTAATGACTTATTTTTGAAGTTTGGCTTTAAAATAAAAAAAAAAGTAATTCTCATCTTTCGGTAACCATTTGAATAGGTGCAGTACCTTATGCCACCGTAATAAACCAAATCTCCTTGTAAAGCTCGTCTTCTCCCCTTTCTGTAACTGTTTAAACTTTGTCTCTAGCATAAACATTAACGTGGTAAATAAAGGGTTAACAATTTTTTTTTAATCACAATTACAAGACAGTGTGTGCAATGAGCTTAAGGAACTTTTTTTGTAATTATGCATTTAAAAGTTTCGTGCTAACAGATTTTTATCATTTCGTACAGCAGCATTTCTTTGTCATATAGACAAAATTGAGAGGTTAAGAGGCTGCAATCAGACTCCTTTTTCTTATATTAAAATATATGAGGGATTCAAAGTGTAGTTAAACTTCTTTACACTGACAGAATGGGTAGTTTCTCTTAAGGTCAAAGTCGACTATACCATGTAAAATGTGGCATCCATGGTCTTCAGATTTCCATTTAGTATTTTGTTTTCTTTTCACGCAATATATAAATTTTTTTTATTTAAATGTAATTCAGAGTATTTTGTGGTTTGCGATGTCTTATAAAACTGTAAATAATGACTACAAGGCAATAAAAAATATTACTACTATTAGTGGTAAAACTGTTTCTAAACTACAAATTCAGTTGTGAAAAGACTGATAAATTGCTTGTGCCCAAAATGTATTTATACTGTTAATATATGAGTTAGTGTCTTTCTATATGTTACAATCCATCTTCAACAAACAGTAACACATGTGTAGAAGAAAAGAGCAGAAAATAGTTCGACAAATTTCTAAAGTAACAAGAAGACAGAAACGGACTTCGATATTAGGTAAAACCTTTTCAAGGGTTCATTGTTTTTTCATAACATGCAACACAGAATAGCCAATTCAAAAATGTAAGTAAACCAGCTTGAGATGATTTGAGTTTTTAGGCATGTGTGTTATCCTACTGGAAGATGGGTACACTATAGTCATGAAGGGATGAACATGGTCAGCAACAATACTCAGGTAGGCTGTGGTATTTAGACGATGCTCAGTTGGTACTAGGTGGCCCAAAGTCTGCCAAGAAAATATCTCCCAGACCATTACACCAGCAGCAGCTTGAACTGTTGACACAAGGCAGATTGGATCCATGCTTTCATGTTCACCCCAAATTTTGATCTTAATATCGTAGCAAAAATCAAGAATCAACAATGAAAGTTTCCAATTTTGGTGAACCTGTGTGAACTGGAACCTGTGTGCTTATTGTACGGTGTGGTCTTTTGCTGCTGAGGCCCATCTGCTTCAAGCTTCAATGTGCTGTGAGTTCAGAGATCAGAGCCATCAGATCAGCAGTTTCTGAAATAGCCTGTCTACCATCCACAACCATGCCCCAATTGAAGTCACCTTCTTTCCTCATTCTAATGCTCAGTTTGTACTTCAGCAGGTTGTCTTGATCATGTCTACGTGCCTAAATGCACTCCCATGCGACTGGCTGATTAGATTTTTGTACTCGCAGTTAGAGATTTAAACTGAGATACAGTTGAAAAGGAAGTAGAAGAGGTCTGTATGTTTTTTTTAAAAATATAACACTAAACAATTTCATACAATTGATTTGATTAATCTATATTTATTACACTTTATTTCAACTCTATACTGTATTAGCAGTAACAGGACTGTTACAACTTTAACTTTAATATCCATAATTTAGACGTCTTGAAGTGTTGCTTCATAGCTTTAAGTCATTCTAGTTACAATACACAACTGGCTTTAAGGAAGTGGAGCCAGATTGTATTAACTAGAATCTGTTCATAGACCATCGGTGAGGATGTGATTCTTTGTGCTCAGCACTTTCCACCGAAGAGAGATCATTAAAATTCCCACCACTAAAAGTAGGATGTGTTACTTCCTTTTTAACTTTGTGCTCATTAGTGATGTGGCTTTCCCCAGCCTATCCCAGCTGTCATGGGGTTAACACTCAGAGACAGACAGCTATTCATGCTGGCATTTACAACTATGACCAATTTTGAACAATCAATTAAAAAAACACGCATGCTAGGTTAATTGGAAGGAAGATGGAGAGAACCCATGGAGGCATAGAGAGAAAATGCAAACTCCAATGTCCCTACTGTCCCCTTTAAAATAAACCTTTAGTTATACCATTTAGTTGCAGACAGGCATATTGATTAGACTGACCTGGAACTCCTGCCTGCATCCATGGTGAGATGTCTGTCCCTTCACCGTGGGCCTCGAGTTTGGTTGTATTAATGGGAGCCAAAAGTTTGACCACTTCTTCCATCACCTGTCGAGATGGAAAAAGACACAGGAAATTATCTTTATATAACTATTATGACAATATTATGATTGTAATTTCTAGATTTGAGCACTACTGGAACATTCAGTGACAACGTACAGATGCTTTGGTTCCACATTAACATGATAGATGCTGTGGTTCCTACTACTTCCTTTTTACATGTAAATATATGGAACCTTTACAGACTTTAATGAAAAAACAAGTACATTTACTGGACAAGATGCTATTTTCATGTCAGTTTGCAAAATCTGTGTGCGGCAGAATTCACAATCTAATACCACTATTTTTTTTAAATAGTTGGGTTTTAATATCACCTTTTGTGCTGCATCACTGCCTGTAAATTGCAGGCCAATGGGGGTGAACGTCCCCAAGTCGGACTCCATGACAAGGTCAAAGTTGGACATGTTTACCTGTGTGCAGAGAGGACGCAAAAAGGGGGAACATGTCATGATCAGAGATAAAAGGTGAAAGAAAGCAAACCGAACCAAAGTACTCGCAAACAAAGCATACACACTCAGCCAGCCACTATAAGTACCTTGAGCAGCTGCCTTAACTAATTTAGGCAATTTAAAACGTAATTATACATCAAATGTAAGAACTGGACCAGTCCCACGGGCAGTTATGGTACACTGGTGTTTCTGGTTTTTAAAACGCAGTATATTACAGGTCAGGGTCTGGTGTGCAGCAAGAACTCCAAAGAAGGAAATTGTAAGACTCCAGATTCTTATTTAGATCCTTTGCACAGGAAAAACATGGGAGCTAGCCAAGTCCCTTCAGTGTGGTGGAAGTGCCTTTTTAAACTGCCTTTTCACAGTTGTGACCCTTCCTGCTTTTTGGGCAGCTGGAATAACATTGGCTCAGTGCTTGTTTTCTACTGATTGGCACGGTAACAGCAGACAGTACCTTGTGTAGATTAAAGTATTGCTGTGCTCCGACTCCGCCCTGCTCCTCGGCTGTCCACAGCACTGTTCGCAAAGTTCTCCTTGGACGCAGACCTACAAAGAGATGAAGACACATACACAGTATAGAAAGAGGAGGATAACGGCTCCAAATATTAATAATGACATTTTTCTTTTCTTTTTTTTTTTGTTGAATAAAAGGTCTTTGTAGTCTTTGTTTGATGACCCAGTCCTTGTCCAAGGCTCATTCAAGTAAATTGTCCACAAAAATACTGTACTTTATATGCAGGTCTGCCTCCTGTTGTAGTTGTGTGTATTTTGTTCCTCTGCAAACACTGGGGTGAAATTACTGTTTACAGTCAGAGGATTTGTTTTTCATTTTGTCCCTGTGTTTAGAACTGGAAACTTTAGCTCCACTTAATGATCTTTTTTTTTAAATTGGTCTCAGTATCGCCACTGCTGGTTATTCTGCTTTCTGTGTCGGCACATACTGATTGTTTCCTCTCTTTTTAATGAACACATTCACTTATTCTAATAGAATTATTAGATTTCATAGTAATTTTGTGACTCAAATAAATAAAAATAAACAGAGGATGCTCTGCTAATCCAGCGTAAAATGTTTTAGATTAATAACATGAATAGGTACGTTTGCCATCTCCTTTTTCTGATTAACATTTAAGCAAAACTAATAAACTTGAGCTTTTATTGCATTCTACAATATGCACATGTTATCATTGCTGAAGTTTATCTGTGATTTACTTTAAGTATTTCTCTGTATATTACCAAGGTCTTTGATGAGTGACAGGGCCTCCCAGGAAATCATGGCTCCGCCTCCGTCATCCATGGCACCCTGGCCCACATCCCAGCTGTCCAAATGTCCGCTCAGTAAGACAACCTAGAGAGATTGTACAGATAAAGAGAAAATGTGTAAACAAGAAACAGAGGAGCAAATCTGAGGAAACAGATAGGCAGACAGTGCTGCCCATATCCTGTTGACTTTTTATTAATGTCGACACAAATAGTTAAAAGTCCAGTTAATTTGATTCTTTTTTTAACAATAAAAAGGTTTGTATCAGCAGGAAAAGTGAGATTCGTTTAAAAAAAAAAAAAAACAAAGAAAAAGATGAGAGCACACGGGTCAGTGTATCTGTACTCACAGGAATTTCCAAGATTCCTGTCAGTGGGATGTAGATGAGCCGTTGTTCAAGGTTGCAAAACATTTTCTGACCTGATCTAGCCCTGTCCGTGCAATGACCCAGAGTCTGCACATTCCCGTAAAAACCAATGTGTTTTTTTTTCACAGTGTTTGCTTTCTTATGTAACTGAAATGGTAATATATGCCAATGTGTTGGTTAGTCGCCCATTTGATTCCAGACTGAGATGTCTAAACTATAACATTGGAATGTGATTATTTCCAGATACAGATGTTTCTCACAGAATGCTTTGCAGTAATTAATTTTTTTTCTCCGAAGTAAGTTTAAACTGGGGAGTCTAAATTATAGTATCTACTTAGCAAAGGAAAAGTGTAAGGAGTTTACCTTTATTAATACTGGTAACATCACTATTTGTGAATGATGCATAAATAGTGAGAAGTTCCACCCTCTTTTAATTCATACGTTTTCATGTAGAAAAGATTCAGACTAGATGAAACAGCAGTGTGTGAAAAATTAAGTTCACCTTTACTGCTTCCAAGAGTTTAAGTAGCAGCCAGCTGCTGCTAATCAAATGCACTTGATTAATTTCTCATCAGCAAGTGTGAGCACAGGTATAAAACAATGTTACAAAGTAAAGATATCAGCAATGTCTGAGAGAAGAAACCACTGCTGTCTATCAATCTGGGAAGGGCTATGAGGCCATTTCCCAGAAACAGTGTACAGTGAGAAATACTATGCATATTTATCCCAGCAAATTCATCCCAAGGTCAGACCATGCAGTGCTCAAAATAAGAAGAAGATTAAACAAGTATGACTAGTTTTTGGAAGAGGTTCCAGGAGGGGTTAAATTCCTCCATATGTGAAAGACTGATAAAGTCATACATGAAATATTTAATTCAATTCAATTCAATTTTATTTATACAGCGCCAATCCACAACAACAGTCACCTCGAGGCACTTTATATTGCTAGGTAACAATAACACACAGAGAAAAACCCAACAATAAAAATGACCTCTTGTGAGCAGGCACTTTGGCAACAGTGGGAAGGAAAAACTCCCTTTTAACAGGAAGTAAGCAGGCAAGTAAGCAGAACCAGGCTCAGGGCCGGCCATCTGCAGCGACCAGTTGGGGAGAGAAGGAAGACAGGATAAAAGACATGCTGTGGAAGAGAGCCAGAGATTAATAGCAGTGCAATCAATGCAGAGAGGTCTATTCACACATAGTGAGTGAGAAAGGTGATTGAAGAAGTAGTACTGGGAATCCCCCAGCTGCCTACACCTATTGCAGCATAACTAAGGGAGCATTCAGGGTCACCTGATCCAGCCAACTATATGCTATATGCTTTAGCAAAAAGGAAAGTTTTAAGCCTGATCTTAAAAGTAGACATAGTGTCTTTTTCCCGAATCCAAATTGTAAGCTGGTTCCACAGAAGAGGGGCCTGAAAGCTCAAGGCTCTGCCTCCCATTCTACGTTTAAATACTCTAGGAACAACAAGTCCAGAGTCCCCCAGTCCAAGAGAGAAGAGCTCTAATGGGGTGATATGGTGATACTATAAGGTCATTGGGACTGGTTATTCAAGACAAGGATTTTGAATTCAATTCTGGATTTAACAGGAGGCCAGATATATTTACTGTTTCACACAAACTCCTCATTTATGGGAGCACTGTCATCCTAGAAGGGGATCACTCCCATCAAGTGACTCACTACAACAGTGATGCTCCCATCCAAGGAGGCAAGTGGGCCCATTCCATTACAGCATAATATTCCCACGCTGTAGTTCTCAAGTATTTGCAAATACATTACATTAGTAAAGAGGCCAGTCCAGCAGCGAGCCTGGTTTCACATTAACAGAATCATATACAGCCAGTTCATCCCAGGTTACAAACTGCATGAGGGATTTTGCAGTCAAGTCGTCTCTGCATTTAAACCATTCTTATAAACACACAGATTTGGGTCACCAATAGCACTGAAACATCAGGACATTTGTATATAAAATGAAACCTCAAAATGTGGATTTATTTTTCTATTGTACTGTAATTTTTACATTGGTTACACTCAGAAAAATAATCCTGCTCCTGTTAACTTGATATTATATTTATATACACTCAGCCACTTGGTTAGTTTTGCTATGACTCTGTTTAAAGCCTGATTGTACATTGTGGCCATAGCAGAGACCGCATAATGTGCTTTGGTTAAAAGTGTAAATTATAAGAGACCACAAATGTATTTTTTTTAATGATTCATTGTGGTGTATGTAATATCCAAGCATGTTTTCCCCAACAAAGAGAGGCTAACATTTACAGTCAGTTCAGAAATCATTCATACCACATTTAATATTTGAAAGCTTAAAACTTTTTTAAAACTTCAAACTAAAAAGAAGGAAGAAGAAAGATGTAGAAGTTGGAGTGGGTGGAAAAATTCTGTGACAAACTTAACTGTGGGAATGACTCATTCAGCCCCAAATGTACATCTTCTAATGAACACACACACACAAACGCACATACACAATACGTCAGCCACGATAACTGCTACTGCAAGAGCACAAAGTCACAGGGCCAGAGATGATGTCAGCCATGTCATGTGTTTCATTTCCCTTTCTATAATAAAGCTCCAAATGCTGGTTCCTATATCAGAATAGTAAAAGCTTACATCAGCGCTCTGGTTCAAGAGTCCTGACGGATTTTATCTTGGACTTTGCATTTAGGATGTGAACTTTTCAAACTGTTAAAGGGGGGGGAGGCTTGCATTTGTGAGGGAGTCAAAGTTTACACAGATATAGTTCATATATCCCACATTAGTGGGAAATTTTCAAGAACAAACATTGTATACCATCATATACCTTCATCTGCCAATAAAGCAAATACCACATTTAATATGGCACACACACTTCCTTAACAACAACAGTAACATCCGCATACCAGGCAACCTCTACAAATATACAGTATACACCAGGGTTATCAGATGCCACTATGGAAATTTCACACAGAGCGTGATAAACTGAGATGCAAAATTCAGTGTAGTCAAATTGAACAAGACACCCCCCCATTTCCCTGCATGTTTGTTCCACACACCTTTCATCACTTGTCTTTGCAAATAACTGCTACTATAATTTACATACCCGCTCAGCTATTTAGGACATGTTGGTTTAACCCATCATGAGCTGCCTTGTGTGAATGTACAAACTCCAAACAGTTACTTCCAGTACGCCAAGATAAATCTGTCCCTTTCGTTTTAACTGCAAACTGTTATGTTCTCTGACCTTTTGGCCTCTTGGAGAAAGAGAGCTGCTCTCTCCCTATCCAGTTCCAGGTCTCCCACACAGCATTTTGCTCATTTAAGTAACTGCCTATACGGCTCCAGCAGCCAGCGCTCCTCACTGTTTGGCCACTGGGCTCTAAGATGTGTGGTTGCTGGAGCTGTGCTGTTCAGTGTAACCTAAAGTGATCTTTGGAGTTGAACTGTGGCAAGCCTGTGGGACCTGTCATGCTCTGTTGCTCTGTGTTTAAGGAAACCAATCTGTATGTTAGTGGAAGTTTGGTAAGGGTTTGCTGTCATTTTATGTACACAACTGTTCTCCTGTTTTGTGGCCAGCCAGAGCACTTGGGCATTGTATTTTTGTTTCAACACATAGCTCAGTGTTTCTTCTCATTCTAGTAAGAATGGGGGATTTTACTTGCTTTGGCCCTAGAACCCCTGGTGTCTATTTGCTTTCCTTTTTCTACTTAATTTAATATTGTAAGATAGTTGTAAATAAATTCTTTGTTTCCTATTCAGTAATCTTTCTTGGAGATGTATGGTTATGTTACAACTCAGCTTCTAGGTGAGGCGTTGTAACACAAACTCAAATATATTTACATACATCATGTACATGGCGCTGAGCATGCCTCTAAGCCCATTTAGCACTAAAGCCCAGAAACCTTGGGTAGTATTTCCAGGGGACTCTAAAAATATCTCCTCTAAAAACTGTATTTGCATACACTGAGGTTTCTGCAGGAGCACATAATCTATTCATCAGGTTCTACCTGTTAGATGTGTCATAAATACAAAGCACCTGCAGTGAACTGAAAAGGTATACTCTGCAGTTCAGTAGGTAGTAATTTAGTCCGCTCATAGGCTTAGAGTTAAAGCAGGCCATAGTTTGTCATCTCGTTCTGTTCTTGACAGTCTGATATTGAAAAGGTTTGCTACTTAAAACTGTGAGTTTGCGTTCCCTTTGTGAAGTAACAACCTTACATATAATCCATACTGGAATAATATGATATTTATATCGCAACCGATATGCTTCATGTAAACTGAGTAGTTGCAGTTTGCAGTTTTATGCATTATATTACCTTAAAAAATACTGTGAGTAGTAAAAAGCTTGGTTACATTTAGCTGAGTTGAACTGATCAACTATAAATTTTATTTTTTTATGGTCAAAATGTTATAATTGGCTTACGAGGCAAATGAGAAGAGAAAAGAAAATAATCACTTATACTTACCAGAATATCTCTGGTAAGAATACCTCAAGGTGCTTTGTATTGTAAGATAAAGACCCCACAATATTACAAAAACAACCCCCTATGAGCAAGCACTTGTTACAGTGGGAAGGAAAAACTCCCTTTTAACAGGAAGAAACCTTTGGCACAACCAGTGGTGGATATCTGCTGTGACGGGTTGGGGGTGGTTACTGTATTGTTTAAATAATGCAGTGTTCTCATGAAAGCCTATTTTATACTGGTTCCTGGAAAGATTAAATCACATAAGCAAACACAAAATACAGGCAGAGTTAAGGGCTGTCGGAATATCTTCAGTCAGCAAAAACAGCCCACACTATTATTTCCTTCTCCACCGAGCTAAGATAAAAGTGGAAATAACTAAGAAGGAGATTTAAAAATGGATTATTGGGACATCTGATTTCCTTGTGGTTTATGTGTAACATCCGACAAAACGGATTTACTGTAATATCAAAGTGGAAACTAGACAAATAATAGATGAGATAAATTTGTCAAACATGCATATCTATGTTATGAGTGAGTGAAAGCTACCTGCTCAGGGTGTTGCCAGCCTTTTATCTCAGCCACCGTGTTGAAAGAGTCAGCATCAGGAAGGGTCTTGGCTCCCATGGTGAGTTTAACCACAATTTTCTGACCTCTTTGTGCCATACGCCACATCAGCTCAGTATCCTCCACAGTGATGCAGGCTGTGGGGATGCGCTTCACTCCATCTTGGTAGTCCTGCCAGCCTGTGTGGGGACTACACAGGTAGTGATAAAGACAGAGATGTATGTAATATACCAGTGATAAAGTGACACTACAACATTTCTAGACAGTCAGATAGCTGGACACTTGGAGAAGATAGATATACCTGTTAATAGAGAATGGAGTGACTGATCGAATGAGTGTAGCCACAGCTCCTACTTTGGCTGCCTCAGAGGCACCATAAGCACGGTATGCCACTGTCTCTCCATAG
Organism: Rhamphochromis sp. 'chilingali'; assembly: GCF_963969265.1. Classification (NCBI taxonomy): domain Eukaryota; kingdom Metazoa; phylum Chordata; class Actinopteri; order Cichliformes; family Cichlidae; genus Rhamphochromis; species Rhamphochromis sp. 'chilingali'. The sequence goes on from NC_137938.1 coordinate 9,857,959, forward strand.
CTAACATATGGCTGGTTAAAAACCACAATCCTTCCTGCGGCCTCACTGGCTCGACGCTTCAGTTCCTCAAAAGACTGAACTACCAACACCTCTGCCTCAATACCTACAGGAATAACAATCAATCAGTGAGCAGTAAAGGAGAAACAGATGAAATGAAAGCTGTTTTATACGACTATGGTCTTTACCTTCAGGGGGTGTTCCTACGCTGCTACCCAATCCCAGTATAGCCAGAGTCTTGGCTCGAGGAGCAGTCATCTCTGCACTCTCCTTCCCCCGTACCCAGTGTGGGATTTTTACTGGCTCTAGATAAGACAATTAAACTATGTTTATATTCACCAGAAATCAGCTAGAGTTCCCGTACGTTCTGAAACACATGTTGGATAAAAACTGTAAAACTTACCCAGGTGTACATCCAACCCATCCTGCACCATGGCATTGTACATGTATTTAATAGCCATCTCCAAGTTGTTTGAGCCACTGACGCGGTTTCCTATAGTGTCAGTAAAGTCTGCGAGCCGTCTGTAAGAGCGGTTCTGGGCAGCACCGAACACAGCCAGGTCAATGATCTGTTTGGCCACATCAGCATAGCCTGCTACCTCAGCTGCAACCCCAGCTGGGATCATGCAGAGACACACAACAAGAACATATCAAAACACTGTAAAGGCTTGCAAAGACTGTTCCCGTTCCACCAGTTAGTTCAGGTACACTGTTGTCATTGTAACTCAGTACATAAATCCCAACATTAAACTGATCAAAGGATCCAAAGTAACTGGAAAAAAATGCATGGGTACAGAAGGCATTTATTAGCATTAATTATAAACTGGTTGTTTTAATAAAGGCCTTACTCTCTCAGAGTTTGGGTTACCTCTCTTTGCAGTATCATTGGATAAGACTCTGACAGCAGATCCTGAATTTATAGTTTGTGCAGAGTGGGGATGACCATCACAGAAAGAGGATAGGTTGAGAAACACATTGAGGGAGAGGAGGATACATAGTGTCCCCTTCCAAGTCATCTGTGAAAAGAAAATATCAGTGTGTTGTTGTCAATTGATGTTAAATTGCTACTAAATCCTCCTTAAACCGCACACACACTGCAAGTATCCTCTCATCTTAGTACGAACTAAAAAGCAAACATGCATCACCCCTGCTAACACAGTTAATCTAGCAGATATGATTCAAACAGGCAATTCACAAAGACACTTACTTTGCACTACAGCAGGTATTTTCTATTTTTGATATGCGAGTGTGTATATGTAAATGTATAGGCATGTGTTTGCATATGTATATGCAGTTGTGGTATAAAAAGCAGGCATAAATTAATCGTAGTTTTGGGCTTTTAATTATTTTTTTCAACTGTGCTTTTTTCATAGTGCAATGATTGCACAAGAATTTGGTTGAATTTATTTTGGATTTTCTCTAATCCACACAGGGTCAAAAACAAATATACAGGCTCTACAGTGTACTTTAACTTGACCGGGCCAAGGCCTATTAACTTCTCATTAATTATCATGATTGACTTCAAATTTTGCTTTCTCTTTGCAACAATAGAACCACTGAACTACCAGCATGACTGTGAAGTAAGGTTTTACATTGCCATGGACCGAGAGGGTACCAACTAAGAAAAATGCTCCAAAATCAACATCTTCAAGCTCAACTGAAATTTGCAGTTGCCCACATGGACAAGCCAAATTCCTTCTGGAGAAAAGTTTTATGGTCAGACGAGACAAAGATTGAGCTGTTTGGCAACAATGACCTAAGAACACTTTACTAGCTGTGAAGCACGGTGGTTGTAGCGTCATACTCTGGGCTGTTTGCTGCCAGTGATACTGGTTAACTGCGCAAATTGGATACAATAATGGAGGACTACCTCCAAATTCTTTAACTTCACCTCAAATCAACAGCTAGACAATTGAAACTTTTGAAACAATTGCATGTTTCAACAGGACAATGATCCCAAACACATATCAAAACTGGTTTTGAAATGAATAAATTATGCTAACATTAAGCTTCTGGAATGGCCTCTCAAATCCTCTGAAAATGTTTAGACTATTCTTAAAAGCCAAGTACAATACAATACAAGGAAACCAACCAATTTAAATTAAATCTACAAATTCTGTCAACAAGAATTTCCAAATAACCAAGCCAGAAGCTTGTTCGTGATTACCAAAACGACTACCATCCGGTCAAGGTGTGACTTGCTAAGGGACATTTAACTAAACCTGTATGTATACTTTTTAGCCCATGTGGATTAGAGAAAATCAAAAATAATTTAATACTTGTGCACCCATTTCTTGTTTTTTTAACCAATTACCATGACATTCATCCCAAGATGATGTATATGTGTAAATACCTCTTTTTGGTATGTTACTGGGTTTATAAAACCAAATATATGCGGCAAATTTTAAACAAGGAATTATGATAGGAAAGGACATAAACAGGAAGTAAAGCGATAATTACAAAACAGTGGAGAAAGGGTGGTATTAAATAAGTTTATGCTTATTCCTACTCCTTTTTTTCAATATGTTAAGCCATGTATTTTTGTATGCTTTTTGCATATATTTTTTAGATATTCGAAATTAAGCCTTAAGCAAGAAAAGCTATTATTTTACAGTACTACACTATACGTGAATGGCGTTTTATTGGAAACGTTACGCTATCCCCAGTTATAGTTTTACTTTCACTTTAGGACATTACAATTATACTTTATTTCTTAGTAAATGTAGCTGGACACCACAATTGTTAAATTATCATATTAACACAGACGGCTTCATTCTCATTTTAAAAAACAAACACGATATATAAAAAAACTGCAACACAGACGAATAGAGAAGGACAGAAACGTTACAGCGGTTTAAACATTTCACAGTAACAATGAGCGCAAAAAGCGCTTCTCCATAACAGCACAAACCCTTCGAGTCAATTCAAAGTCTTTGGTTTTGTTGACGTTGCAGGACTTCGTCCAATTTTAAGGATATGCCAAATACACAAATACCGCAACGTAAACAGTTCCGTACTCGTGATTACAACCTGCATAGCGCACTTCCGGTTTGTCTTATTTCAAAATAAGAGCGTCATGCTTACCATAACAATAGTTTTGTTATACAGGTATTAAAATATGGTTACACACACACAAACACACACAAACACACAAACAATAAACCACACCCAGCCCCCCACTCTCCCGTTTTCCCCTCACAAAACTAAAATAATTCAATGAAACCGATTAGTATGCAACAACTGGAAATTAATAGTTACAATAGTTCATACAAAACGATTTTTGTTAAAATTACCCCTCATAAGTAGTATAGTCTATTCACATTATGGACATTGTTACTATTATACTCACCAAGCTTTCAAATATGTAAAATATGTCGGACATACAAAGATTAAGGAACTCATCACAGACTCTCATGGCCAGCTCTTCCACATAGAACACTTATAATCAGTGTTTCGGTTCACAATTGACCTGCTGTTCAGCTGTGCATAAATGATACCTTTCATGAGTAACTAACACACAACAATAAATATTATGTTCCAGCATAAATCAGTGTTTAAGTACCCAAACCTGCAATTGCACATTATTCCAAAACTGACATTTCAAAAAAGATGCTCTATTTGTCTGTGAAGCTTTTGAGAAAGCTTTGTCTACCTTTCTTTAACATGTGTTACAGGCTGTTTTGGGTTCACATCTGACCTGCTGTTCAACAATTTGAAGAAGAAATTGAAAGTTTACACACAGAAAAATACCACTACTGAATGAAACAACACAGCTGTATAGAAGAAGTGTATCAATCTCACTTTTGGTATTAAGTCAAGAAAAAGGAACTGCCTATTTAGAAACTATTTAAAACCAAATGCTAAATCATGCACTTCTTTTTATGAGTCTTCTCTTAGTCATCCTTCCTTTTTGCAAACAATGTTATGGTTAAAATGATGCCCAGTGCTAACAGTGTATTGTGTGCACACTGTGGGAAACACAGCACATCTCAATCTGTGGTTTTTATTTCTCATCTTCCCCTCCCACTGATCTTCTGCATTCCTCACCAGTCATAGATATTCACATCAAGTGCCCCACCCATGTCAGATTCATATTAATTTATTTTATCACACTTTACTACCACTTTTGTGCTATTAACTTATGTGCATGGCTCTACTTTCTATTCCTGCTTCTTTTCTACTACAGCCATCTTCTGTATACATAAAAAAAAAACCAACCTTTTGTGCATCCACATGTTCTCCTTTTGTTTCTGAAGATCTTTAAAAACATCTGACCATATGACTCATTTCACATGCTGCTGACCAGGTTTGATATTGCAAACCTTTTTCTCACTTTTGCCTGCCTTTGTAAAAGGATGTTTGTTGAGACTTGATGGAAATGCTTTACTCTACATTTCAGATCAGCTGAACAAAAGCAACAAATAATAGCTTTTACCTGCAGCTGAATGTTCACTTTTTGGTTTTGTCTCACACAATAAAAACAAAATGCAAATCTGTGAGAACACGTGGGCTTCAAAATGATGCCCAGAAGGTGCTTAATTAACAAATAAACACAAAGATCGTGACCTTGAAGAAGTTAGATGAAAAGGTGAATAAACAGGCAGATTTTAAGAGCACACATAATGTTAAACCTGTCGTGTTGATGTGTGTATATGGGGGAGGGGGGGGGGGGGGGGGGGGGGGGCAGTATTGTTGAGAGACAGAGAAAAAACAGCCACTGCATTAAAGCCACAACTTTTATTCATTAGTGAACCTCATGAGATACACCAGCAACAAGGTTCTCTATTGCTCATCTTGGTAAGTTGATAATTGGCTGGTCCTCATACTTGTGTAGTTTATTTCTAAGAACCAGGATTTCAGTCAGCTTCGATAAAAAATAAAACTGCAACATGTCTCCAATAAACTTTCTGTACTTTTATAATTTTTAGAAGCATTCATAAAGTAAAAGGACTTTTTAAAAAAAAAAAGATGCTAGAAAATCTTTTAAAGAAATTGACAATAATCTAAAGCTCATCAAATGCACCAAGATACAAATAGGAATATAAAACTCAAGCTGAAGGCACAAAGAGGCTTCAACCACCAGTAAATACTGTACAATCCCAATAATGACGGACATATTTACCTACATTGTAGTCTAATTAAGTATAAATTATTACATGAAAATCATCTCGTTTATATATAATGCATGTAGATGATAGAAAAGTTATTTTGTCTTTGCCAACAAGTGCTAACCTGTGGTATTAACCCTCTGGGTTTGTTTTTGTTTCACACAGAAGTTGTTCAACCACACTGGCATAGTAGATTTTAACTCCAAACTTGCAGTTCTGTACAGCTCACAGTTCAAAGTATGAAACTAATACTTCAACCGCACTGCAAAGCAAAGGATATAATGTAACATGAGGCACTGAAGACTCAACAAATGTCACGTTATCAACAAAGAGTCACCGAGGTGGGTTAATGACTACATCTTCCTGTTTATTCTATGCACAGTGAATAGGTAGCTTGCAAATGCATTCAAATGTACTACTTGCTTTAAAATATTCATTTTTATTATGACAAACAGTAAGCAGTGTTCTTTGAACCATTACAGGCAGTAGGTAGCTGGTTAAAAAGCCATAAAAAGGCAAATTCCTAATAGGTTTATGAAAAGGGTCTACACACTTATGTGCTGTCGAAAGGGAATAGAACCCTGTTGTCGTTATCTGCTTTGTGTATCTTCATTGGAGCCATAAAACATGCTATGCTGCTCTTGTTGCTTGAGGTAAAGTCTGAAAATCAGGAAATACATGTGTCAAACAAAGCACGTTTACGCTTAAAAGAAACAGATTAGTTAAACAGACACAATTAACAACTCTCTAACCCTGCTAAGTTGATAAACTCTAAAGTGTAAAAGAGCAGTAAATGCTCTCACTGGCCTTTAAACCTTGAACCAACTATTATAGCTGTATACAGAGGACAGCGAGAAAGGAATGCGCTTTGGCTGTTGTCAGAAAACCTTGATCGCTTCTATGGTTTCTGAATTATAGTCATTAGCTTTGACTCCACCTGTCCACACGCTTGCAGCACTCAGTCACCAAAACCCCCCCAAAAGTCCTAAACATATTACATGTGTTCTAAAGATGCCTGAGGGAGTTTTACTAAGGCTGCCACACTGTATGAAGTCAAAGACAAATTGCTTAAAAATGGCTTACAGAAATATAATCTCTAAACATAAAAAAAAACTACCACAAATTTTTTTTTTTTTTTTTTTACAAACAACAAAGTGTATCTATATTTGGTCAGTTCTGTAAGTGCCTGTGTGACAACAACAAATGTTTGTACCTGCAAAGTAACAAAATCTCTCAATGCAATACTGGGCAGCATATGAAAATGTTCATTCATGTAACCCCCCTCCCCCGCCCCGCACAAAAACCAAAACAAATTAAAGAAAGCATACAGAAAGTAAAAAGAAACACAGACAGTTTTTAACACAGAAAAAACAAAACACAAAAACACAATCTGACCACAGAGGACAGAAAAAAAAAGTGTCAACTTTTTAAGGTCCATCTTAATACTATTCTTATACAGAATATAGTACCAGGCTGAACTGGGCTGGTTCAGCGTACATCCATCCAAAGGAGCAATCAATTTCTGGGTCACACAGAATCAGCTCTTGTCCAGCGTAGTTCATCTTAGGTCTAAAGGCACAGCGTCGGACCGTTTCACACTGACGACTCGCCAACACTACAATGATCCACTTCAGGATTTCATTCTTAAAACTTTGAATGGGTATTTACTCCTTCCTTAGCATGGGATGACAGGAAAGCATTTTAACAGTTTGACTTTATTTTATTATGACCCCTTTGTCACAAACACTGAACATTAAGTAGAAAGATAAAGTGGCAGCGGATGAAGTTGGGAATGGCGAAGGAAAAAAAAAAAAAAGACAGAACAAAGAAGCAGCACTGGAGAGGAGCAGAGGTGTCTACTTCAAACTTCATCAAGAAGAATCATCTTCAGCTGGTTATAGATCCATTTGAGTCTTAATAGGCAGGAGCCAAAATCCACCCTGCTTTGTTCTTATTAGTCAGTTCAGGCGTAGAACTCCTTGGTGGGTGCTTTGTGATATGCAGTTGCAGAAAGTTTGTTATCTCCCAGGTCGTAGCTACCTTCATCCTTCTTCTTCATGCGGTAGGCAAGGAGAGACAAGAGGGAAACAGCACAGAGGAATCCAATGACTCCGCACACTATCACAGCTGGAGACGGAAAAAAGAAATACAAAATTATTTTTAAAAAATAACATTTTTATAACAGTTATCTATACTTAACATTTCAGATTCTTCAACAGAAGTCTAAATTTTCTTGAAAACTCACTACTGTAATTTTGTAATGAACTGGTAAGACAGTAGAAACCTAGTCCTTACCTGCTAGCACCTCTTTTCTCTCCAGCAGGTTCTCAGAGGATACCTCCATAGAGTTCTCACCAAATAATCCTTCTCGATCAGCTTTGGTAAGAGTTTCATCAGACTTTTTGATAGGCTCTTCATATTGGGGATTTAACACATCCAGGCGTCTCTCCTTGCCAGAATTGATTACACCATCAGCTCTAGTACTGCCACTGGGAGGCACATTGGTGGTGCTGGGACTAGCATCCTTTCCAAACCAGTCAGCTGTTGGGCCAACACCAAGCCCCTATAAGGATATTAGCACAGTTTAAAAAAAATGCTGGCTTTAGATACTTTCCATTTACCACTATTCACACCTTAAAGCGGTAGCAAATAAATCACAATTAGTTTCTCTGCTCCAAAATTAATCAACCTTAATATTTACTCTCACTATCACCAATTGAAATTAAAAGAATAAATATCCTTGTGTGTGCGATGAATCATCCTGAAGTCAGACTTCATGAGGACATGAATCAAAAGGAACAGTCATACTTTACCTTGTCTCCATCAGGGAAAATGTCAGCCTCCTTCGCTGTAGTTGCTGGATCATGGCTGCGTGCCACTGTGGTTGGTGGGTTGTCTGGAGAGTGTACTGTAGGCTGTGGTTGACGCTGCTCTGTTTTGCTAGAGGGGCTAGGCAACGTCAGGACCATATCCCCGGCATCTGAATGGGCACGGGAAACTGAGAAATCACCAACACAAAACACTTCAGAGCATGTCTCTTTTCATTATTATAGAATAGTTTTTTTTTTTTTAATCTAATGGATTAACTGAAGGAATAGGACCGTTTTTCTTGGATAACGAGTTGACATCTGAGGTTACTTGGTTTTACAGCAGAGTCTGCCACAAATGTGGAAACAGTTCCTACTGCAAGTTTTATAACTTACTGAAATTCACCTGAACGTAATGCAGTTTTATATCACGCTGAATGTGCCACGACATCACTCACTACAGTTTACGCAGGTGAGTCATTCAAAGTCTGTGAGTTTCCAATAAAATGTCACCTGGTTCCACTGTATCACCTCAGGACAAACATCTGGTATATTGTAAGTGCATCTGTGTCTGAACATACAAGCACTTGTGGCTTACTTGTGTATTACTCACCAGCCTGCATGTATGATCGAGTGGAGTTAAATAATGTCTAATAATCTGTGATGAAGTTTCTATTTAATAAGCAATACAGGGAAAATATACATATAGATATATTACACAGACAGACAGACAGACAGACAGATAGACAGATAGACAGATAGATATGCATACATATCCTTACCATAATCTCCAGAGCCTGACCCACCATCATCACCATCTTCATCGTCTATAGGGAGGTCACCAGATGTTCGGCCCTCTATGTATAAGTCATCACTTGGGCTAAATGACTGGGAGAAGACAAAGAGCTGCCAAAAAGAAGGGGGGATAAAAACATGCAATTTTATTTAAGTAGGAGAGAAACGCACACATAGATTCACACAGAATTCCTTTCACTAATTGACAACATGTGGATCTCGCTACAGTTCTGGAGTAAGACAATACCTCTCACAACCAATGATGTATGCTGGCCAAATATGCAGCAGTGCATGCTGCTGTCTGAGAGTATTACATCCATACTATAGTATGTGCAGTAGATATAGGCTGTTTTCTTGATCATTTCACATGCTGTGGCAGTAATTTGTGATACTTTGCAGAACCACGCAGCAGAGAACTAAGTGTCTTTGAAAGGAGGAGGGATGAGATAAAGCAGCTTCAAAGACAACACAGAGAGCAAGCAAGTAGACGCACACATGGAAAGGGCCGCTTCACATATTAGATTGCACCTCGTGAAATCCTTCCGCCAACCCGAATGCTACACAGAGGAGTGTGATGAAAACCAGTGACCTTCTTTTCCCTTGATCTAAGGCCTAGGCAGACAGAAGGTAATGAGACGAGTGGCTCAAACATAACCGGAGATCACATGAATCAAAGAAAGACACTAACTGTGCTGAAATCGATAAAGAGCCAAAGAAAAAGAAGCTCAAACATATGCTGGTGTTAAGAGAGGGAGAGACACTCACACACAGAGACATGGATGAATATGGCCCATTGAGACCTGAAATATGTCTGGTATGTATACTACGCTTCCACTAACACAGGTGCTGAGAGAGGGTGAAAATAGGGAGAAAGGAAAGGAAGCACAGTTTAGTGTACTTCTCATAAGATACCTGCTCCAGAAAAAGGTTTTACTCCAATAAAAATTCACAAAATATGTTGTCAAAGCAACAGTTCTTTTCAAGTTAACACCATTTTTCTTTTGCTAACAAACCTTTTTATCAGTATGCAATAATGCAAGCAGCCCACAGAAGGGATACAGATATAAAATCTATCTGATCTGCAACTGTACACCTAACATTTAAGGTCATTCTGCAACATGTCACCAAGATACTGGTGTATTCATGTGAAGCATTAATAACACGTAAACCCAAGGGTGACTAAAATAGCAGAAGAGGTGCTGGCGTTCTCACCGACTTCAGCCAGAGATTAGAAAAGCAAAAGCTGTGACTGTCTGTGTCACATACACAATGAGAAATATACTCTATGCCTAGCTTGAGAATTATCAGGTTATAAGGCTATAATCAGACATCAGCAAACTTATGGTAGATGTATGCAAAATCTGTCCAACTATTTTAAAAGACCTCTAAAGACGTACCTTTTTTAAATGCTAACAGTCAAGTCTGAGGTCCATCACAGATTGGACAAGTTCTTTTATATAGCTGTTTTAACTATTGTTAGAGTTTAGTTCTGATTTTATTCTTATTTTCTGACTTCTTTTTAATCGTTATGTTTACTATGCTGTTTATGTGAGTTCTGTGTGTTGTAACTGGCTTCTTGGATTGCAGATGAGTGTGCCTGTAAAGCACTCTGGGTCAACGTCGGTTGTATTAAAATTAGCTACATAAATAACATTGACTTGATAGTCATACAAAAAAGTATTAGATCAAAGTGTTGTACTGTGTTTCACTGGCATTTATTTTACCAGACCAAATCCAGATGTTAACCACACGATTAGCTGAGTCAACACATTATCTTTTTAAACGGATCAATCAAATATTTTTAATTTAGAATTGATTTCACTAAATGCCATTAAGCTTTGACCTCCCACCTACTGGCAGTTTGTTTTCTGCTGACTCTGAATCAGTTCTCCTTGACAGATACAAGTTTTACACTGGGGTTTACTGGAAGATGTGATTTAGAATTTATACACATCTGGAAAGCATACGTATGCATGCAGGATTTACACACCCACTCTGTATATAACATTCTGATATCCTGGTGCTTTGTCACAATGAAGACAGTTTACTGGAAACAGCTGTATCACTCCACAGACTGAGTGTTGGTGGAGGGCAACATTAAAGCTGACAATCATCAAAGTCTTATTTTTTGTTTCTCCTTAGCTGATAGCTAGCTATATCCCCAGTGAGCTGCAAAGTAATGAGAGCATGGTCAGATCGAGAGTTAGTTTAGATAACAACGAAAAGCACACAACAGATCTGTCATCACTTGGATAGCAGCAGCAGCAGCAGCAGAGTGCTGTGTTGAAGGTGGTGTATGTTTGACTAAGGCATAAAATGAATAAAATGTCCACAGACATTAAGTAGCTGTAGCCTGTAAGGACAAAATTATCAGATGCCAAGAGAAAATGAATATTCCTCTTAAAACTTTAGTGATCAGACAGAGTTTGGTAATGCAGTCTTTAGTGATGCCAACAGGCAAAATGTGACACAATATCTACTTCTGTCTTACATGTGATTGTTATGTCCTTAATTCAGATTACAGTAATTTGAAACTGCTGACCAGAGACTACAGGTCCCAGTCCACTCCATGTACGCAAAGACCTAATATAGCTTTGTCCATTAGTTGTGTGGTGGTCAAAGAACAGTCAAGATAATCAGTGATATGTGGTTAAAAATAAAAAATATATACTGAAAAATAAATAAATAAATACAATAAAAACTCTCCAAGGGCATGCTAACACTGAAAGTCAAACAAACTGCTACAGCAACTCATCAAAAGAAAAACCTCTTGCAGCTAATCGCATGTGTACAGACTGCCTTTGACACACAGAACAATGTTGTGACTAATGCTGATTAACTGAGAACACATATCTTCCGCCCCACCAGGCTTTTTAGTTCTCCACAGCAGCAAGTGTCAAACTACATAGTTTATATTCATGTTCTTTTGTTTCTAAACGTTTTTTTTCTTCCTCACATGTAGGCGTTTCAGTGGAGTGCTTTTGAAGCCCTACGAAAATCGTCATTAATAGCACCGTGAGGAGGTGTTACCCTTTTCCTCTCGCTCTTAGCATTTGGATGAAAAACTGCTCATATCCCACGCAGCTGCGTGCTTGCCTGGACTAGCCCAGTGGAACTCGCTGTTACTCATCCATCCAGAAAAATGACACAACTACCAGATCACAAACTGTCAAAGGAAGAAAGCCTGTTTAAACATTCATCCTTTGGATTGGAGCAACGTCACTGACTGACTAACCAGTAATTCTACAGCCACACTCATGGGGCAATCGTGGCTCAAGAGTTGGGAGTTCGCCTTGTAATCGGAAGGTTGTCGGTTCGAGCCCCGGCTTGGACAGTCTCGGTCGTTGTGTCCTTGGGCAAGACACTTCACCCGTTGCCTACTGGTGGTGGTCAGAGGGCCCGGTGGCGCCAGTGTCCGGCAGCCTCGCCTCTGTCAGTGCGCCCCAGGGTGGCTGTGGTTACAATGTAGCTGCCATCACCAGTGTGTGAATGGGTGGATGACTGGATATGTAAAGCGCTTTGGGGTCCTTAGGGACTAGTAAAGCGCTCTATAAATACAGGCCATTTACCATTTTACACTTGGGGACACAGATAGTTTGGATGTAAGATGTAGCCCATCACACCCAGCAATTTAAGACTGGTGTCTGTGTATTAGTGGTATGACATGAAGACGAATCAAAGCATCTGCGGATCAAAGTATGAGATGACACAAATTAAAGTTAAGCAGAAAAAAGGTTTGTTTGTTTTTTGAGTGGCCACACCTGTTTACAAGCTATTATATTCAGAGATTACAACCTGTGGGGCCTTAAAGCAGGACAGGAATGCCAAGCTGTATTCATTTTCACCATATCCACAACTCCCTGAGTCCTACTAAGGGATTGCATGTCTCTTTCCTCTGCTACAAATATACACCAGAAGCAGTATCGTGTTTCAGTTCCGTCTCCTTTCACAATATACAGTCCATAAATCTTAAACAAACTGCATTTCTGCAGAGGTGGTGAGGCTCCCTGGCTCTCATTAGAGATTTCTTACAGTCAATAAATCACCAGCCTGGATATTTTTCATACTTTGTGACGATGAACAAAGCTCTGCTTCAGCCTGTCATCCCCAGGTGTTTTCCAGCTATAAAGCAGCCGCACATAGAGAAACAATGGAAGGGGTAAAGGAGGAGGATTTTGAAATACTCTTTTTTTTTTTCCTTAAACCACCTTGGTTAAATATGAATGATTTCCTGGTTTAGAATTTGAATTTGCAGTATAACATTATAAAACGTGTGGGTGAGAAATTCAGGCCAGGTCTGGTTTAAATGTCAAAGCTGTGAGCTAAATGATGAACAGACTTTGGCCCTGTGTGAACTTGACACCAACTGGACGCTTGGCCTCGGTTTGAAAAGGCTGCTGAGGTCAAAAATCACCCAGCTTATAGATCCGGAGGTAACATTTATTTATGTTTTAAAAAGACGAATTCGTGCTGTTCACTTTAAAGGTACATTTAACGTAAATACATAATAATAATAATAATAATAATAATAATAATAATAATAATTAACACAGACAAAAAACTGAGGATATAACATTAAGAGTAATATTTTTATTTTATGTGTAAACTCTATGGGGTAGAACTCAAACAGTCCACATGAACATAACAAACGTTACCCAGGGCTGTCGTTTTCAAAAATATCTTAAAGTTTTAGCCTTCTCGGTTATTTTACATATTAAAGATAATTAATATGTATTTTTCCACTAATACGTCAACTGGAACATGTTTGAATTAAAAAACATTTAAGAAAAGCCACTTACTTTTCCACTGATTGGCCCAGTTGCCAGCCCGACGAGGAACAACCACCACAGATTCCCCATTTTAACTTCCAAAACAATTTAAAAAAAAAACACGCTAGTTGAAAACGAGAAATTATATGTTGGTACAGTGAAAACGGTCAACTCGCTCTTCGGTGTTCAGTAGTACGGATAATTTGTTGTAGCGCTGTCGCTGTCGAGCCACTTCGTTAAATCTCAGTAAAGTTCCCGAGTGTGTCCCGGACTCGTTGTGAGAAGGACTTCGTCTGAAAAAGTTGTTTAGCCTGGTCGTGAAGCGTGGCTCTCTGCGGTGACGTCAGCACGCCGGTCCTTGACGACGGTAGTGGAGACGCACACACGAGCCGGAACCGTTGACAAGGTGACGACATTAGCTCAACTGCCTTACACCGAGGTTAATTAATAATAGGCTGAACGAGCGGCTTTTTCTTATTTACATTTTTAGTGTGGATATACGCTTTTTTAAATCCAGCAATTCATTTTGCCCTTTTTTGGAGGACTTGAGTCTAAGGCAAAGGCCATTTATCTCTATGTAATTCACATGAATCCTACTGTTCTATTGATGCCATATTTGCGGGGGCTGGGCAAACATTTCTTTTCAAAATGGACTCCCCTCCCTTGTGGCTATAAAATATGGTGATAAGCTTTTGTTTTGTTTTTTTTGTAGCTATTATGATTCTATTGCTAAAAAAAAGAGGTTTTTAACTTTTACTCCTTCCAAAACAAAATTTTAATGCCGCACATTTTCAGCCTATTTCAGGAGACAGAAGACAGGGTTTTACTCAAAATTGTGGTTTGATTAGAGCTGTCATGAAATGAAGTGGAGGGAGGTCAGACAGGAAGGTAAAAGCTCAAAGGGGGACACAACAGCAGGTTTGTTATCAGAAGTATTGCTTAATGTTTAAACAAATCAAACACAAACAGAAAAAAGTTTGATTCCTTCTTTTCTCTGCTGATTTATATAATTAATGATGTATAAGCTAAAGGTGCATTAACCTGTACCTCTCCTGTCTCATTAGAATGAAAAATGAAAACAGGACAACGCTGCTAACAACCACCAGGACAGGAGGCCCTATGATTACATCAAAGTGTAAATAGGTAACCAGGTTTCTGAAAAATATGTCAGAGCACACAAACCAGAGGGACGTGCTCATCTGAAAACATCCATTTCATGGCATGACTCCGATATCCTAGGACCTGAACTTGCTGGTTCCTTGTTACAGTCAGTTCAGTAAGTCAAGGCACATTTTTCAGATATTAGGGAGTCCATCAAAGTAACGGATTATCTTAATCGTTAAAGGGGAAAGAATGAAGCTCTCTGGAAGGTGAGACCACTGTTAAACAGAATGCAACAGGGGTGCCAAAAGATTATTGCCCTCACAGGCCGGTGTTTTAAATGGCAGCTGAGAAACCAAATGCCACAACTTCAGAGCCCTAGCTTTAACAACATTTCTATATTTGTCCCTGCTCGGACTCCTCTAAGCTTTCACCTTCTTGCTCTAAAATCTGGCCCTCTTCCACCTCACCTCCTGACAGCAGTATGAGTAAAATCCTATCTGCCACACCCAGCGCTCTGTCACACCATCCATGATCACTGTTACTGCCATGGGGAGCATGACCCAACAACCCATGTTTAGGTGAGTATTAGGAGTGCAGAATGGAGTTTAATAAAAAAATAAAAAAAAGGAAACAATATCATTTCATCATACTAAGATAAAAAATAAATAATTTTCCAAAAAGAATCTTCTAAACATTTATTTCAACTACTATACTTAAATTATCTAAAAACAAACAAACCAACCAACTATGAAACATTTATTCTTCTGGGTCTCAGGAGATTAGGAGCAATCATCACAGTATGGATTGATTTGAGACTAAACCATCTTTTGTGTGTTGGAATATACACACATAAATTTTACAACAAAAATAAGTTTCCCTTTGAGACATCGGAGAAATTAGCACATAGATCAGACGGAATAATTTCCAAAAACATAGATTTCAATAAAAACTTTATGATTCCATTGATTTTTATTGAAGGACAAGCTTGTTGTGACACACGGTGTGGTTCATGACTCCATCTGGTGGAGAAAGGCTGTAATGACAACCAAGCAGTTTAAATGGCCGTTACTGTCAAATGCTTTACTCCCTTTCAAACCAACTCATATTTACAAAACATGAAGCCTAGTGTAGTTTCCAAACCTTGAAACCACTTAGGCAGTGAGAAGGATATTTTGACTCCATGTGAGGTACCTCAATTAATATTAATAATAAAAAACATTATCCAGCCATAACAGTTCTTAATTTGACACAGCAAACCAAGGATATTAGTCTTATAGCCTAACAGTCCACATTAATAAAACATCTTCCCAAGTATTGCTCATCAGAAATCTGAAAAATCTGTCATTACATGCGCTCAGCTTTAAAGAAACTGATGTTTTCTACTTTGTTATTTATATCCATTTGTGTGAATTTTTTGTTTCACTGAGACATTTTTGCAGGTCAATGTCACAAAAGAAAAGTGGATCCACGTAATTCAACGTTCCCTGAAAATAATATATTTCAGAACAGAAAATAGAGTTAAAACACGCAGTAGTCAAGCTGACACACTCAACCAAAAAGAAATAAATCATGTAATAAATAAAAGCATTATCTTATGGGTGAACTCATAAGCTGTTATTATAACCTCCCCAATTCGTTAATAACCTGAAAACTCATCTGATTTAATTGGTGACCCTATGTTGGTATCCTGACCTTTGGCCTGGGAACCACTAATGCAAGACCTGGCTTCAGTTGACATCATGCAGATACACCAAACCTTTCATCAACCAATTTATAATTATTTTTTATAATACTTGATTAAGTTTATAAATGATAAAGCTTCCCTTTGGTAAAAGCTGAAAACATCTTTAAAGTCACTCTAAACTCTGCATTTATAAGAAAAACAATGACATTTTTGAGCAAGTGCCTGTCGCTCATGTTGACACAAACACCATGCCACAAAGCTGCACAGTGTACTTCCTCCGGTTTAATAAAGGCAGAACATACAGAGTACAGAGGGACAGAGTCACAGGTTTACTGCTTCCACAGTGATATAAGGTTTTTTTTTCTTTGTTCTTCACCAGTGAAATGAAAGAAAGCACAACTCCACAATGAGATGATTATTATATGACCTGGCTTTTTTTTTTTTTTTTTTTAAAATACACATATATGGAGATGTGCAGTATTTCCCCACCACTTCCTCGAGGTGTGGGGTGGCGGTTCCTGCTTCAAAGAGTGCAGCAGAGCAAACAGGTGAAGACGTCACTGGACCCGGCAACAACGCTGTGCTCATTACTGTAAGTGCAAAGAAACCTGCTAATAGCAGTGAAGCTAGTCCTGACCAGAGCACTAGCAGCCGCTGATTACGTTACAGTTGCACCCACAGCAAGCACAGGACGGGCTTTGTCCTGCTGTTCCTGGCTCTGCAACACTAAGAAAACTCAAAGTTTTATCTGCACTGGACGTTGAAAGGAAAGAAAACAAAAAGATAAAAAGCAGAAATGAAAAATGACCGTCAGTCAAATGAAGGGAAACAGTGACACGCACACACTGGAGCAGAGTTTCTTCTGACATGCCCCAAACCAAAAGCAGATCTTCATGCAAGATGGATATCGTCCACACCTCAAAATTCGCTACAATTTTTTCCCTAAAATAATAATAATAATAATAATAAAAATCATATTCACATCATATAACTTCATGTGTGTTACGTGGTTGTCCATGCCATACCAGTGGGGCCCGCCCCACAGTTTGAGAACCACTGCACTATAGTCTCCAGAGATGTGAGCGTAATCTCAACCTCTGCTGTGGCCATGGGACAGTAAAACAATGAGGTGTGTTAAAAATAAAAATTCTAGCAGAAGTCTTTGCATCAAGTTAAAGAGGACCAAGAGCGCTGCGAGACAACCATCATCTGCGAGGTAGAACTTCATCTGACCCCAGCCTTGATGTCTGATGGTCTCATATTCCTCTTCCAAATTGGAGGGATCTGCATCACAGAGAGAAGAAATTATTTTTACGGATGCATTTCTCTGGATCAGTCCAGGGAAAGGTGTGCATAGTGTTACGCAGACTGGACTTTACAGGAACACATAACAAGGCACAGTGTCTGTGTATGCGTTTGCATTACTCGTGGGGGTACTGAAGTCTCTAGATGCCGTCCCAAAAATGATAAAAGTCGCCTCCATATCAGCCCACTGCCCAAGAACATGAAACCTGTTACCAGCCAGAAAGCGCGGGGGTCCTGTAGGAGAGACACACAGGCAGAGCAGTGCATAAATATCTGTTCATAAACATTAAGCACTAGTTACAACTATTAAAAGTATTGATCAGAAGTTGTCTCACATCTTCGAAAGCTGTTGTCAAATTCATTCCAAACGCCACACCTATTAGGCCAAATAAGGAAAGGGAGAAGGACCCCATGGTCAGCTGCAGATTCAGTCGCATCATCACGTTCCGGTGGCTGGAATAAAGCACACAGTGCTCTCAGTGGCTGCAAGAAATCATACAAAACAAGAGAACGCCTGATCTGGCAGAGAGGTGTGGGATGCCAGATCAGGCGCCCCCCTTCCGGCTCTCTTCTCTTTTGTCTTACTTCTCGCTATCACCTTTTCTATCCCTTTGAAGAAGTGAGGCTCTTTAAATATTAAAGAGGTAAGTATTACTTTTGTTTTGCAGTGAATTGATAGAAGAAAATAATTTAGAAAACTAAACAAAAGAAAGTAGAAATAACAGTGACACACTCCTGATCAACCCTCGCAGGGCCTCCTTGGATGAGGGTGTCTAGTGATAATGGCTGAAACACCCAATGAATCCAAGGTCCACCACTGATGATGGGTCCCAAGTTATATATTTCTGTAATTCAGACACACTGTTGAAATAGCACTTCAGTTTTGTCTCATTTTATTTATTTTGTAAAAATGTGTACTGAAACTTCTGTACTGTGGCAGAAAAGGTAGTTTTGCTGGTTTTCCTTATGAGAACAAAGTGGGTTGCATGTCGCCCTCGATATAAAATGAGTCTCACATTCCTAACCTAGACGATATCTGACATCTGGGGGGAAAAAAAAAAATGCTAATTAGTAACAAAACTGGGTATATATTAGAAAAAAAGAGAAAAAAAAAGGCATCCCACAGATGGTAAGTGTCTCTGAAATAACTTCTATTTTGAAATAATGGATGCCATCAGCTTATTATCAGCAGGCGTGTGTGTGTGTAACTGCACATGGCAGGAGTAACGAGCACGTTTGTGAAGGCGCCACTGTTTCTGAATCACATTTACAGTCCTGTGAAAGAAGAACATTCTGACAGGCGACTATCCAGTCGTGCGCCCAAAACTCTCCTTTCACATGATTGTACTTATTTTGGAGCAACATTTACTGCAATTCAGATAAAAATCTTTTAAATACGACCTTGCCTTCTTCAGGATGACAATACCAAACCGCAATCTGGACGTGTTAGAACATCCCCCTAGCTCACAAAATTCCACACGAGTACAAAGATGCATCAATTTTTAGTAAATTTAATTTTTCTTGTTAAATTGTAGATGGCAAAGCATTTTTTTTGGGGGGGGGACTGAATAAGATCAAATTCAATCTTCAAAAATAATGGCTTGTTAAGCCTCATTATCAGTGTTTTGAGTTTGTTGCTTCTCAAAAACATCAGTCTATAGTGTGCATGTATACATAATGTATAGCCAATTTGTACGTACCTGTCCAGATTGATAAAGATTACACTCTCAGAGTCGTCTATCAGACCCTTCAGCTCTCTGGCTCTGTTCCCAAGTTCCTCGGCCTGTGTGAAGTATTTCACGGTCAATATGACAACAATTGTACAACCTACACCTTACTGACAGCCCATCACAACTGCCACAGGTAACATGTAAAGTGTTTCAGTGCTTCGGATATTAAACTAAAATAGAGGCAAAGAAATAAGTAATCACCATAGCAGAAGCATAAATGGGTATAAATGCTTAGATGAAAATAAAAAAATAAAAACATACGAAGTGGTCGTGGCTTGATGAAATCTATGACAAATGTGTCCTATACAATGTGTGAGCATGCAGCCTTTACCAAGACTTTTGCATAATTGCAATATTTGTTGATCATGTTAAAACTCGGGAATTTAAAGTACAGCTACCTGCATATAATAATTCTCCAATAAAAGCTCCATCTCCTCAGCGTGGTCAATACCCAAACTGCTCTCTTCACTAAAAAGGCAGACAGACATGAGGTTATATACAAAATAGAAGCACACAAGTTGAAGAGAATGGATAGATGGATGAAAAATAGAAGTACAGCTGGGCCTGGCAGTTTGGGCAGAATTAATTTAATTTGAAAAAACAAAACAAAAACCCACATACACAGAAAAAGGTTAACCTGTAACGTATGATCTGCAGGTGAGTGAAAACAGACTGGAAACAGACTTTGATCCTTGGCAACTCAACAAATTCGTGTCTTTCTTTTTCAACATGCTTCACCACTGACTGGAGATTTCCAACTATTTTTAAGATACTGTGTTCAGCACCCATATACATGTGTCTGAGTGCATGTGTGACATACAAAACTCTTGGGTCTGTCCATTTTGTGAGACAGAACTCTTCAACCGTCTCATCCTCATCCAAGACCTTCAGCATGGAGTCCTTAAACATTTTTATGTCTGTCTCCAACTCTGATAAGCTGTAACAGGCGTGAGAGAAGGGAAAACTTACAAGACTGTAAATCTTTAGGCTGAAAACTTCCATTTACATATATGCCAGATGCCATTAATGACTTCTTCAAATACAATTACATGTCTTGAGTGATTCATTACCTCTTGCTATTCTGCAGAAGTACATGTAGTTTACTTCTATCAGCAGAAAGGATTTTAGGGTCTACGAGGGATTCCAGCGTATCCAATATGACTGGTTCAACTTCATTCAACCGGGCTTGCAGCGTGTTTACCTGTTGACACAGATAATACAAAACTTCAGGTGTGTGTCCTTGACTTTCATTCAGGCTTTATCTAGGTTAGACCACGCTTAATTACACAAGCACTCTGTCTGGTCTGATCGGTTTCACCTTGTGCTGCAGGATGGCTTCCAGTGCTCTGAACTCGAAGGGCAGAGTGTGCGTCTGTGACGCTAGCTGGGGGGCGAGCTCCAGAACTAACCAGCGCTCCAGTCCAAGACCACGAAAATCCAAGACCATAAGAGACTCCGGGGTCAAGATGGCTTTCAAGGCCTGAAAAGACAGCGAGTGGAGGTTATGGGCTAGAGCTTAAACAAACAGACGAGGACAAAATTATTACCCTCCCTATTAAATATAACAGAAATTTTCTGTTATATTTAATAGGGAGGGATTTTCAGTATAACATTTCCAAATACACCAATTGTCTTTTTACTAAGTATTAATTATTTCTAGCTCCACACAATAAATTATTTCAGAAAAAAAAAATATTAGTGTCAATATTATTAGTATTACACACAGAGGATGCTTCAGAGTGTGTGTGGAATTGGGAATTTCGTCAAGGTGGAAGGAATTAAGCAAAAACAGAAA
Source organism: Rhamphochromis sp. 'chilingali' (assembly GCF_963969265.1). Lineage (NCBI taxonomy): Eukaryota > Metazoa > Chordata > Actinopteri > Cichliformes > Cichlidae > Rhamphochromis > Rhamphochromis sp. 'chilingali'. Next base: position 9,879,053 of record NC_137938.1, read on the forward strand.
GCCTCAAGCAGTCACCAGTAAACCTGGGTCTTCCAGCAAAACATACGTTCTCCTGGTGAAGAACAACCTCCAGAAGACTAAAGTGAACATTACTGACTGGCTTGTAAAAAGCTCCAACTTGAACGCTAACGAAAATCTGTGGGGTGAACTGAAGACAAGGGTCCATAGCAGAAGATCATTAAATCTGCAGGAGCTTAAGAGATTCTCTAAGGAAAAAATGGGCTGTGAGACTTACTCACAGGACACAACTGACTATTAGCATCAGTGAGACTAGTAATTTTAATCCTGGTTTATGTCAATAGTTTTATTTCTTTGTGCAAATTAAAATAATGTAAGCAACCAAAATGAAACTAGGACGTTTCCCGTGTTGCAATTTCCTTGCTTTGTTTAACAGCCCTTGGGAAATGCTGAAAAATAATAATAAAATTTCCACAGGGAGGGCAAAAAAGTCTGTCCTCATCCACATACTCTGATCCAAAGAGTGAATGTTTAAAATATGCTTTTTTGTTAAAGACTCCATGGCTGAATTTCCTTTAAAGGCTTTGGAGACATGACATGGCGCCCGGTTAACGTTTTACTGTTAACATGTCAGTGCTCTGTTTGACTCTGAACTGTAAATATTTGTGGTTAGAGATTTGAAACTTGAGCACCAATCAGGATCTAGTTGTGCCTCCCTGGTCCTGAGTGCCACTTAGATACCGCCAACATACAACTGTGAATGGTCAGCATGTCACAGCCTGCAGAGACCTCACGACGACATAACAGAGCTGAAAACTTTTAGTTCTTCAGGTAATGAAGCATTCTGTGTGTGTACATTTGTTTATGTAGCACATAACTACAAGCTTGTATTGCAGTAACTGCAGTCTCAGTCACTTACTGATCAGTCCTTGCTTATGTTTGCTTTACACTTTATTTCCTCTAATTTTAGACTGAAAAATATCTTCTGTGGTTTCTACCCTTGTACAGTCAGGACTAACGATGGCTGTGAAGCTGTCCCATCTCTTCTTGCTGCTGGTTATGCCGAGTTTCAGTTTGACCAGTGGACAAAAATGCTCCACATCTGACTCCAGCTGCAATCAGTGCATCCAATCCGGCCCTGAGTGCGCTTGGTGCACTGCCCCCAACTCTAACATTCACTGTCATACTGTGAAGGGGCTGCAGAGAGCTGGCTGTCATAAAGGTCATATATATAAACCTCAAAGCAGTGTGCAGGTCATCAGGAATGACAGCAGGTAAGCTGTTTTAAATACCTCTTTAGTCATTAAAGGACACCTGACAGTTTTTTAGTGTTCCATACAAAAAAAAAAGAAAAAAAGAAATTAACCTTCCAAAGTTTTCTTTTGTTTTTATTAATATGAAAGTTTCAGATTGGATTCAAATATATTTTGGAACAGAAAAGGGCCTTTGTTATGATGTTAAAAAAAAAATCTTACAATGTTATTTCTTGTGATTCTGAACTTCTGCAGAACAGACATAGCAGATGCCAAAACCATCTTCCTGCAGCCCCAGGAGCTCGCCATTCATTTGAGGCCAGGTGTGAGCCAGTCCTTTCCTCTGTCAATCTCTATGCCAAGTGATCATCCTACCACAGACCTGACTCTAGACACCAGCAACGTGCCAGCTGGTCTCAACATCACATTCAGTAGCATAACTACAGGAAACCCCTTACTCATGCAGGTCAGAAAAAGAAATCCTGTCCAACACAGTCTCTTGCAGAAAGAAAATGTTCCTTCTTGTTTGTCCCCCAAAATCAAATTATTCGAACAACAGTTCCTCTGGCGCTGCAGGTAACTGTGGAAGCAGCACAATGTCCCAGTAAGAGTGACATCTCAAACCAGAACAGCACTGGACCCTGGTCTGTCCAGATCACACCCAGAGGCTTTGCAAAGAGTGTGGCGTTGGAGGTAACTTTGCAGTGCAAGTCTGCAGCAACTTGCTACGAGAAACATTTGAGTCTGAAAACCTAAAGCAAGTCTTCATGAGACTGTTAGAAAATTGAGAGTTCAATAATTCAGCTAATTTTTCTTCAGTGTGATAATAACATTAAAAATCTATTTGCTTCACCAGGTCAGTGTAGTTGCACTGAAAACAGAGAGGAAAACAGTCCCACCTGCAGCAGCCACGGGGCGCTCGTGTGTGGGCGTTGTGTGTGCCATCAGCCTTATGTTGGAAACCTTTGTCAGACTGACATAACTTCCTTTGAGTCAGAAAATGAAGACTCCTGTCGCTCACGCCCTGGCGCCCCGGTGTGCAGCGGCCGGGGTGTGTGTGTGTCGGGCATGTGTCACTGCAACCAGCGGGAAAATCCAGAAAAGATACGCGGACAATTCTGTGAGTGCACAAACTTTGACTGTCCATACCACGAGAACAGGTAAAAACAAAAAGTTGCCACGAGTTTGTATATAAAATATACCGATATAAAGTTATCACACAGCTTCACAGTTAAAACACTACATTTTTAATCTGACAGAATATGCGGAGGCAATGGGATATGCGAGTGTGGAATGTGCCGCTGTTATGCGAACTGGACAGGTAGTGACTGCAGCTGCAGCACGGAAACTGCTTCCTGTGTGGCAAAAAACCAGCAGCTGTGCAACGGTAGGGGGAACTGCGTCTGTGGAAAGTGCCAGTGTTTGCCACAGTACCAAGGGCCGACCTGTGAGGACTGCCCTTTTTGTGTAGCACATTAGAGATGGGAGCAAAGATGAACACGTGAGACTGGATATTTATTTACTTCTTATACCGTACGATGTTTTGCAGACACTATCATTACTACAAGAAAATGAAGATATAGAAACACACCATCATCTGAACACTTTATAGACAAGAGAAGCAAGACTGCTTTAACACCGTATCCTCTATTTGTCTTCCACAAACTCTTCACAGAGCCAACATTGTGAAACTTTAACTTTAGTTAAAACTGTTTGCTAGACTTTCTGTATCACTGCTGGTTATGATGAATGAGCAGAGTGTGCATCTCCTCCTCTGAGTATAGTTCTTGAACTGACTGTGCCTTCTCATTCGTCATCAGGTGTGACAGAAAGTGTGGCTACCTCATCGTGACAACGGTGGAGATAAAATACGATGTGCTGAGAGAACAGAATTCATTCATTCTGTAAAATGATGAACCATGATGGTTCCAGAGGATGATAGATTGTAGGTTGGACTAACATATATATGATAACAGGATTTTTACTTTTCAAAAACATGATAAAGATCATCTTATTTTGATTGAAAGCAACATCTGAAAAATTAAACTCCAGTTTTTCGGCTCAGGTGCGGCTCATGCTACGCCTCCTGTGGTGTAAGAGGAGCGTGGCAGACAAAGGAAAAAGAAATAAAACATACCGCCATTCGTAAAATAATGCAGTTATTTCTAGCAGTGAGGCTGGTAGTGTGTTGGAAGCGTAGGTCTCTGGCTTGAAGACTTAACTCCTGGCAAAGCTCCGTCTTCTTTTTTTCTTGAAGAGAAAAACAAATAAGGAGGAGCAGAGGCACACATGTACATATAGTTGGGCCAATCTCTACACATGAAGTAGAGGTTGAAATACAACTGATTTTTACTCATGGATAACAGAAGTGAGTCACTGGTGGTAACACAACCCATTAGTGGCTGCTGCACAGGGGAAGTAACACAGAAACACAGCAGTGATGGACAAAAATGTGGTGCATGTCCAGTTCCACACATAATAAAAAGGATACGGAAGAGTACTTCAGGGACATGTTAAAAAAAAAAGAAAGAAGAAAAGATCCCTATGCTCTGTCACAATGCCAGAGATAAGAGAATCATCAGTCTCAGTGCCAACAACATGTAAACATTAATGAGGTTAATTTCCTCACACTTACCAAATGACGTCACATTTCCCTCTTGGTCAAACTTCATCTGTCAAAGAAAGAAAACATGAAGCTGATTGGTTACATCAAGCAACCACATCTTCACTGCATTTTTGCACAGCGTTGAAACACAATTGTGTGAAATGTAAATAATAACAATAAATTACTTGAGCATTCCAAATGCTATGCTTATTTGTTTTTTTTTAAATATCTATCCATCTCCACACACACGGCTGATCAAATGACAAGTTTGTTTGTTACTGTTGGGTTTTTTTGTTTTTTGTAACAAAACCTTATTTTTGATGCCAGCACCAAAATAATAAACAAATAAATAAATAAATAATGGTGTAAGCTGATGACAGGTCAGTAACCTCACAGGTGCTGAGTGTTTCTAAGGTAAAGATGGGGAGGATGTATGTTAAATTATAAACGTGTGAATGAAATCTACAGGTTTTGTAAACAAAATAATAAGATATTGTTTATTGCAGCAAGACAAAGTGACAAACCACATCCCAAAACCTTTCAAGTAGTATTAGCAACTATTAATTAATGACTGCTTAAATTAATTTCTCTCTTACCACTACAAATGCCGGAGCTACAGTGGAAGGAGGGGCGTCTGAGACTCTTCTGCAGATAAAGGACACTGTTCAAAGAAAAGACCAAGTTAAACCATGTTTGCAGGAAAGTATTTGACATGTAACGTTGAGCAGTACCTTGGACTACAGCAGAAAGACAATAGCTTGGTTCTCACCTGTATGTACAGAGCTTTGGGTCGGGATAATAAAGTTTAGAATTACAAACCTTAGCATACAATTCTTCATTATTCTAACTTAAAATGCAGTCAAGTGGAAAAGAAAAATTTAAAGGGACACTATGTATTCCTGTGAAAAACTCACTACATCCCATGATGGGCAGCAACAGTTGCTTCTCTAAGATCAGTGCTAATGTGTTTTCTTCTTGGCACTGTGTTAATATGCATCTAAATGCTCCAAACCAGCAAACTACCATAACGTCTGCTTTTATAGGGATGCTCACGCTTGCTGATGATTAGCTAATCAAATACATTTGATTAGCAGCAGCTGGCTGCTCATTACCCTCCTAACTCATATGAAAGCAGTAAAGGTGTAATTAGTCTCTTTTTTTACATGCTGTAATAGATAAAACCTTAGAATTGAAAGAGACTATTTTTACCATGACTGTAAAGACAACTATAGGTCACGTGGAATACTTGTATACTGTGGTCAGTATGAGCCAAATTAACTACATCATCTTACCAGGCCACACTACGCCTCTCTGCAGCAGGTTTCTCTCAGTTCTCACTGCAGCACACTGAGGTCTTCTGGTCTGACATGTGGATAAAGGCAGTGCTTGACTGACCAGTGAATTCAAGCAGACATCACTGTAGTTCCTGCTGAATGATCCCAGTCTTACATTTCCCTGTGGCACAGAGTGTCCCGTTGGACAGAACTCTGCAGCTCTGCTATAATAGCTGAGGGTTCTTGTCCCACCAAGTCGTGAGGAAAAAGGACCAAGAGAGTTTAAAAACCACTTTGGATGAAAGTTCGCACAGCCGGCCAGCAGCAACTTGTGCATTTTGATCTCCACACCAACGCAACACAAAGCCTTTACGCAGACCGCCATACTGGCGCTGGAGAGCTGATGTTCACCACAGGCAAGGGATTATACCAGGCACAGCAGCAGGGAAGGGAGGAGGATGAAATTAAGACACGCTTTAACTTCCATAAGCAAAGAAAGCTGCAAGCACCAAGTGTTTACAATCCTCTCATTAGTGGTGCCTCGGTGCCCTCCAGATGTTTGCCAAGCTATGTGTTAGACGAGACAGTCCTGACCCACAGGTACAACAAGAGTGAAAACTTCCGTTACATACGTTACAGTACACATAAGTATCTCTCACGCGCACATTGCCTCGCTTTCACCTGCTTTTATAACTTTCTTCAACTTTGTCTCGCGGCTGTTTGTTATGCTAACTATCTTAGCTGCTGCAGTATAACAAACATGCTTCACTCACAACAGCCGACAAGTTTTAACGTGACAGTAAACGCAGACACGAGTATCACAGACAGGTCACCTGCCGATGCCTGTAAAGTGTCCCGAGTCTACATGTGCGGCTGTGTTTCAACCTGAAAACACAGCTCCCCGGCTTAACGTGATGACAGGAGGACAGAAGAGCACGGGCTCTCTGGACCATAATGCACCGCGGCGGCAGCGCAGAGCGCCGAAGATCGTCCATGATTGAGGTGATCACTCCGACTGAGAACCTTTCCATCAAACACACCCGTGGCTGTAGAAAAAGGTCATTGAAACACACAAAGAGGATTAATAAATACTGAGGCCACGAGCGATCCTTTTGCATTACATATAAAAGCCAGTATCCGCCAGGGAGAGACAAGTATGGGAAGTAAATAAAGGAACTAAATGTATGGAAGCTTGTTTCTGGAGAAGAATTCAATAAAATACATAAAATAACAGGTCGACTTACTCTGTAAGTTTGTTTTGCGAAACAAACTATGGTACGTCAAAATGCTGAAATTAGTTAAATACTAATATATTGTATTTTTAATAAATTATTAAATTTAATAAATTCTAATTATAATAAACTAGTCAAAGGCTGCCACAAAACGATTTAAAGTTTATTTGTTGTTGTTTTTTTATTTGACCGTTGTCTTATTTGAAGTATCACATTAATACTTCTGTTTCATGTATTGCCAGCTGTAACAAAGGATTTCATGAACTTAGCTATACATTTAATTGTTTCCTAACTGTGGACTTCTCTGTTTTCATTTAAAGTGATCTTACCACTAACATGTTAATTAGCTAGGTGAAAAAGAGCTTTCGTATTTCCACCCTAATATTATTATTTCTGTTTCCTTTGGAGAAATTGTTTCCATGTAATCTCCCGGCATAAATGGCGCTTCGGTCCTCTAACGCAGTGAATAAAACTCTGCCTGTAAAAGCAGAAGAAAACATATTTTCTCGCTCTGCAGTGATTCTGCTTTTCGTGCATGTCTATAATAATGTTTTAATTAATTATTTTTCTCCTTGTGGGCTCAGTGGTAAAAGCGGTGTGGGCGCAGCCGCGGAGGTTTTTGTCAGCATCAGCATCTTCTGCTGGATGCGGATAACCGGAAGATGGTGAATCAGAGAGGAAGCGTGGGGATTGTATTGTTACAGTTACAATCCCGAACCAGACCGCGTCCATTTTAAAAAAAATAATTTCTTTAAATGTTCAGTATTTTGCGGGTGAAACTCTGAGTCGCTTGGCTGCCATGTTCCCGTCTTGTTACTCCAAACCTGCGGACAGCGGCAGTAAGAGGAGCTCCATCGCTAAGCTGCTGCTCGGGGTGTTTGTGGTTTACATGCTCCACACCGCCTGGCTGTTGTACGGTTTCCTAAACACCAAATCCTGCGATGGAGGCAGAGGAGAGCACTGCATCACCTCCTATCTGGCAGCCAGACCCAGACTACAGGTTAGAGCTTGTCTTATTCCTGATGGCAAATCTCTGAGATCCAGATCCATAGGTTTGAAAAAAAATCTGTCCATGTGCTGCTCAGCAAGAAGCCCTTATTGCTAAAGTGTACTGTCTACATGGTAGTTAGAGAAAAATATGATAAATTGTCATTTGGCATTTAGGTTTGTGTCGTTTTTGTGCACATCTACTTTAAAACTATGGCATTTTCATGCATTCTCTTCATGAAAATATTGATAGATCGTTTTGTTTGCAGGTGTTTACTTTGTGAAATCTGTAAAACAGACACACATTTGAAGCACAGTCAGGATTATCTCGTCGCTTTCATTTTGAAAGGAATCTCAAACTAAGATGGAAACCTTGTTTTAACATCTCATCTTCTCCTTCATTCAGATGAGTGTTTTTACCTGTCTCGTGCCAGACAACAGCCCCCTCGAGCTCGCTGTAAAAATAGACCCGTTCGACCCTCACTCGAGATTTGAGAGGTGGGTTTGACATGTTGATAGCTGCACAAGAGCAGACCAACAATCTGAAAAATTATTTGTTTATTTTTTAACATAATGGTAGCAGCATCGCAGTTATTGCAACATAAATCTTTAGTCATATAAATATATAGTCATCAAAAGACTTTACCGACCACTGATCACAGTGACAGTCACAGTATGCTGCAAGTACTCAGTAATGATTAGCATATTTGATTGTTTATGAAGGCCTAAAACACGCAGTTTTTATTTTTTATGCCTATCTCTCTCTCCACAGAAAGGTGCATGTCTCTCTGCCAGGAGAGACTCGGGCTAATGGCACCCTCTTTGCAGTTGTTTATGTGCACAAGGCTGGCGTTTCACCTTTGGAGGACAGCAGAGAGGTCCACTATGCAGTCCAACTCACCACCTACATCACCCCCTCACGCACCGACGTCCAGAAAGACAAGGAGAAGGTACATCATCACTCAGGACTGCTTCATATTTCACCCAGCATGTTGCCTTTACATATATTCGATATAATGGGGCCTTTTTATGGGGCCCAGCTGCCTTGCACAGTGCATTATTTATTTATTTTTTTGGTTCCACCCAGAAGCCGAGATCTGAGAACCCTGTATCCCACTGGAGACCCCACCTGTCACTCACTGTCATGTCAGAGGACTTCACCTTCACAAAGGCTGGGCTTCCCAGTGACGTGCGCCGCTACATGAGAGTGTAAGTCAGATGAAGCTTTGGAGGTCAAAGCCAGGTGAGCTGTCAGCGTACTGCTGACTTCTGCTGTTTTGCTGCTGCAGTGGCACCGAAAGGCTGAGAGGAACAGATACTTCTGACAGAAAATCAAACACACTGGTGTTTTGTTGCAGGTGCTGTGTTATTATTCAAAGGGCGCAATACATACTGAAAAACATCTAGAAGTCCGCTTTAGATACAGTGTCTGGTGCAGTAAAAGTATCATCACAAGGGTACATAAATAAATAGCCCTTTGTCACTGCTCGCTAGCCAAACAATTCTTTAGTCTTTAGTAGATATTAATTTATATTAATTAAAGAAAAATAATGAAAATGGGGAAAAAAGTTCTCTTATCTGTAAAAGATGATCCTCTAGATCTGGATCACAAGTTACAAACAGCCACTGGTAGACTCTGTAATCTCTCAGCAGGCTGGAATTTAAAGGCAAAGTAAACCTGTTAGACCTCTCAGCTGCTACCATTAAGGTGCCTCAGGGTAAGGTGTTTAAGTGTATGGATGTGTACTGTAAACGTGTTCACAAATTTCCCGGGGTGAAAACAAGGATCACTTTGAATTAAAGAACCTTCCTGCTTTTCTCTGCAGCTCTCAGGAAGGCAGACAGATGATGTACCTCCCTCTGCTGATGGTTAATGAGCTCAACTTCAGAGTCAGAGACCTCATGGTATAGGAAGCTTTTTCTAGTAAACTTTAACAGACACTTGCTTATTTTGATTATTACTATTTTTTTTTTGGCTGATTTAAAATGAACACATATCCGTTTATCCATTCACCGACAGGAGATCAGCAGCGGCACCGTTCAGCTCCCTCTCACTGTGTCCTATGAGGGAATCTCTCTGAGAGGATTCAGGTTTTGGGTCCACCTACAGGACATGGTTTATTCCCTGCAGCAATTCGGTGAACTATTTATATAACAGACATATGATTTAAGGCATTATAATGATTCATTAATCTTAATTATATCATATTAATTATATGTGGTAGCTTTTATTTGTACTCAAATACAACCCAAATAATACCTCAGCTCATCAAAATGAGCTCATCCGTTGCTTCTTTGTGTCTCCAGGCTTCACAGACGAAAACATCGATGAAATTAAAGAAGCTCTGGTGGGATCCAACCTCTACCTGTTAGTGCTGACTGCTTTCATCACAGCTTTGCAAGTAAGAGAGCATATTAACACGGACTTTGTGGAAGGAAATGTAATTTCTTTTCTAAATGCTTTATTTCCTTTTTTTCAACAGCTGATCTGTGAGTTTCTGGCTCTTAAAAATGACATCAGCTCATGGAGGAAAAAGAAGAGCATGGCGGGGATATCGAGGAAGACAGGTGACCATAATCATGTTAGGAAAAAAAAATATGCGTGGCATCGGTCAGCTCAGAAAATGTTAAATTCCTTTTTTCGTTTTCAGTTCTGTGGCGTAGTCTCGGTACTTTGCTGATTTTCCTCTATCTTCTGGAGGAGACCAGCCTGCTGGTGCTCCTTCCTGTCGGACTGGGAGCGTGTGTGGAGGTAGTTATTAGTATATCTGGTGTTGCTCAGACAAATTAGAGTCAAATAAAGATCAAAACAGAGAGTTATAAACCAGTAATCGCTTATCCCACCAGGTGTGGAAGGTGTTTACAGTATTTAAGATCCAGATACAGTGTAAAGGCAACAAGCTTCATGTGAGTATGGAGCACTTGCACATCTGTGTTCACAGCAGTGTGGAAGAATGCATCATACAAGTTGTGATCTCTAAGTGATCCGTCTTACTCTATAGGTTAATAAACTGGATGAAGAGGAGAGAAAGACAGTGGAGTACGACACACAGGTATCAGTCTGTTTGTTTTATGGCTCCTTTAATATTCTCCCTCGGGCTTTCTTTCATTTTTACATTTTCATCTTTGGCTTTTCCCTCGAGGCGTCCAGATACTTGTCCTACTTGGTGTATCCCCTGTGCATCAGTGGAGCCGTTTTCTCTCTGGCCTACTTACGCCAAAAGAGGTGAGCCAATCATCAAATTCATCTCGTCGCTACTTAATTTGTCATTATTAAAGCGGTGCCAGACTTCACATTTGTGCCAACCTCCTTTAAAAAGTCACCTTTTAAAGATTCTCGTCAGATCTGAATGTTTCTTACATTTTAGTCTTATCCATAGCTGCCTGACATCCACGTTGTCTATTTTTAAAACTCATCTTAAACGCATTCTTTCTCTTTGGCCTTTGACCCAACATTAGACATTGATCTTGTTCATTTTTTATTGTGTTATAGCTGTTTTTACCTTTCATAGTTTAGAGTGTATTTATCTATTTTTGTGTATAGGACTTTGTGTCTGATGTAGCTTTTTTAAAAAGAGCTTAATGAATAAAGTTGGTATGGATTGGTTATTATGTATACCCTGAAAAGCCTCTGATTATTTCATTGACAGTTACTATTCCTGGCTGATCAGCACTCTGGTGACTGGTGAGTTTTCTTGCATCCATTCTCAAAGATTATCTATAATAAGTACAGTACTTAATTCTTAATAATCTTTCTTTAAAACTAACCTTACTACTCCCTATGGGCTCATTTAAAAAACAAAAACAAAAAAAAAACAAGGCATCTTATTTCATTGTTATGCTGACGACTCACAGATTTGCCTACCACTGAAAAGTAAATCTGTGAGTCCTCTGAAGGGTTTACTAGATTGTTTAGAGGATGTTAAGGCATGGGTGGTTTTAAACTTTCTTAACTTAAATGAACAGAAAACAGAAGTCATTTTGTTTGGTCCCTGTGACCACTACGACTTGGGCCCTTTAGAAGTTTATTTAAAAAAAAATCTTTGCGAGGAACGCAATCTAACGTTTGGTAAACAGATCAATGCTGTAATCAGGACCAGTTTCTTTCATCTCCGGCTACTTGCAAAAGTGAAGCCACTCCTCTGTTTTAGAGACTTTGAGAGAGCTATCCATGTCTTTATTCAGGTGTCAGTCTGTCATCAGTTAACCGACTGCAGCTGGTCCAAATCACTGCAGCACAGTCACTAAGGCTACGTTCACACTGCAGGCGAAAGTGCATCAAATCCGACTTTTTTGACCCTATGCGACCCATATCCGCTCATGCTATGACAGTGTGAACGGCACAAATCCGATATTTTCAAATCCAACCTGGGTCACTTTCGTATGTGGTACTGAATCCGATACATATCCGATGTTTTAGAAAGCGACTGCTGTTTGAACGGTCATGTCGCATTATATCCGTCTTTTACGTCACTGACACAAGACAGACGCCAATTATCAGCGCCGGAGAAGACATCACGAACGCTTCCTGGCCTTCCAGTGTAGATGTCAGTGAAACTGTTGGGAAGACAAAGTTGGAGAAACATGAACATTTTATTTGTACTGTATAATCTGCAGATTCTGACAGAAATCTGCAACTATCCTTTGAAGCACCGCTCCTCTAAAACAGCAATAAGGATAATAATTAGGCCATATATAAATAACAAAATAACTTTATAACTTAAAGCAAAAATTGGGAAACGTAAAGTCCGAAACAAGCCTTTATATTAAGGGCCATCAGTCAAACAATATTGTTTGCTCTGGGTCTAAACAGAGCGCGTTGTGTGTGACGTCTTCTTTTGTGCATGCGGGCCGCTTTGAGCGTTCACACTAGAGCGCGTTTGCTGTCGCATTTTATTTGTAGTGTGAACAAGCAGACAAAAAAATCGGATTTGATCAAAAAAATCGGAATTGAGCATTAAGACCTGCAGTTGCAGGACTACATATCTCTCATACTAGCATCCTCACACTGGCTGCCAGTTAGTTTTGGAATTTATTTTATTATTTGTTTTTAAGGCGGTTAGCACCCTCATACCTTTCTCATCTTTTGAATTGGCACACTCCTGCAAGATCACTGAGGTCTGCTGATCAAATGATCCTAGCTGTCCATTAAAGCACAGAGGAGACCGGGCCTTTGCTGTGACTGCTCCTAAACTGCGGAACAAACTGCCGCTTCACATCAGGACCTCTCCAACATTAGACACTTTCAAAACCCATCTGAAAACCCACTTTTATTCCTTAGCTTTAAATCAGCTGAGTTTGCACCACTTTTATTTGTCATATCTCCTCATTTTATTCTCCGCTTCTTAAATTTTATCATCTCTTCCTATGTTTTTATCTCCTTTGATTATCTTACATTTACAGAACCTTGGTCAAGAGTTGTTTTAAATGTGCTATATAGATACATTTGACTTTGAGTTTTACTATTATTTACTTTTGTATTTATAATACCTGCCTCCTCGCCTCAGGAGTGTACGCCTTTGGCTTCCTGTCTATGGCCCCTCAGCTCTACATTAACCACAAGGTTTGTGTGGCAGCTAAACAGCAACACTTCAGAAATATTTTCTTTGGCTAAAATTTCTACGTTAAAAATGAAAACAAACCAAACCTCCTCCCCCTCCCTTGTTTGTTCACTTTCTACTGTGGGACAGCTGAAGTCTGTGAGTCACCTGCAGGGGACAGTGTTGATGTACAGGGTGAGTATTTCTTGAGCTCATTCACAAGCAGCATCAGCAGGTTTCCTTTGTGCTGCGTTTGGTGTTAAAGCGATTGAGTTCGGTCAGCTATCCTCTCTCGTCTCCAACAGGGAGTCAACACGCTGATTTCAGATCTGTGCTCCTGTGCCTCCTTTTTTTCCTCCTCTGGATCCTTCTCTTCCTCGCATCAACTTTCCTGCTTCAGAGATGAGCTTCTCTTCTTTCTCTACCTCTACCAGCGAAGGTACGATGACCCAAAAATAATACCACAGTCCCAAACACACATGGAGCAAAAACACTCACTGGCCTCTTTATTAGTTACACTTTGCTATTAAGTTGTTTTACCCTCTTTTTCCTTCAGAACTGTCTAAATTCTTTATGGCACAAATTCATTAAGTGCTGGGAACATTAATGTGATATTTCAGTCAATATTGATATGATAGCACCACAGATTTGCTGCAGATATGTCAGCTGCACATCCTTGATGTGAATCTCCCATTCCACCACAACCCAGTGGTGGAATATATTGAATATATTGTAGGTACTCCAGTACAGCTGCTTTGCTGATTATATGTCACAAATACAAATAATCAACACGACATTCAAATACTACAACAATATGCATACTTATATTCAAGATAATCCCAGTGACTTTAAGTTGTATTATTTTCAAGTACAAGCCATATTCTGACATTTTAGACACTCTTGAGCCTTTCTTCTTTTCTGTTTGTGTAAATCCATACTCACAAATCAATTTGTATTTCCAACATAACAGCAGTACTCTCTTGCTTTTGTCTCACTCATGTCTGCACCAGCCGTTTCGCCTCCAAACCCAGAAAACGAGAGCCCGTCCCTCACACCAAGAAAGTGAAGACTCAGTGAGGAGAGGACAAGCTCATCTTTTCAGAACTCAAAAGATCAGCTCAAAAAAAACAAAACAGAAGTGAACTAATGAGCCTTGGGGATGTAAAACAGAGACACAGGCAGGACACATGCCCACATGTGTGCCACAGCAGCTCCTGACCGATTCAGACTCTGCACTGCTGCATATTCGCGGCGCTGCTGCTGCTTTTTGCTTGGCATTGATGAAGCTTCCCCTTGACTGCTGCTTTGACTCGGCTCCTTCATCTATCAACATCTCTGCTGTACATTTTATGCTGGGTGACCTTTCACAAATGATTTCTGCAGCATCACATCAGCGCTTGTAACGTGGATTTATTTGCCGGATCCTTCTCTTTATACAAACACGAGGGAGCTGGAGTGTTTGGGTACGCTGCGAAGGATTAATCCTTCAACTCGGTGATTCAACAATTAGTCTTTCTGTCACTGAGCTTCACATGATTCACAGTTCAGAAGAATCCTTATGCATCTTGCAGGGACACATTGTCCCACATCAGCTCAATTTTAATCTCAAACAGGTTATTTTAGCCTTTTATCTCTCCTCATTAAAAGCCAACTTTCTGCAGAATGCAGTGCCTGTTAACCCCGCCTCATATGCCATCGGAGAAAGTCCCTGCCAGCTGGGCTGCTAGGAGGCACCAATTCTGGAAACATATTAATCAGACTACATAATGCAGCTTCAATCACAATATGGAAACAATGGGGTAAAATACAGAGAACTGGATCATTTAAACTGCTACACGGTGAGATGTGGACTTCTTTTTGCACATTTTTCCATAAACTAAACATTATTTTCCTTATCAACACACAATCTATCTTTATAACAACGATGAGAAGAATCGATCTGCAATGTTTGGCTATTTTTTATTTGAAGCATGATGCTGTGTTTTAGCCACACCCTGGATGCTGATTGGTCTGTGTTAGAGGTCAAGTCCAATACATCATAGGGCACTCTAAGTCACCTCCAGTGATGCTTCTTTTGTTCATCTTAAATGGCATGAGATAAAGTCTTCCTATTCACTATCAAGTTGTACATGCAGAGTTAGTTTTCCTGTCAGTTTACTGCAAACCGATTTGAAAAAGACTATCTTTGCCAAATTAGCACATAAAAAGAAATATAAAAGATAAAAGCATACAGCACATCTGCTTCATTAAAAGACGTCTATTCCTTCTCACACGGCACTGTCAGTCCATCTGAAGCTTTTTACTGTGCTCGCAGGCCCGCTGCATTAAACTCAGTGCTGATTTCTGACTGAACTGCTCGAACACAAACATTTACTTCAAAATTGCTGTTTTT
Organism: Rhamphochromis sp. 'chilingali'; assembly: GCF_963969265.1. NCBI lineage: Eukaryota > Metazoa > Chordata > Actinopteri > Cichliformes > Cichlidae > Rhamphochromis > Rhamphochromis sp. 'chilingali'. The sequence continues at coordinate 9,894,294 of NC_137938.1, forward strand.
TATGTTTTAGTAATGCACTCTGCCTGTTCATTGTTTTGTTTTGTTTCAAATAAACTGGAATTGTAAATGTAAATTGACTGATTAAGCCCTTTAATCACCACTATCAATGTTACACATACATGCAGTAAAATAGGACCCCTTTCGACCGTACTTACATTGCACAAACATGACGTTGGTAAGACAGGTCAGAGTGAGGAAGGATGGTAAGAAAAACAATGAAATACACACTATATGAGGGAAGAGGAGGGGAAAAAAGAACTCCACCCACACTGAGCTCCTAATGGGAGAGCAGTTTGAGAACAGGAAAAAAAACACTCAGCACAATGAACCACATGAATCTTCACACCTTACATTATGAAAAACAAAACACGGGACTGTATATCTGTGTCTGAGTACATGTTGAGTTGTCTTAAACTATAGTTCTCCAGCCCTTCTGAAGCTCTTCACTGCTTTTTTTACTCGCCTTCAGTCCAGTCCTTGTTCCTGACCATTTTCAAGCCACTCAACACACGATTATGAACACAGAAAGGTACCATCAGATTTTGATCCACTATGTAATACCATCTGGAAACCATCTGATTGGCAACATCTTCATTGTTCGTCATGATGATGATTCCAAACACACTGTTAATGCAGTAAAAACATACCTGATAGAAAAACCCACAGTGAAACACCCGAACTGCAACATCATTGAAGCAGCGTGGAATCATTTTGACAGAGAATAGAACAAAAGGCAGCCAACAGCCAAAGAAGAGCTCTGTAGGTCCTATATTATGTTTCATCGTTATACCTATTAAATGTAAAGAAATCATAGCAGTACTGCATATTTTTAGCTTTATTAAATAAAATCCACAGGAATACTAGTGTACTGTTTTTCCTTAGTGGTAAGAACTCATATGTTTATAGATTAAACTTTGAAAGAGCAGGATTTAGAAGAAAGCCAAAAAATTGTGGGTAATGTATTCTGAACGATGCACTGTTTCTAAAATTGTGGTTTCAATGTAACCACACCTTCACTCATTAACTTATTAGGAGCTTATATTTACATTAGGGTGTTTCAACCGTTTCTCCTTTTCTATAGTTTGATAGAGGTGATTGTTCGAGAGAAATGAGAGTTTCCTCTTGGTGAAGGAAAAAAAGCCAACAAATCCTCAGACTGTACTTAAATTATGCCTCAGCCAGCAGAGACAAAGTTTCACTGCCTGACGTTAAGTTGGTGTCTGTGATTAACAAGAGAAAGATAAAGAAGATAAACAGAGCAAGTATCTGTGAAACCAGCAAAAACACCAACCCTAACCCACATAGCAACAAACAGTAACTTTTATTAAATGCTTCCTGTTTCATGTAATGATGGTGTTAATGTGGGTGGAACAGTTTCACCACACACACACACACTTTTTGGCACGACAGCTTTAACTGCAGACTGCAAACATTCCGGTCGGGAACAGTTCAACACCAGTTAGGAAGATGCTGCTTGTGCTTGGGATCTTCTTCCTGCTCTTTTCTCCAGGTACGTAATAAACATCTGACTGCTTGAACTGTAGGTCAAAGGTCATGGGAAAAAAATTTTTTTTTCAAAGTCAGGGTGACAGTTCAGTAAATCTGAAAAATACATATACATATATACTGAAATTGCCAGAATGACAAATAACTTACGAGCGTGCAGTGATGAGTTTCAAGCCTTCTCCTTATGAAAAAAAAGTATCTCACGCTGTCGTTTCCAGACGTCTGTTTTTTCTCCGTCGACAATGTCACCTTTACCCAGAAATAAGAGAGGTTTGTAATCAGGTTGGCCGGCTGTGTTGCTGAAGGACATGTGGTAAATATCAGTGTTAGTCTCCGCTGATTTATCTTGATTAATAATTCACTAGTTTCAGACGTTTAACTCTAATGCCCTTCACCATTTCATTCCCACAGCAGGTTTATGGATTAACACCAGAACCGTACTCAACTGCCCTTCACAGTAACGCCTGATTGACAGAAACATTACTAGTCCTCAAACCAGTAGAAAAAGAAATCTGCCTTTCAATCAAGTTTCAGTTTTTGTTGTTCCTCACATCTGCAGCGCTGCCACTGAAGTGCTACGTGTGCAGCTCATCGGCAACCAATGAAGAATGCAACCAGAGTACCCAGGAGTGTAAAACACCTCTCAACACATGCATGACTGTCGTCGACACTTTCGGTAATTTATCTCACAACATCAACGTGCAATCAAGAAACCTGACAGAGGTTTAGTAGCACGTATAAATGAATCTAAACATTCTTCTAAAGTTCCTTTGTGCAGTAGGATTTTTATGAAGGGCACTTACTTATTAAACTCAGCTCTTGGTCAGTCTCAGTGTAGAAACTATAATCCCTGCTGTTTGTCTGTGTGCTGCTCAGATACAGCGACAGCCATAACAAAGCAGTGTGCCAGCCAGGCCACGTGCAGAGGAGCTGCCTCCACCGCCTCAGTCGACTCCAACGGAAACGGGAACGCCGTCAGCTGCTGCAGCAGCTATGACTTGTGTAACTTCAGCAAAGCCGACTCCATCAACAGAAACAACAAACTGCTGCTCCTGACTGTCGGTGTGGGATTTCTGCTGTCACGCTGAGCTCAGTGGGATGCGCAAACCGTACAAACTGCACCGCTACAGTCTCCGCACTACCTGCAATCTTATGCATCTTGTAAATACTGTTTATATTCGAGGCTGTTTAACAAAAAGCTTTTAAAATATCACTGTGTACTCCACATGCACAATTAGATATCGTAGTATTTATAATACTGACAGACAGGGCTAGTTGTTACACGTTAAAGGGTTCAAAAATTGACTTTAGCTTTTAATTCCACAAAAGGTAAAGGCAGTAAGCTTATATTAGCTTAATCTGACAGAAATCTGTGGATTTCTGGTTTTCCTGGATATTTGATCGTCAAAAATGTCTATTATGCTCAAGAAATGACGGCCCAGTTAAAAAAATGAATGAATATAGACATTAGTTGCTTAAAATGTTTATGATTTTCCTTAGTTTACTGTAGTTTCATTTTAATTGAGAGAGAGAGACAGAACAAGAAAATAAATATATTGATTTGCATGTCAGTGAGTGAAAGTATTTGATCCTAAAACATGACTTAGTACTTGATGGAGAAACCCATGTTGGCTGCACAGTGGTAAGATGTTTCTTGTAGTTGGTCACCAGGTTTGGACACATCTCAGGAGGGATTTTGGTCAGGCGGATGCCTGAGAGCTCATTTTGGTTTCATCTGACCAAAGCTTTTTCTCCCAGGGCTTCTCTGAATCATGTAGATGTTCACTGGTTGGTACATGCACCTTCCAGAGCAGGGATCTTTCAGGTGCTGTAAGATTTCAGCCATTTCCACCATCATATCTCCACTGAAACTTCAGCAGCCCATCCTTAACACTAAAATCCATGCTTGTGCAAGCAACAGCATTGTTGTACAACAGGTTATTATTGTTATATACAGTGCAATGTGTCCTTTCTTATTGTGAGAAAGTCTAATTCTCTTCTTTATGATTTTCTGAATGCTCTTTAAAAACATCTACGCCAACATTAACTTGAAATTATAAATATTAATCCTAAAAGGCACTTTAAATAAATCCCAATCAACTACAAAGTGGACAGACTTATTTCATTTCATAATTATTTTTATTCCATTGTTTTTTTTGTTTCCTCCTATTTGACAAGATGGCTTAATTAGCCCAGAAGACAAAATAAATACCAGTGTTTACTAGTACGAGTTCTGTACAATTCACCAGTGATACACACCAGTATAGCTTACAATATACCAACATGAGCAGATTTACGCAACAACAAGGAAATAAAATAGATTGTTTCGTTTGGGGTCTTTTTCTCCTCCGTTTTACATTTATTTTATCCCTATAACACCCAGATTGATCGATCTGATAGTTTCGTTGCTGGCTAAACATGGAAATCACATCTGGATAAAACGGGTTTAAAAAATAATAATAATAATAAAAAACAAACAAGAAACAAAAAAGGAAACAACTTAGGATGTGTTATTTTGGTGCTGTGCAAATATGCTCTTCTTTATACCAGTATATCATGCTATACCAGTACAGTCACCAGTATATTTCATATAGCAGTATGTGACACTCCACATGGGGTCAGTATTAACAAAGACAAATGTGATTTTCAGTTCAGTGTTTTGTGTCTGAGAAACAAGTTCCAGTCATGTGGCTCCACATTTCATGTGTTTGGTTCCATGGGGACTATTATTAAGTCGGGGAGGGGGGGAATTTTTAAAGTGTTACACCTGACAAGAGAATTGGAGTCATAAATGTGATATGAGGTTTGTTCAGGTCCCCGGGAAATATACTTTAAGTGTCACTAGTGGGTGATCGGACAGTTAATGTAATCTTATATTATGAACGTACGATTCATATTGGGACTATATGTGAGGAGACAAAAAAAGGAAAAGGAGACACGAACCTCACAAAATTAGCGACCACTCTGAGACGTGTCACTGTCTTCTTCCTCGTGAACCAATCGGAAGCATCCTGCCACTCACGCTGAACACATTTTTTCCAATTCTTTTTTTTTTTTTTTTTTTACATAGCAGTCAATTGCTGGGGTTGAAAGTTCAACATTTTTCAGTATAGAGGACGAAGATTCCTCAAAACAACACAAAAAACATGGAGCTGATCGATAAAAAGAGCAGACTGAACTGAGTGCGAGTAGGGGAGGTTTCTGTCTGCGGTGATTACCCGCACAGAGCTGGACTCTTCACATTTGGAGTCTTTAAAAGTGGCTCAGAGAGGAGCTGAGGAAGACTGTGGGAGTAGGGGAGCAGTAAGGGTGAAGGAAAGGAAAAGTGAGTGAAATAGAGAGAAGAGGGGAAGAGAGTGTTTTCTTTCCTCAGGCAGTAGAGTGTTACTAGACTGTCCTCGAGGCGTATTCTGCTTTTTTACGTTCCTGCCTCTGTTTCCTCCTCTGCAATTTGAGTCTATAAATAAAACATGGTGAGATGGAGGAAACAGAGAAAGAGAGATGGTAGGAGGCATGACGAGTCGGAGAAGACCAAACCGAGACTGTTGTTACTGTACCACCCCAGGCACCAAAAAAACAAAACATAACAAACATGTGATGTGTATGGCGATGTAGAGATATTTGATTGGAGAAAGGAGCTCCCATTCAGGAATCGGAACGTCAGCAAACGGGGGCGGCCGACGTCTAAGATCCCACAGTGAAGTTTCATGCAGATATGTTGCAGATCGGGTTGCAATCCGCCCGATCTCACCAGCTTTCATGATAGCGTTTCTGTCGGAAGTTTTGAATCCATTTAAAACTCTAACCTGCAGAATCTGGCTCATCCCAAATCCAGATTTACAGCTTAAAAAAAAAAAAAAAAAAAAAAAAAAAAAAAAAATCACGAGTAGATTTCTTTCTTCCTCCTCTCGTCACTGTATTCCACTCTGAAGAGAGCGAAGCTGCCAAGTCCCTGATTCAGGAAGTGTTTCTGCGCTGTTCTCGTATACAGAAAGTCACAGTGGTGGAGATTTTAATCCCAGTTGAACTAATTACCTCGGCTATAGCGGGATTAAAAAATTCTAACGATTCATCGCGGACCATTATCAGATTATCAGAGCCACTGCTCTCGCCGTTGATTTGTAAAGCAGCCACCTCTGTCAACACATCAGGACTGACGTCTGGAACCCAGGAGTCTTTAGAAGTCACGATGATGCCACCCTCTCCTGTTGGTCAGCTCGGACGACATGGGGCTAGTGTGGGCGGGACTGGGCCATCATCTTGAGCCGGGATTGGTCGATAACATCCAGCAAGTTCTTGGCATCAACAGCAAGAGCATGAGCCGCCGTCAACATCTGCTTCTTGTAGTCCTGCTGGAGGCTTGGAGCATCAATACAGAATATATGCAAGATCAGAGTTTTAATAGTTAGTGCAGTATTAATGATCATATGTGCAGACGTGACAGCATCAAGAACGTGAGCATGACACACACTCTCACTGGCCACTTTATCAGGCACATCTGTTCAACCTACTTGTTAGTGCAAATATCTAATCATCCAATCACATGACAGAAACTCAGTGCACTTAGGCTCATTAGTACCAACTAGAGATGGCACGATACCACTTTTTATGTCCGATACCGATACCGATATCATAAATTTGGATATCTGCCGATACCGATATGAATCCGATATAATGTTTTTTAATCAACAAAACTGTTTTTTAAATATCTTGCTGCATTTTGTATAAGTTCATACTCAAGTTTAAAACAACAACTACACTAAAACTATTCTGTTATACCTGTATGCAAAAAAAATATTTCATAGTTCAGCAATACTGATCAATCTAATAAACTTGAACCTACACCATCCTCCCTATTCTGGTATTTTAAAGAGTACTTAGCATAAATATTAAGCAACCTAACTAATAGGGTTCCAACTCCCAGCAACAACAAAAATAAATAAATAAAAAATAGGGAACCACCCCTCACGCTCCACCTCATGATGCTTAATCGACGTAATCAACCTTAATTTGATGCAGTGTGGAAAAAAAATGCACAGAAATCAATTCTTTTTCAAGAAATATTAAATAGATTCAACATCTTTCTTCAACAAAATTGCAGACTGCACAGATGGTACCTTCCCAGAGGAAAAAGTACTATAGCTTACTAGGGTATATTAGACTTAACAGTTACCATATGCAGTAATGGACTTCTATACATTTTACATCAGATTAAAACTTTGGGTGTAAGATTCAGATAAATATTAAATAATTAAAAGCGAGACATTTTAAATGAGAATAAGAAAGAAAAGTATGTCTTTGTGCCCCCTTTTCCCTGTTAATGCCCTATCGGCCCCCCTGGCTAAACTTTGCTAGATCCGCCCCTGCACAGTTACCAGCGTCAGCTACGTAGAAAAAGATCCTGGTGTAGAAAGTAATATTAAATAAATTCTAACAACAGCTGATCAAGCTTAAACGTGCTGCTGTTGTTCAGCCGCTGGTTTCCTCTTTCTGGTGCAAAGTGGGCCAAAAACAAACAAGAGACACGGACTTGCGACAGAAAAGCCGATCAGCAGTTTCATGATTGAAGTAGCAGCCGGAGAGCGAGAGGCAGTCGCTAGTTAAGCTTAACGCAGGAATGCTTTACAAACATTCAGAGATGGACTTACACACTTGCTTTACTTCTCTCGGGGATAACTTTGTCGGAGATGAAATGCCGGGTTGCTAGCGAAGCTCCAAATGCTCAACCATACCACCAACAGGTCCCGCATGCCACAGCCGCTCTATCACGTGATGCATACTGCTCCGACGTGCTAACGTTCTGAGGTGAGTTACGGCGTGTTGCAAATTTTGTGAGGTGCTTTCGTGATATTTAATGGATCGGATTACATTTTTTATTTTTCTCCGATATCCGATCCAGTAATTTAGGTCAGTATCGGACCGATACCGATACGTAATATCGGATCGGTCCATCTCTAGTACCAACTGAGCATTTTTTAAATGGCATAGCCCACCTAAGTGGCAGCATAATGCACCAAGTCACAAAGCTCAGATCCAGTTTGAGATGACTTCACTGTACTCAAATGACGTTCACAATCACAGTCTTAGTCCACTTTTGTAATGTGGTAGAAAAGCAGATTCACATCATGGATGCACAGCTGACAAACCTGCAGCAGCTGTGTAATGCTGTCATGTCACTAAGGACCAAAACCTCTGAGCAATGTTTCCAGAATTAAGGTAGGTAAGGTTTACCTAACAAAGTGATGCTTTTAGTTTGTGCACCTACCTGGTCATCACATATTGTTGGGCTAACTTCATCTTTGCAATCAGTTCTGCCAAGTCAGAGTTCAGCAGCTTCTGTGCCATCTCGATCTGGTGAAGAAAAGCGTAACCGTATAAAATAAAATACAAGCTGGAGCAGCTGTGTGATCAATAATGTGCTTTAACGTGATTTATTAACAATCATTAAACTGTTTAATAACATAAAGTGAATGCTTGTTAGTAAAAACGGTGTCTACCTCTCTGTGTGTACTGGCTGGAAGTTGAGGTAGAGTCTCATCTACTGTGGCCAATAATGTCCTCAGTGCCAGACCCACATCCTGAAACACATTTTTTTCCCAACAGGACAGCTTACACGTGGTATCAATTAGGGCTGCCACGATTAGTCGACTAGTCACGATTATGTCGACTATTAAAATCGTCGACGACTAATTTAATAGTCGACGCATCGTTTGAAGCTTTGTAAGATCACAAAGGACGCAGGAATGAGTAGTAGGATTTAAGAGTGTAATAACGGACTGAAACAGAAGATGGCAGCACTGCATGTACAAGGATGCCAGCTGCCGTTAAACCCCGAAGAAGAAGAAGCTGTGTCCCAGAATTCATAGCGCAGCCCAGCACAGTTGTCGACAATGGCGGCAGCTAGTTAGTTTTAACTTTACTCTTATTATTCTTTCTGGGTCACAAAATAAACGTTTAACATATTTTCAGGCGAGAATGTAGCTGTGTAAACCTCAAATATCTGCTCAGTTTATCAAGACACCGCATATTTTCAAAAGCGCTCCGACGTTTTCAGAGACGTCTGTTACCCACTAGCTCGTTAGCTAGGCGGGGGCAAGGCTAACTAGAGCCGTGAGAACACCGGACTCCCGGCAAATCGTTTTCAAACCCACCGCTGTCTTTCGCTAGTCAGGTTAAACATATATATAAGTCACTTAGATAACTTAAAAATGTTAGTTTGGCTTTCTTTAGTATTTTATTTGTTCCTGAGTAAATCGGTTTGGCTGAGATTAAAGTTATAGTTTTTGCACAGCTAAAACTGTCAAGCAGACAGCTGATTATCAGAAGTGTGAGACGCTGGAGAATATACTCCGGTGTCCTGTTATATTTTAGAAAGCAAGGAGTTTATTAAACTTCACCGAAACAATCTGCAAATTTCATTAAAAATTAATAAACTACCATCTTGTCTTTATTTTTAGTTAGCACAAACACTTCAAGCTGTAAGCTAATGATAGTTATATAAGACCAGATGCTGCTGGTGCAATAAGCTGTACACTGTACGTCCAATGGATGATGATCTGATTAGTCGACTAATCGCAAAAATAATCGGTGACTAGTCGACTATCAAAATAATCGTTTGTGGCAGCCCTAGTATCAATAATTCACATAGTTTGTTTTAAATAGTCTAAAATCTGAAATTTCTAATAGAGAAGATAGAAACGACACAGTGCTGTATTCCCTTCTTAAGGTTAGCAGCTTGGCTAAACATTCTGGAGTTAGGGATGAACACTCCAATGTTAGCTGTACGGGCTGTTTGCCCTGCTCTTCCCTTTCTACCAACGTGAAAAAACCCTTTGGAGAAATAAAATGAAATGTATTTTTGTCAAAAAGACTCACAGGAAAACTAATTATTAAATCCCTTTGGTGAAAAGCTGCTTAGGCTATCTGCAGAGTCAGGTTAATATATGAAGCAAAAATTATTCATGAAGGAGCAGAAGAAGTGTCGAAATTCCGTCCTTGGAAAGCTGCACCGGCCAATTAAACTGAAACAGTGCGTCACAGTGCTCAAGGACATAGCGGTTATTAAACTGCACAGAGCTGCTTTGATCTACTGTGCTGAGTTTTTAGCTCAAAGCCTGCAGCTCCACTTCAGAGAAATAACAAACTGCCGTTTGTGCCTCTGTTACCTTGACCATGGGCACGTACTCCTCGGGTGGAGCCGGCTGGATCTTGCTTGACATCTCGATCACAGCTTTGACCAATCCCGTCACGTTCTCGTACACTTTGTCGTTCGACCGATCCAGATTGGCGGTGGGAGGCGGGCTTATCTCCTGAGGCTGCAGCTAAACCACAGAAGAAGACAAAAAGCAGTGAGTGAGAGGTTCTTTGAGTGAATGTGTACCTGGGAAAGAAGTGTGGGAGACTGATGACAAAAACCAGCTGAAACAGTGTGGATGAAAAAACAAAACATTTGTTAAAACATTTACCTCCACAAATCCTGCTAGATTGTAAAGACGTTCATCCGCCTTACACACTAGATACATTTAAAGGTCCAAAGTAAAGTAATAATAATCAAGAGAGTTAAACAAGTAGATTAATGAGTGAATTAATATCTATTATGTTTCTACTTATGTTAAGTGCATCTGATATACCCATGTTGTGATGCCATTGTTTTGCGACATGGAAACACCATCACACCATCGACCCTAACCATAACACCGTAACCATAGCCATAGCCCTAACCCTGACCCTCTCCACCCACTTATTTGCACTTTTTCCTGAGTGGACATCAGCAAGTCTTGTTTCCATGTCGACGATGACATCATAACAACATCATAACATTGATTTGTCACTTGCAATGTTGAACCTGGGCCAACATTAATTATGATGATCCAGGAACAACACCAGCACTCTGAATATCAGATACTATGTCTAAATGTAGAGGTATTCTCTGGCCACTAGATGGCAGTGTCACACTACCATAACCTGTGCCGTAAACCTATCAGTTGAGGATTTTAATTGAATACAGATTCCCCGTAGGAGGTCACATCTTCCTGAACCTGCCATATAAACCAATCATCATCTTGCACTAACATAAAGCGCTTTCTCATTTCTGTCTTTCCATTTTCTTCACCATCTCTCTTGCTCAGTGACATCACCTGACTACTACCTGCAGGTATACTTCCCACATCTTGAATACAAAGACTTTCTCTCGCCCGCAGTCATGCATGCATGCATGTATAAACTCTAATCCTCTTTGCAATTTCACTTCATTTTGCACATTTTTTCTGCATTCCCCTTCACGCCCTCGCTTTTCCAGTCCTTACTGAATTCTGGGTAATCAGTAAATCACCGCCTACAGTGAAAACAATACAACGCTGTGCACACAATGACCTACTGAAACCACTTGAAGCATTTATCTAGAAAAAATAAGCATTTGAAAACTAGCTGCTTTATAATCTGTAAAAAATATGACCCTATTTTACTAGGATGAGGAAAACCTTTTAATTCTTAACCGGGGAAGAAAAAAAAGATTAAATCTTATTAAAGACTCACTTGTCTACTAATTACAAAGAGAAGCATATAATTAGTGCTCAAGTAAATAAAAAAAAAATCTATAAAAGTTAAAAGCACTTAGTTCTGAGAAAAGGAGAGAAGACAATATAAGCAGGAAAACAGACAAGGGGAAGTGCAGAGATGAAGTTAATACTACAACAGAATGTGATTTGTTGGACAAAGAAATCAAAGGGCTGATGGAGGAGTAGGACAACAATATGGAACAGGAGACAAGACGCACAGTAAACACACACAGACGGTGTGCTGCTTACCCGCCAGGGCTAGGGGTCAACAGTAAGGCAGAGTGCCGGAGAAGAATGGGGGTGAGGGGGAGGGGAGAGAGAGAGAGAGAGACGGAGCAGCCAAAGGAAAGAAGATACAAGGGTAAATATTAATGCTCCAAGCATTCAAAACATGCACTGTGTCCACTCGGTAAATGTGTCCCTCCATGTGCTACTGGAGGAGCATTTCATTCATTCATTCATTCAGTGTGTATTTCTGCTTGTACTTTTGCTTCATGCATTCATGCACGTGTGTGTGTGTACCTTGACTCCATCATTGTAACTGTCTCCAGTATTTAGACAGGCCAGGCTGCTTACTTGGCACTGGGCCCCAGGTCGAGGGGGTTTCTTTGGCGGGGCCACATGCTCTGCAGGAAACAACATATGACAACGTGTGAAGTACAAAAATATTTCTACTCACAATTTATTCCTAAGAAGTGTGGGCAGATGCTTACTTTGGTTTCGCAGCAGCTCAGATTAAAACACAGATTATAATTAACTCCAGGCTAATTTTTGCCAAACAAAGCGTCACCTCGTAAGATTTGGTTTTTATTTGAATTGTATCTATGCTTTCTACTTCTTTTCACACCTTTTAGCCTCTTTTTCTCTTCTGCATTTGATGATGTTCTGTAAAGAACATTCAATTGCAAAGTGGTATTAAAATTGTCGTATGAATAAAGTTTTGATTGATTTATAAAGTCTCCCACAAACTGTTTCAAGTATGAAACGTCTCTCTTCCTCTACATTAGTATCTATCAGGAATCAGGAAACATTAAATGGACAAAAACGATATTCCATCCTGGAAAATCATCCCCCAGCTGGCTACTATATGTTTCTGTTTTCTCTGTATATTAACGCTCTGAGCACTGAACATACTGAACATGACATGCTGTTTGAGTCCATATAACCAGAGGTTGGTGTTCTCACTAGCAGGCCAGCAGGTTCACAGCTGGATCTGTCTTACTGTGACCACAGACTAAACCCTGCAGACAGACGCTGACCTCAGAGATACACAGCGTGCTACACTGTGTGATGGTATATGTGTAAGTTACACATCTTGGGAGAAAGAGAAGACAGCATATAACAATAGTGGTTGCCCTCCTGTAATTGTGGCGGAGTTGAGGCCCCATCTATTACCTGGTTTGCCAACGGGCTGGTATATGTGCTGGTTTCCTGTCTGCGCAAACAAACAAACAACAAAACAAAGCACTGGGTTAGCGATTGCACAGACGCAGACATAATCAGAAGCTTTGCAGGAAATTAGAACTTCACAGCTTTAAACCACCAGCGGCCTCAGCACAGAATCCAATTTACTTTGTCATGTGACACCGAGCCTCAGCTCGCACACAGCTAGCTCACAGTCATTTGCGGCAGAGGAGCTGTGCCTGTTATTTTGTGCTGTGTGGTCCTGCGTTGGGTAACTTATGGTAACAAAAATATTCTGTTTGTTTTGTCATCCTCTTCCTGTCAAAGTGTTTCTTTTGTTAGAGCTAGCATTTTAAAACTGCAGCATGTTTACATGATGTGATGGTTGTGAGAACAAAATGCCAGGAATGTTACATATTTAAATTTATTGTATTTTTACTGCATCCCTGTTGTTTTGTGTGTGTGAGAAAACAGCACAGAAGGACTCAAAAGCCATGGTGCCATCATTGTGTTGTGGTCTGACAACCACCAACACCCAAAAATACTCCACCAAGGCGCGCGCGCACACACACACACACACACACACACACACACACACACACACACACACACACACACACACACACACACACACACACGAACGAGGGAGATTTTCCCACCACAAACCACAACCATTCAATGGGAGGAGGAGGAGGACAAGCAGTGAGATGAATTACAGAGACGGAAATATCTAACTCATGGCAACTTCAGACTGCTGAAACAACTTCTGCTGGCATTGGGGAAATAACATCAACATGCAACTCTGCGTTCAGCTGCAGAGATTCCAGCTTTGGGATACAGTTACACACACGCACACACACACTAGATATTACAACAGGAGGAAAGGGGAGAAGTTGCAAGATGCAAATATCTCAGCAACTCTGTGTTTTGTGTGCAACCAAAGGGCTGCCAGCAGTGCCCAGATCTTACATCCTTTACCAGTAACGTTGCTTCTCACACTCTGAAGTATTTATTTACAGATGGACAATCACTAAAATCGGCCACCAGGACACTCTGGGACTGAGTGCAAAACCCTTCCATTAATATCCAGTTTGTGAGAAACTGCTGACCCCACATTGCTGACTTTACCCTCAACAGGTCACTTCCTGTCCCTGAATCAGTCAGTTGAAAAGAAAACAAACACACGCCGCAGCAGTGAGTCTGACCATAACACGGACGTCCGTCAACATTCGTCTTCATCAGACATCCTCCGTGGTTAAAAACACAAACACTTCAGGAAAATAACTTCCCATTCATAAAGTGGCGGGGACAGCAAATTGGACAAGATTTGGACAGTGAAAGTTTAGAAAGAAAGAAACAGAGACAGTTCAACTCGCACCTGTAGGAATGTTTGTGAGTTATTGTCCTGATGTGAATGGGTATAACTAATTAATGAGAAACAAGAAGAAGGAACTTACCGGTGGCTGGAGTCCACTGTCTTCTCTGTCCAGACTACCTCTTGAACTTCTCGTGTCGGGTTTCTAAGCAATCACAAACAATCAAACATTACATCTCCATTTACCAAATCCATATACATATACTTCGATTTGCAGTAGGGATTTTTTCAAATAATCCAAATGTTTCACAAAAAAAAGAGATAGACTTCATGGATAAATGATGAAGCTGTGGCAGAAAAAAAAAAGCACAACTGTCCAAACACAAAACCTCCTATGAAGACTGGAACGCAGGATACACAAAGGTGTAGTGTCCAAAAGGCTTTTTTGGATCCTCCACACAAAGTTAACTTAAGAAAAATGTTTCTATTGGTGCTGCCATGCAAACCGAAATAAAACCACACACAAAACAACCACAAAGTCCCACTCATTGCCCTCTCTGACACACACATATCCACTCATACCAGCTTTCCAAGACAGGACTTGAAGACCAGCATCGCCGCAGAGTTCATCAAAGAAGCCTGATGTGTGAACCGTTCGTGTGAGGCGTTTAGTCTCTGCTGTTATCTCGGGATCTTTCCAGTATCTCGCACTGTACCCTCTGTTACTGTCTGGTTTTCTCTGTAACCTTGTCAGTGCTGCAAGTTTCATCCAGAGAAGACTTCAGATTCAACTCCAGCTTCCTGCCTCCACCACTCTTATGTCTGACGGTGACGCACAGAGAGAGGGAAGGAGAGGAGGAGGGAAGAAGCACGCTGCCAACAAGCTGTCAGTATGCGAGCGTGTCTACCCTTCTTTCCCAAAACCTCCTGCCTTTCTCCTCCCTTTCTTTCCCACCCCTTTCTAGTCCCTCGCTCAAGTGACAGTCTTATAAAAACCAGGCAGCCTATAAGAAACACCCCCCACCCACCCCTACACACACACTTTATACCTCCCCATCTTTTCAGTAATCTCGCGTGTTGTCATTTAGTGGTTGTGGGTCAAAGACAGACTGTTGACTGGGCTGTCAGATTCTGTAAGCCTATCATTAGCCTGGAATTTGCACAGGCCACACCTGCCTACAAACTCACTCTCTCTTACATGCACGCACACAAACACGCACTATAAAAGTCTTAAGCAAAAAAGAAAAACTCCAACAAAAAAACCCAGACAGTTCCTTAATTCTGTGTTCATGGTATTAAGGAGGAATGTAAGTTGATGAAATACTGCACAGTAACTGTTTAACAGGTCATTGTAAAACTCTTTTGAAGACGACAGTCATTTTCATAACCACATAGGAACTAGACTTTTGGAGGCATCCTAACTGATTCTTTCTCTAACCAGCACTGACTGCAGCACATCAGAGCAGGGTCACTGTAATAGCAGCCTTAAGGTTTCTAGCTCAAAGACGCCGCAGCAGACAACTCAAACTGCAGTGCTGTTAAAAAAAAAATATAATCAGCTTGACACCACTGACACCTTCACCTCAAACTTCAAATGTCTGTGGCTGAATTCAGACTGCAGAGAAAAGGGTTTCAACTCTGTTTTTCCCCCTTTTGCTCTTATGCAACTCTTAGTGAACTTTTTTTTATTACAATGTGAACAACACAAATCACATTTGACATCTAATATTCTCACGTAGCAGATTTTCATTTTTCCCACTTCTGTGTGTGGTTGTAAATCATATACAGGTCAGATTTTTCAGGAGTGTGACCACGTCACAGCGAAATCGAATACAGCTCATTTCCCATCACAGCTACGAGACTTCAGTAACTTCAAGGCAATATCAAACACGCTTCTGCACTTCTTAATGAGCATTTCCATTAAATTCCTTTCAGTATCTGGTGGCATTTTCTCACTTTGCAGCATTTTATTTGTCTTCGTGTTGCATACGTGCTAGGAAATTAGCGAGAATGGTTTCCTGTTGGTTTGATTCGCTTGTGTTTTCTTAAGTTGCAATGCACTGAGCTCTCAGGACCACGGTAAAAACACACATTTAAGTGCAATAGTGTTTTCAAATCAAATAATTTAAGAGCTTAAGTATATTTATGTGTGTTGACACAATGATAAACTTTTTAAAAAATGAGTCCAAACTAAGTGATTACACTTTCTGAATACGGAATTACGACAGCATGCAAAAAGACGGCAACTAAACAAGACATCTTTTCCTTACAGTGAGCACTGACACAATGCACCATACACAACCTCTCAGAAAAGCACAAAATAAATCCAACAAGAACACGTCAAACTTCCTTAAATGTAGCTGCTTTTCCTTTATTGCTGCAAAGAGGCATGTTCAGGGCTGCACAAATGCGCTAGTCTTTAGACATTTTTGTTTACCCCACACAGCTGCTTAAATCTAGCCAACCATACAGAAGCAAGACAAAGTAAATCTCAATTAAATGCACTGTGACAGCATCCGTAGTGTGCATGTGTCAGTTGTGCATGGGTGTGCTTTACCAGCAGCCTTTCCTCCTGCTCCAGCCACCTCTGATCCTCCTCCATCTGCTGCTGTTGTATGATCAGCTGTTCCTCCATTAACAGGCACTGCTGGCCTACACACTGCTGCATGTCTACTGCCCTGTCCTACACACACACATACACACACATCCACACACACAAACGTGCAACAGAAAGTCAAGCATAGCATAACAGACATGCACACCAGCACGGGGACACACAGCCAGACATGGAGATGAACACACATATACACCAGACTGATGAGAGGCTGAACTGAGGTGGTGGACGCAAATACTAAAAACAACTGAGGTGTCAGGGGGGTGTTTCTGTGAAAAAAAACTGGTGTGGAAACTGGAAAACTTTTGCAACCCATTAAAAAAAACAACAACAGTGTGACTGGTGTGTAACTGCCTCCACAGAAGAAACAATATGTTTGTCACACTTGAAAAGATGATTCGTGGCCACTAGTAGAGTTTCAGGTTGTCTAGGTAACCTTTTAATGTATTTATTAGCCTGTCAGGTGTTAATCAATGGTATCCTGTCCTCTCAGTGATTTCCACTTCAATTGCTTTTTTATTTTGGGACTCGCTTTACACTGAAAGCAGAGTTTTCTTGAAGTTGCTGAATTTGAATGCCTTTCTATGACCTCTGGTCACATGACTGCGTTTCACTTATTGTATACATGTAGCGTAACAGCCAGTGACCACAACCAACAAACAGCACAAAACTCACATCACAGCTTAAAATGCTTCTTTCCCTCAGCTATGAGATCACTGAACTCTCAAGGGGATAATTAGATGAATTTTTCTATGACTGTTGATTTTTGGACAAATGTCCTTGTTATTCTATTTGTTTATTATATAGGTTTTTTTGTTTTTTGACATCATAGTTTGCTAATTTGTGCCTGCGTCACATCTTAGTTGAGTTTGCAACTAAATTTCCCTTTTTGTGTATTAATAAAGTTGTCTGAGTCTGATTTCAGAGTGAGTGAGTGAGTGAGTGAGTGAGTGAGTGAGTGAGTGAGTGAGTGAGTGAGTGAGTGAGTGTGTGTGTGTGTGTGTGCGCGCATGTCTATAAGAGTGAAATTAGAGTCCTACCTCCATCATAGAGCCCCACAGCGCCATATCCTGTCCGTGAGGCTGGGGAAGGAGCTGTGCGTGTGAATGGGTGTGGACATGGTGGCGGGGGTGTGTGTGTGCGTGGTGGGTGTCCAGCATTGCCGCCTGAGGTGGGTACAAGGCGCTAGGCACAGAGGGGAGTGTGTGAGGGCCTGGATAGCCTGCCATCTGAAACCGAAGTGAAGACAGGGACAGAGACACAAGGTTGTCCTTAATGTTTTGATTCTGAAAAATCTCAAGACGTTGATGCAATTATAGCAAGTACACATGCAGTGACAGAGCTGTTGAGTTCGTCTACATACCTGATAGTGTCCAGGATGCTGGGGACTGGGGTAAAAACCTTCACTTGAGCGAGGACTGGGATAGCCAGGTCTACTTGGCTACAGAGGCGGAAAATGAGAAAAAAAGGAAGAGAAAGACAGAAAGAAAGATCAAGGAAAGGTATTTTGAGATACAGAAAGACAGGTGGGAAAAGCAAAGGTGCAGTTATAACACTTTATATTTGTAACAATTATATTTTCTCCAAAGAAATGTTAGAAGACACTTCATTCAGACAATCAACACACAAACCCCCCCAGGAGCTGTTTGTGTGGCTGGGTTAGCTGTCAATCAAAACAGGGAACACCCACTGGACTGCAAGTACAGCAAGCTGTTAGTCGAACGACTACAAACCACGACACCCATGGAGAACTGCTAGACAACTATGAGACAATCTGCTGCTCACATGTTAGATGTGATGCAGGTGAGTTACATGTTCACCAAGACCTCTCTTTCAAGCACGCTTATGAACTATAAAAGCAAAAGGAGTTTAAAATATTCCCAATAAGCAGAACAATCATCTGCTCTGTGTTGTTGGCCAGAGGAGCAAAGTTTAGTAGAGATCAGCAGCTCTCTAACACAGGATACTCTTCCTCTCACTTGTAGTTTCAGCTAAAAACAGAAGTGCTTGGTGAACCCACGGTGTTGTTTCCTCTGCTGCTGGTTGATGCACAGTTGATGAACTGTTTTCTGGACACATTTTTTTCTTAATGATTTGAACTTCTCTAACACATTGAGCTCGTTTCCAGCACGGCAGTGTTGTAACCTCTACCTTCCACAGTCTCTCATAGTAGCTTTCTCTGGACCACACCTCCGACAGCAAGACGAGAGACAACGACACATGAAGAGGGAGGCAGAATGCAAAGAAAGGCAAAGTGGGATAATAAGGAGACAAGGAAAGAAAATAAAAATGGGAAAAATAAACAGAAAGGGAGGGGGAGAAAGGACAAAGAGAAGCAGACAAGACAAAGACACTGAAGACGAGACAAAAACTGGCTTCAAATGTTCAGACACAGTCAGGGCAAACGATGGAAACGTTCAGCCTGTTTGTGGACAGGCTCACACATGGAAGGGTTTACATGAACAAAACTATATCTTGGAAGGTTAATTTTCCTTTGGCAGTCAATCCACAGGGAGGGGGGTTTCCCTGGGAATACCCAAGATAAAAATAGGAAGATAAACACACAGGGACAGACAGATGGGAAATTAATCACACCGGCTAATAAAGCCAAACATTGGCTAATATCTGCAAAGCTTTGGGTGAATAACTGAATTTCATCATTAATAACCAAATAAAGAAAGGATTTTGGATTAACTGCACCACCTAATGTAAAAACATAATAGTTACAGGAGTTTAGACCATTTGAGAAACAAATAAGCTGATGCACTTCTGACGTTCATGCAGGTTCTGACCATTGCATCCATGTGCAACCAGCTAAGAGGTTTCTATGACCTTGCTCGAAGAGTTGCTTTGAATTGAAAAGGTTTATGTACATGAGCAGGAAATGCCTTCATAAACACCATAAACTTTTTTTTGGTGTTTGAGGTAATTGTTACTACACAAAACTGCAATAGGCGCATGCGGATTTGGTTTGTTCTGTAAAATGGTGCTTGATATGCCTAGAAGCAATTTATCTTCATTTTTCAAACTACCTTTAGCATTTACAGGATACAGCACTTAGCGTTTATATGAGATATTCAACTCAAGCAGCATCAAATAAAGCACATAGAGTTAAAAGCTCATAGTGGGCCACCACCATGGTACAATCCAAATCTGTTCATCATGTTAGTGTTTGTGAGCCTGTCCCTCTGAAAGTGCTGAGGTGAGATTTGGTCAGGCCCATAAGTATTTGGACAGTGACACAATTTCTAATATGTGTCATAAACATTTACAGGAATATTTTGTTAAATCCCTTGAATTAAAACTGGATTTGAAATCAACTGTGTTCCAAAAATGTACAGATCGAGCACTCTTAGTGGAGTGTTCGGCTAGTGCGCCTTTCGTGCTATTTACCAAATTTATATGCACTCTTTTCATCTCAGCTCCGTATGATAGCCTGAAAACATTTTTGCTGCTCTTCTCTTTATTTTCTTTAATCTAAATGAAACAAAAAAGGAGAAGGGGGGATAGATGTGGTTGAAATGAAAGATTTTTTGGTTTGAGATGCTGCTGATGTACGGTTCAGAGGTTCTGAAATCCAGTTACTACACCTTTGAACAGAGTGTGTCATTTAAAAATACAATTTCTGCACAGCACAGTTTGGAAAAACAGTAAGTGGAATTTTTATTTATTTATTTTTGAATCAATTCAATAATTTTGAGAGACATGCATTGTTACAAGTGTGACGCCATGGCAAAGCTCCACAAGAAAGGAGTGATTAAAGCTTTTCTCAGTGTAGTGATTCACACATTACCTAATAAACAAAAGTTCCCCAGTTCGATCTCAGGAGGACATATAATCATGTCCAATAACAGGAGCTGATCCTGGTTGTGGTGAGGATTGAACTTTTCAGCAAAGAGCCAAACAGGCCAATGTGAAAGCTTGTTCCTCGCTGATTTCTCACCTTTAGACAAATTGTAGCCATATATATTTATTTTACAAGAAGCCATACACTTCAAGACAGAAAATATGTGAATGGTGTTTGTGTGCTGCCATGAGACTGACCTTTTACCCTGAAAACAGGATTACCTAGAGCTTGTGTGTACTACTACTACTACTGGCTGCCACCCATAACCTGGTTCAAGGTGACAGAGTGTACACATGTGACACACGCAGGCCTTTTACCCTCATCTGGTATTTATAGTTACGGTCTTCACATGTTCATCTAAACACTAGTAGAAACTTTGAATATCTTTTCTGCATAGATCTCACTTGAAAAAGATCTCAGTGAGACAACCTGATTTAATAATATTATGCAATAAAGGAATGTGATATAGTACAATGCATAAGCAGGTCCATATGCTTAGAGGGTATTTAATCACAGTGTGTTACTGTGTTACATTTGCCTCTGGACCTCACCAAAACTGATCAGATATTTGTGTTTTTTGATTTAACATGCACTCCACAGAAGTGTCATGTTTGTTCGATTAGTCAGTGTTAGCCCACTGGATTAAGGATTCGTTGAAGGCATTCCTGAGCAAGCCAGAAATAGGGTGCATTAATCCGAGGACACGTCAAAACTATGCCCGACAGACGCAAACACAAATATATGTGGCCGCATTCAATCACAGAGTGCAGAGGACGTTTCAACGGCCTGTCCTGCGAGAACAAAGCATGCAAGCAGTCTTAGCATAAACCCATGGAAAAAACTCCCTCCTGCACAGTAATTATGATAATGGTCTAAAGATTAGAGTTTTACTTCTCAGTGGAGAGTATTAAAAAATGCTGCAACTCTCATCCCACTTTATGTTGAAAATGGAATTTAGATTGTGAAAATCAATGTTCACATAAAATAATGTTAAAAAAAGTAACTATTTACTTATGTTGAGCTACCGAACATGCATCACTAATGGGACTGTTGCAGCGTTTTTCTTTTTCTTTTTTTAAATACGTGCACTCACATTTGTTCCTGTTAGTAGAAAAGCTTTAGTGTAGTTTAGCAGCACACCACCTGCCTTCAATGGTGTAGACTTGGGTCTTTCAGAGCAGAGGATGGAAAAAGGTACGTGGGTAGTTATGGGGAGGTTATGCATTTGGCTGGATGGGTGAAGGTGGGTAGAGGACAGATTACAGGCAGATGCTACTGTGTGTGGGGCAAGAGGGGGGAGCGGGGACTTCTCACATGACTGCACAGCAGGATGGCAGGTCTGGGCGTCAGAGTGCAGTTGGAGTGGAGTACTGCGATTAGTCTGACGGTGGGTATGAGAGCTGCTGTTTCTGTGCAACTGCAGGGTCTTAAGATCAAAATTTGACTCGGGCTGGATGCTATGGAGGGTGTGGGGACAAACATCTGACGTGCTGAAGGGCAGAGAGTTAAAGTTGGGACTGGACTGTGAAAGGAAAGGAGAGAAATGCCGGGGATGGAAGTGGGTGTTGTTTGACTTTGAATGGGAGGAAGGGAGCAGGTGGCTGTTAGTAGGTGGATTTGTCTTTCGTGGGCAGCTGCTGCTGGACAGGCTGTCCAAATGTGTGTGAAGTGGAAAAAAGACATTAGTTTGTTCTTGAACCAACAGGGAGGAGTAAGATTTGAATTCACTATTTAACTCTGGGTTGCAGGGAGACAAAGAGCTGCTGTAATAACTGCTGTTTTGAGGGGGTGACTCAGGCTGAGGGCTGGGAGAAGAGGAAAAATGCTGCAGACGTTTTAGAGATGATAAGTTGAGAGGATAAGTGGGAAGGTGAGGATGAGGGTTCCCAGTGCAGAGGGAAAGCTGCGAGGCAAAGCACTGTTTTTGATGGCAGTGAAGATGAGAAGGAGCAGAAACACAATCCATACTGAAGGTGGGCTGCAGGGAGGGACGACGGCTGGGCTGCAAACAGAAACACAAAGGTAGAGGAGGGACATGTCGAAATAAAAGTGTCACAGTGTGACAGCCGGGAAGAGATAAAGCATAGACAGAGATGTACACAACTGTATCCTAAGTCATGCAGCAAATAAGCTTACAGATTGTACTCAAACCAATCCTAAAAAGTTGATTGTGTTCATCTGGACGTAGCGTTTTCAGTAGCAGAAACATTTTATTGCTCATCCAACTGACTTCTTCACTTCACTACGTCCAGATGAACAAAATAAACTTTTTAAGATTCCCTTACCTGAATGATTGAGCATGCATCAAGATTCCCAAACCAACAGCTTCAATTCATTATGTTGCCAATGAACCAGCTGTTTACTGGCAAACAAAACCTGACCCTAACCCTTTAAAAAAAACATATCTCCATCTCATGAACTTCTGCTCGAGACATCTGGCTTTCATTGCAGTCGAAGGAAGCAGTTAAATCAGATGCTAACAGCAGGGTAGCATAAGGCCGTAAGTGAGGATAAAGCAACCAGCAGCTGAGGCAACAAGCTGTGAGGAGTAATGGTAGCAGTTGGGGGCTGGGTTTATGGATTAGCAAACAGAACAGTTAAAGAATTGTGCATTTGTGAGAAAAAATAAGAGACAAGTCTGGTTTTCAGATTGGATGATGACAAAGTAAAAGGAAAAGAAGAAAGAAAAAAGTTTTCTCTTCTTGCTCTTGTCTTGTGTAACAGGGTTTGGTTGTGGTCACGCATTTGCACAGTCATCACAATCATCACAGTGAAAAAGCATAATAGGAAACTCTGGCATCACTGAAATACAAACGGCGATTTGAATGCAGAAAGAAAAATCAAAAATCAAAGACTATATCAAGTTAATCCATTCCTTCCTTTTCAGTGTTAGCATTTTTACAAGGAGGGACGTGGTCACACACACACAGACACACACACAGACACACACACAGACACACACGGCACTCCTTGAAAAGTCTGTATGAAAGAGCTTAAATCTTTTTGTTTTGACTTCTGCTATGACTCGTCTGACTGCATCACAAGGGTGCAAACTGACAAGTCATCATGTGAAAAGTGTTAACATAAACTTGCTGATTTCTCCTCTTTAGACTTAACAGTGCTTAACACTTAGATATTTGGGTAATACAACAAGTTGGAAACAAACCTATCACAAATCCAAAAGAAAGAATACTAAAAGTCTGTAATTGTGGCTATAAAGCACTCAGTGTTTGCAATGATCAGGGTGTCAACAGCACAGAAAACACCACTGTGCACTCGTACGAACACAAACGCACAGACACACAAACACATGTGGTGTGGTAGTGTCTTACTTTTGGTGGTGCTTCATCAGACCCTCCAGAATCCCACGAAACAGTGACCTGTCTCCTCATCTCCATCCTGTTTCTCTCCTTCTGCTGGACCTTCTCTTCCTCTAATATTGTGCTAAAAGAAAGAAAAACAAACAGCAGGGTACTTGCATACACTCATACTCAATGATGCATAAGCACATATGTAAATAGGCAGGGGTGACTCTGTCACAAATATGATAACAAACACTTGAGCCTGTTTATTAGAATGCAGTCCCGTGTTACAGAGGTCCCTGGTATTTAACTGTGAATAATGATGATGTCCATCCACGTGCAGCATCCAGAGGCACGTAAATGAAACAGTTACTCCCACTGCTGCAGAAAAAAGGCTTTTGCATTCAGTGTAGAAATTTTATCTCCGCTCATATAAACGCATGCTCTTAGACTAACACACAATTCCCACTTTTTAGGGTCTTTCCCCACTGGCGATTCTTTACAAGCATGCTGCTGGCTTAAGTGGTTTTCTGCCTCCCCCTGTAAATATGAAAACTTGCTGTGAACCCCATTTAAAAGGCACACACTGTCCTCAGTATTAGTTTTATTACACTGTGCTGTGTACCCACTAAAAGTCATGCATTCCTCGCACTCTGTTTGTACAAACTCTCCAAGCAAAAACTACTTAAGTGAGAGTAAAATCAAATATCATTTTGTTATGAAATGCCCTACTGCTGCTTCTTTATGCCTCCACAGTTTATCCCACATAAATCACTCTCATGGGGCAGCTACTCTAACGCAACAAATTGAATTTATTAGAACTTTTGCCTAATAAAAATCATCACCGTCTCTCAATTTTCAGTCTTTGTCAGTTCTTTGCTGGCCAACTGTGCCAGCTCGCTAAAGCACTTAATCATTGACTCGCATTGCTTAAGAATGGACTGAATCACTCACAGTTTAAGAAACATCCCACGCCCCAAACCCAACATTTTTAGGTCTAGCGTAGCCAAAGATACCACATTGAATTTAAGCGATAAAATTACTGACCCGTTTCCTGGGAAAGCAGCAGTTAGATGAAGCCAAGCCCCGAATCCCAGAGGGAGAGCAGATGGTTTACTCTTTTTACAAAACAGAAAACTGAACTTCTATTGAACAATCCAGCACAGCACCCTCTCCGCACCGCCACGTGCTCTTTCTGCTCGCCTTGCCTCAACAAGGGCAGGCGCTATTTCTAGCAGCATCGTTACGCTGTTCCTGTTCTGTTGTCTCGTCGATTGTTTGCGTGTCTTTGCACCTGCCCGAGTCAGTCTCCAGTCTGCTCTGCTTTTCCATCACACTCGAGATCCCTCTGACACACTCAAACACGGCGTAAACATAGACTTGTGTGAACCGACAGTCAGCAGCTTGATTATTGAGCTTTAAAACCCATTATTAATTACAATTATCTAAACTTACAGTAGAGGCAATCCTTACTTTACTCAGCTAAAGACCTCAGATAAAGTTAAATCCTTTAGCACCAGTTTTTCAGCAGTACCTTTTACTTCATAATAATAAACAGTAGTAATCCCAGCATGAACAAATACAGATACAACACACACAATTACTTTGCTAAAACTAAACAAAACAACCTAACTGTTCGCGATTGATTTCCCAGTCTTTCTCTGATTATATATTTAATGTGTGTGCTTTCTTTTTTAATGTAAGCAGTCAGCAAATGAATCTGCCAGTCTTGCTTAGCAGTTGAACAGTAAATGACATCGCATACATGCAACAGCAATACCATCAACACCTGGCAACATCAACACAGACCGTCTCCTACCCCCACCTGCACTGCACCACCTGGAATAACAAGGCCTCCTCAGTTTATTTACGCAGGCCCTGCGGACTACATATTCTTAGGGTTTCGAGCAACACATTGCTCTTAATCTCACATACTCTAGTTCTCACCTGAGAGCTCCCAGTATGACCACGACTGAAGATTATCAGGATACTAACATACATATGGCATCATGATGACTTGATGAGTGTGAGACTTTGCTCAGTAAAGTCTATAGTCCATATTTAAATCCTCCATCAAAAAGGAGTCACTGCTATCACAGCATATTTATGCTTTTGTGAACGAGCCAAGTTCTCTAAAAAACAAAATACTGGCAATAAGCCTTCAGACTGAAACTCTGAAGACAAAAATGTCAAAGAGCATCAAAGAGGAACGCCAGAAGAACAACTCTGGTCAAAGGGATACTAATACAAGCTCCTCTAACAGCTGATTATATGCTAAATGAAAAGAGTTCTTCAAAGCCTGACATCACAACACTTAGAAAAGTCAAATGAGATAGAAGTGCAAAGAGATCAGACAATACTCTACCTTAGGGGAAAAAAAAAAGTGTCCGCCCGAGCACCTAGGAAGAATTAAAGCAGCCCCTAGATGGGTGATGGCCCGACAGCAGTCAGCACTAATACTTTACTGAAGGTCACCGTGAACTGCAGAGGATATTAGCATCACTAGAATCACAATGCCTACTTCTTCATATGGGATTGCATAAACCTGCTCTGTTGCAGCTCAGATACGTTTCGCTGCTGGGATAACGCGATCTGATCTTCGTAGGCTAGCTTTGACCGTGAGGAGTGCAGCGTTGCAGTAACTCTGCTCGGCTTTTTCCATTCTTCTTTAATTCTATCTGTCTTCTCTCTCCCTCACTCTCTCTCTCTCTCCCTCTGTTCTTTGGTAAGCTGTGGCTCATGGCAGCTGCACACTGTGTAAACACACACACACACGCGCACGCACACACACAGACACACACACACACTAGTAGTAGCTGAGAGTTGCATATTTGGCAGCAGGGACCTATAATTGATATTATGATATAAAAGCCAGCCAGACTGAAAGTAAACCAAATCGTATAACCTTATATGGCTCCACTTTCTCCTATTAATAGCCAGTGACCACGTCGAACATGGTCAATATTGACTTGGTAACCAAGACACTGGCTGAGGCCCACCGAGGGCTCCTTCGCTCTCAGCCATCCCAATTTGAATAAATGCACTTAATTTTGCCCGCTTAGCAGCCACACTGCACATGCACTTTTCCACACTATGTTCTCACCCTGTTAAAACATACAACCGCAAACATATGGAAGCATGTGTCAAAGTAACGAGCGGATTTCTGCGACATGAAGGCCTCCAACTTGCTCTGAGCCAAAAGGAGGAGATGGTAAAAAAAAAAAAAGCATAAGTCAAGGGGGGGGGGGGGGGGGGGGGGGGGGTTGCTGGAAAAGGTGGTAAAGGGAGCCTAACAGAAGCAGAATTACAGGAGAAGCAGGAGAGCTGACACTGAGAAAAGTGGAGGTGGAATGTGAGGTGTGAGTCATGCTGGTTTTAAGCAAAACTCATAAAACCACAGGAGTTAAATATGCGCCCTCATTTTCCTGTTTCTGTGTAAGAGAGTAAAAAAAGGTTAAGGTAGAGAGAGAATGTGCACGCTGAAGGAAACAATGATGGCATCTTGTTCCGCTGCTGCTGCATGCTCCACATGTTTCACACAGTAAGAATGTGACTTAAAATGTATAAGGTACACAAACTAAGTGCAATATGTTTTGTCAGGAGGGATTCAGTCAGTTGTGGAAGCTTAGCTGTCATGAAGAGTTCATGAAATGACTAAGGAGGGCCTGTCTAGACTAAATAACTGATAGCAGCGCTTGCAGACTCCTTTCATAGCTCTCTTAAAGACTAATTTCCTGTAGACTATATGCAAAGGACAAAAATAAAGGCGAAACAATGTTGACAAATTAACCTGAACTCTATCTGCAGCATGTTCTATTGTTAAGTGACACCTGGAGAACCAATGTCACGATTACGAGAAACAATGAGGATATTACTTCAATGAATATGTATACCAAGCATCGTCTTTATAGATTTTAGAGGTTCAGACTGCACTCTAATAAAAGTTTCATATCAGTCTTCCTAATCTCATAATCCATTTCTTTCATTTCCCATAAGGGGCAATGCTGAAACATCGCTTCCAAAAAACTGCAGGTCTGTTCATGCCAAAAGATTATGAACTGTTGAGTAATGACGGGTGGGTAAAGCATTGTCCTTACTAGCCTCTACCTAACCCCACTGTGTAGCACAATGAAAGAAAATATTCATAGTATATGTGGTAATAGAAGAGTCAGATTAAACTAAAGCTCCTGATCTGCTACACAACGCCGAGCAAGAGGTCTTAAAAAGTGCTGTAAAGCATGAACATACTGTAGCTTAAATAAATAATTTCAACTTGTTTGTGTGGCTGTTTTTCTGCATGTGATGGCTTATAAATTCAGTCTCTTTCTTTGACTGTACCTGAAGATGATGACAGCTGACATGGTGACCAGATTATAGGCACACCCCTCTACCTGAGACTGTGCAACTGTAATGTCTTGATAAATGATAAATGGTGAATATATTCGAGCCTTCCCATTAATAAGAGACACACTAGTCTGGGGCTCGGACTCGGGGAATTTTAAAATTACCAGCAGTGATGTCTGGTACTGCCTTATCTGATCGCAACACGCCCGGGATTTCGCGGAAAATGCGATCTATCCTTGCAAAACCATCTCCAGGCAAAATCTAGTAATGAAGCCGTGATGTATCATCTAACAAGGAAAGGCATGACTGAAGTTGCTTACTTGTCTCTGTCAACATCACAACTCTGTTACCATGGCAGCCATAAAGTCATCAGCCCAAACAGAATGCAAAGTGCACCCTGCTTCATACCTGAACAGGTTTGTGTTACATCCTGAGCAGTAAAGGACCCTTTTGTGTGCACTCAGTTAGGCTGTGAAGACTATTAATATTGTCAGTTGGATATCCTCTCACTGGTAAAAAATAAAATAAAATAAAATAAAAATAGGTATCTGAAAATATGTAAACAGTATACTTTGTAACATATCAAGAGAAGTTGTAATACTTGCTAATACTAGCATTATCCTTAGTGCTGATTAGTTGCAGAAGCTGTCTGTGCATATATATAAACTCAGGGAAGGAGGACCATGGAGGCTCCCTCACTTTCATCAGCACCAGTATTATCATTCCGTTGCTTGTATGGGTTTACAGCTGGATCGTTTCATCCTCTTTGAGCCATGGATTTAGGGACTCTGACAGGTGGTCAAAATGACCTGCTCAAGATCAAACTGAGCATCAGAATAAGGAGGAAAGTTGATATGTAGGATCTTTTACTGACTTGTTGATGCCAGAGGTCAGAGGAGAATTGCCAGACACTTTGAGCTGAAAGGAAGGCAAACCTAACTCAAATAGGCACTCGTTACAACAAAAGCACAATATGTTGATGGGCTACAGCAGCAGAAGACCAGACTGGGACTTATGTTAGCAATTCACACAGGCTCACCAAAATCGGACAATAGAAGATTGAAAAATGTCACCTGGTCTGATGAATCTTGACTTCTGCCAACATTTGGATGGCAGGATCAGAATCTGCCGTAAACAACATGAAATCATGGATCCCTCCTTGTATCTATAGAGGCAACTCACTGTCAACTATATATATTCAACTTTGTGCAATGTACTGGAAGTTATTTGCACATATTAGAGCCATTTCATTATATTTTGTTACTTTGTAACAGATTGTAATATGTCATTACTGTCTCTGGGATTTATAAAGTATTGTGATTCAGGCTGACTGTGATGTAATGATGTAATGTTGGGGCAGGGATAGCTCAGTAGGTAAAGTGGTCGCCCCATGATCGGAAGGTCGGCGGTTTGAATCCACTTAACGGCTACCCTGAGGTACCCCTGAGCAAGGTACCGTCCCTACACACTGCTCCCCGGGCGCCTGCTTAGTGGGCTGCCCACTGCTTCACTGAGTGAATGGGTCAAATGCAGAGAAAAACAAGTAATTTCCCCATGGGGATCAATAAAGTATCCATTATTATTATTATTATTATTATTATTATTAATAGTGTGGGGAAGTTTTCTTGGCACACTTTGAGCCCCCTTGGTACCAATTGAGAAATTGTTGCCCATGTTGATCAAGATCAAGACAGTTTTGAAGCCAAACCAGCAGTACAGCATACCTAATGAAATGCCAGTGAGTGTGTGCTGGAATACAAATGTTACCTATAAAACTAGTCTACGAGACCTACAAACTTGTTTAAACAAGCCAGAAAAGAAATACCTAAGCTTGAATGAACAAAGAATCTTTCCTGGCACCCACAGACATTTTCACAAGTCAGACTGTCTGTGGTTAATATTTCATTTTGGTCTGATGTTAAGTCATCAAGAAAAACAGAAAACTACAAGACCACAGTATGTTTCAGACTTTCAAAAGTGCATCTACAGCGTTTCCTCGTTTGTCCCACTGCTAGTGACACTGCCGTGATTACAACAGACTGAGAGTGACACCTGCTGTCAAGCAAGTGTAAAAATACTGACGGCCCCAGTGGTGGTCCTCAGCCTCCTAGAAGGTGCAGCTATGGTAATCAAAGGTGCGTCTTGAGTTATAGCATTCAATAGATTCTCAGAAAACTTGACCTCTGATCTTGAGGTCACTGAGTTTTAAACGTTTCTAAAAATTTTAATAGATACACCTGTGGTATCAATTTGCAGAAAGTAGAACAGAAAAACATCCACTGGATTTCACAACACATTTTCACCTATAAATGACATAAAAGTACTTTTACCTTTTCAATGTATTCAGATTACCTATTGTTATTTTTTATAAATCCAGATGGCAATTGGCAATTTAAATGTACATAAAGGTTCTCTTTCTAATACGATAATGTAACAACTAAGTAAAATAAATGTGCCACTGCAGTCATTCTTCAGCTTTCTTCACCAATATCATTTAAACCAAAGCTTACTAAAAAGGACGTGGATGGTACACATGAAGTTGGGTAAAAAATACTGACGGATCTGAAATACAAATATTTGTGCTTCTTTGGATTCTGACCCTATATACATGCGTCCTGCCAGCTCACGTGCTGTAGGTGCCACCCTTTTTGTACAGCTGAGTCTACTCTAATAAGTACTACTCTAGTAAGAGTATTTAAGGCTAGAAAAAGGGGATCTGTAGAGCCGCAGAGCATTTTTGTTTCGCAGCTAGTGAGCTGTGTGTGGTGGCTGCTTACTCCTGCTCTGTGGGCAAGTGTGTGTGTTTTGGTGATTTAACCTTTTTGACTTTTCTGATTATTGACCAATTCCTGGGTTTGTTTGTTTGTTTTAACCTTTTTTTAAAGGTGACAGCAACTTGTCTGTTTCTTTCAGTTTAATTAGGAACAAAAATATTAATAAAACCTTTTAATTTAAGAATTCTGACTCCACATCTCCTTTTGTTTTTTTTTTTAACCCGACACCTTTTGTGACTTTTTAACAAATGGAATATAACATGTTATCAGCATAACACCACGCCATCTTCAGACTTATTTACATCTGTCAGAAGTGGTGCCAGTGGTAAACCTGCATGCTGTTGGGCTCTGAGCACAGGTCCTGCTAAAGGACATTGAGCCCTCATGATACCATAACGGAGTCCAATCCTTTCATTCTGATTCAGATGGTCTGTTTAGGATTAGCCTGCTCAAGGTCATTGTAAGGTTCTGCTCCTCCTGTTCCTCCATGCATAAAGGAGCAGATACCGGTCCTGCTGCTGACGGTCCTGTAACAACCTCCCTCCTGGTATCTGCTCTAGATTTGAGACTGTGCTCAGAGACAAACCTTCTCAGAATGACACATATGGATGTGCCATGTCGCTAGAGCCGGACTACCTGTAACCTGAATGGTCTGTGGCCACCGCCACAGACCGTTTTGTTTTTGTTATCTCGATCTCTGAAGTTTAACTGACTATGTCATTGTCTTCATGACTGTTTCACTCATTTCTTTAGGGTTTAATTGAGACGTGTCTATAAAGTAATGATGGTTTAAGGTTCCTGCAGCATAGTTCATTCAAGCATTCAAACAAAAAAATCAATTTGCAGAAAATCCACACTCAAAGTGCCTCACACACAGTCACACACAGTCTCTCAGATCACACGCCACTGACCTCAGCTGTGTTTTAAGTTCATTAAAGCGTGGCCTCTTGCTGGGATCGTACGACCAACACTTTGTCATCAAGCTGTAGAGAGTAGGAGGACACTGAGGGGGCATAGCCAGTCGCTCGCCATTCTCTATCCTGCCTATGACATCGTTGTTCTTCACACCCTGGAAAGGCTTGATGCCATACATCAGAATCTCCCACATGCAGACACCTAAAGAAAGACAAATAACGTGAGTGAGAATGAGACAGCTACAGCCTACAGGGGTCGTAAAGCAAAGACACAAAGCAAGGGTAAAACAGAAGCAGACTGGAGCGGGACAAAACTGAAGCAGCACAGACTTAAAACATACCAAACATCCAGACATCACTGGCTGTAGTAAATCTTCTGAAGTTGATGGATTCTGGAGCCATCCATTTAATAGGCAATTTACCTTTAGATGCTGAAAAACAGAAATGAAGAAAACTGTGTCACACTTCACTGATCAGGTCTGCTGTGAATAATAATGGAGCTTCTCTCTGCCGGATCACAAAGAAAGTAAGACAAAGGTGGCGATGCTTTTTTACATACCTTTATAATAAGAGCTATCCTCCATGTATCGCGACAGCCCGAAGTCTCCCAGCTTCACACAGTCGACCGTTGATACCAGCACGTTCCGCGCTGCGATGTCTCTGGAGACGTCAAAAAGGAATTAGAGGAAGAGAAAAACTCACTGATATAATTTTTTCTATTCAAATTCAGTGGTCGCATTCATATCTAACATGCGTTTTCTTTTTTGACAGAACAACAGTGTTTCAGTCCAGTAGGTGACAACGCCACCTACTGGAATTATATTTATTTAGTAATTATGAATATTTTGCTATATTATTTCTGTATGGCTCTTTCCTACCTGTGTACAAATCGTTTGCTCTCTAGATACGCCAACGCTGTGCTGAGCTGGTAAGAGTACAAGATGAGAGTAGCCAGATCCAGACTGTATTTCCTCACCTGAAGAAACGACCGAAGCTGTGTAGAAAAACACAGGGAGATACTATATAAATAAAGCTGAAACGAAACACAATGAGAAAACAAACCAGAAAGCATATACATGAGTTAATGTATAACACCCATAATATTTAACCCTGGGGAATGTGAGGAAATAACTGACAGAAAAGTGTTTATCATCTGATCTGTTCTTAAACAAACACACAACAGGGTTACAGGTCTCAAAAACTCTGATCTAATTTATAGTTTCCAGTTTTTAAACAAATATAGAAAACAGCAGGGCTCACATACCACATGCACAGGGATGTAACTGTGCTTTACACAGATGCAACTTATACATATTCTTATTAGTGTCATACCTCTCCAAATGTACAGAGCTCCATGATGATCCAGACTGGATTCTCAGTGATGACTCCCATCAGCTTCACTATGTGAGGATGATCAAACTGACGCATGGTCACTGTAAGAAACACAAGAGGGAGGAGTCAAACAATTCCCCAAAAAGAAACCTTTTTTAAAAACTATTTAGAGGGTACTATGATTTTACTGCTATGAGGTCAGCATCTTACGTGCTTCTTGGAGAAATTTTTCCCTGACACTGTCTGATGTTGAGTTTTTGCACGTCTTCACTGCCACAGACAGAGCTGGGTTCTCCTGCAGGAAACGCATCCAAACAAGCAAAATCAGCATCATTTCAACACCAACACGCACCATATTCACTGTCTGCTCCACAGAAGTCACAATCAAACTCTAAACAGTTTGCAGTTTTCACTAAAGGGCCTTTAAAATAAATACTGTTACCTATTAAATTTGTTCTACAAGACCATCCCTTTATGCTTCTCTGGTACAAATGCTTTGACTGTGCTATGTGTCGTTACTGTGATATGACTGAATCAGTTTAGCCTCTCTTGAAAGTGAGTGTGCAGAGAGAGCGCGAGAGAGCAAAGACAACAAACGTACCGGGCTGATGTAAATTCCTTGGTGGACGTCTCCGAACTGACCCTCGCCTATGCAGCGTCCCAACTCGATACGATCCCGCTGAATCTCATAGTCCCGCGCTGGATGCACAAAATAAACACGAACACACACACACAGATGAAAATGAACAGAGTAAGCCTTCAGATCAAAACATACACAGATTAATGTCCACACACTGGGCTTGCATTAACCAAGCTTGTCAGAGCACTTTATAGTATTTTTACAGCCTGTCTAAACAATCTGTAGGTTAAACAGCTTAAATACGCATGTTTGAGGTTAGTTTCAGACCGCACCATGGAAATAAATTGAATTCTGTCAGATGCAATATTTCAAAAATCTGACCTACTCTGACAAGCTTGAATTTATAAACAAGCTCACCATCAACAGCATGCAACAAGAGCATCAGCAAACCACAGCCAGACATGCCATGTAACACAGACAAACAGGAGCCAATTACAATGAGCATGAATTTCTATGTTGATTCAAATGTAATATGGATAAAGTCAGGTGGTATATGGTGAAAACTCTCAAAAGGCTCACAGGCCAACAGAAAACCTGTTGCTTTTGCTCGGGACGCAGATCACTGGAGCTGTAGCAGCTCAATATTCTTTGTGTTTTCTGTCCAAAGTGGTTGGTAAAAATGAGTTTTTTTAATCTTTTGTTTTAGGTTGGTCTGTGAGATGCAGGCTGTTGAAAGCTGACGTTTGCTCATGACACTGCTGACCTGACTTTGTCCATGTAATAAGCTTATGAATAAAGCACACGTGAAGCCATAAAGGTCACTTTACTGTATTCTCTGCACTTTTATGACAATCATGGCTGTTCAAGCACATGGGCGACTTTTAGAGACAAAAGTTTCTGGGCAGTAAAACGTAGCAGCGATGACCTCAATGTGGAAACAGGCTGCATGAAAAAGGGAACCCTAATTATTGCTTTTGCTCTGTTCTCTGCCTCTAAATGTCACCCGTGTGGCTGACGCTTTCAAAAGTCCAGTGTTAAATAATGCAGTAAGACTATCCTGTTTGTTAGTAGTCTGGGTTTAAAATGTTCCAGCGTATAAATGTATGCATCTATTTAAAGCCGTCCCTCTCACTGCACTTACTCCTCCAGGCAAAAATTGCAATAAGGAGGATGCTCTGAATCAACTTGCCTGGTTACAAAAATATTTCTGAACGCCTGCCATGTTTCTGTTACTCTGAGCAGTGAATAGTGTTTTAACAGCGGTCGACTGTTTATATTATTATTGATTTTTCTGCAGAGTAACCTAAGCTCATTCTCAATTTGTTCCACCTTTTAAACACAGACAAAAACAAGATCCAAGTCCATTTGGGTTGTCTCACTTCTGAAGCTACCACCAGTTTAGCAGAAAGTCACAGCACATCACACATGAGCAGAGGGGTGTTTGGTGGTGGGGGGAGGAGGAGGGGGGTCAAATCAACAGGGTAGAGGTACAGACAGAAACTTTTTTTTTTTCAGTCACAAGCAAATGTAAAAGGGTCACAACAACCACCAAGTCAAAGTGCCATCACAGTACAACCAGAGTTATGGTACTTTTTCAATCATTACCTTGGTCTAGTCCATAGTATTCTGGGAAAATGGGTTAGTGATAAGAGACAGAAATAGCTAGCTGTGAGTACAGAGAGCCACATGTTGTTACTGGAGTCTCTACTAATTAGGTCAGTGTTACTTCAACAGCTGCAGCGAGTGTGAGTGTAACAGTGATGCTGATGGATTAGAGCTACTGTAAGTCAGAAACAGTGTTATCACATTAAATAACTAATAGGTAAGACAAATAGATAAAAACCTTCCACTGTATAACTGCTGCAGTGATTCATATGTTTTGGTGGTCGACAGGTTATTTAACTCTATTTAACCTTAACTGAGTAGCTTTTAATGTCTTAAGAAACCATATCAGAAAAAAACATCCCGGGGTCTTTAAAAAGCTGTTACTCAGTTTCAGGGTCAAGCTCCTTGCCTGCTTCAAGCAGATTATTAAAACTACTAAAACTGGGTTAAGAACTGTTCAACGGATTAAAACCTGGAAGGACAGCTGTGAAACATCACCAGAGGAATGTGGTCAGGAGAAAAAAAAATCTTGAATATGATGTTTAAAAGTGAAAGTAAGAGCATTTCCACACGCACAATGTGAAGAGAACTCAAGGGACCAGTGGTAGTGACTTGCCAGTGAAGCTAATTTGAAAAAAGGCTTCAGTTTGGTGGAGAGCACAAAGACTGGACTCTGGAGTAATGAAAAAAGGTCATGTGATCTAATAAGTCCAGGTTTACCCTGTTCCAGAGTGACGGGTGCATCAAGGTAAAAAGAGAGGCAGATGAAGTGATCCATCAATCACGTCATTGTTTTGCTTACTATAACAGTCCGTGGGCGCACTGTTATGATCTTGGGCTGCTTCAGTTGGTCAGGTGTAGGCTCTGCAACATTATGTGCCCAAACAATGAGGTTAGCTGGATCTACTGAACGACCTGACAATGTCAGGATTCACTGGGATCAAAGCGGGAAAGAGCAAGCCTAAACCCTGATAACAGTCTTTGGGATGTGCTGGAGAAGGCCAGTCCAACTCTTCCATCGTCAGTACAAGATCTTGGTGGATAATCAAAGGAACACTGGCTAGAAATAAATGCTGTGATATAGCATACAGGCCCGACAAGCCCACAGCACATGTCATCACTAGCTATATTAGAAAGGTGCAAGTTACAAAGCAAGCAACTTGCTAGCCAAATAGTGAACTGCTTGGAAACCTGCCGTTAACACAACCAAAATACTTATTAGCACACTCAAACTACCCAAGTACCAACATAAACAGCTGAACTTGACCTTTTTGGAGAAAAAAAAACAAAAAAAGCTGAATGAGCCACTTGCAGTTCTGATGCAAACGAATGTTTCAATGCTTTTTGAGATTAGTAAAAAGCATTGCTGCTGTAGTTATTACTTTGGTACTGTGTTTACATGTGTAAGTCCAGAAGACTGAACTACAAAACTATAATTTATGAATGATCAAAAAGCAAAGCCATGTTGGGATTCAGCTGCATTCTGCTTACATGGAACGAGTGCTTACGATATTCAGGCAACATTTTATGGCAGCTTGAACAGGCAATTTGTCAAAACAGCTTAAAAAGAAAATACACTCCATCTTCCCATCCCACATTAAGCTGATACTGCCCGTCTACTCTGCCTTCTTATGCTGCCTATTCACCACAGCCACACAGCATCGAATTCAGCTTAACATGAGTCTTAAGCCTGGTTCACAGGCATCGCTCAGCAGCAACAGCAGCACAGCAGAACCTCTTCATATATATTTCTTATTTATTCAGCAATGTTTTAATTAATGCAAAGAACTGTTCAGCCTCCATGTATGACACACAAGGTCAGACAAATGCCTACGCTGATGTCTCATACTAAAAATATTACCAGCCTTTCACACTGAGTGCTATCACGGGAGGAATCAGTCATTTGTAAATGTTCACTAAAAATGCAGACAATGCGCGCATAATACGTCAAAAGAATCTGAGGAAGCTGCGGCTCTTGCCAAATCTTGTGGGAACTCGTGAAAATAAATATAGACTGCGAGTGTAAAAATACACACAGAATATGGTCGAAGTGGCTTCCCCCTTTTAAATAATAATAATAATGTGACCATGGAAAATGTGATCATTCACACAGGAGTCTGACCAGATCAAAAACCTCTTGGAACATATCTAACTGCACTCAAATTCATGCTTTAAAATTATGTCAAACAAAGGAATCTTTACATCAGGTCTGCAAGGTGACTTGATTTAATTTCAAGTGCTGGGTAAACTATTTAAGAATAAAATAGTGTGCAAACGTCTTGAGCTACCCATTTTTCTTTATATTGTGCTTCCAATGATCCAGACTTTCTTGTCTGGGTGATTTATTTATTTTTTATTTACTTTATTTTATTAAATTGTGGGCATTAGTTCTCCAGGCTTTTTGAAGGTCTGACCTATGAATGATTCAAGCATAAAAAGGCGCCCAACTAAAGGGATGAGCCAGTGTTGTGTTTACACAAAAACACAACTTGATCTATTACAAAAACACAAAATTTGTTCCCATTTTATTAGTTGAATCGATGAACGATAGTTGAACGATAACACAGTTTGAGAGGTATAAAAAAGAGAGCTGTTAGCCAGAAACTTTGCATATATTGGTATGGTGTGCAGTGTGACTTCAAGAAATTTGAGGAAACTGGACAAGTTGATGACAAAAGAAGTGGCCTAAGCATATGCAGCTAATGAGCAGTTTTTTAAGAAAGCAAGCAAAGAACCTCAGAGATCCATGAGACCCTTGAGTTGAAGCCTCATGAGAAATGGTGTCAGTGGAAGGATGGCTGTAAAGATTCTTAAGGGAAACAGAAATAAGGGTGAGGTACGCCAAATTACTCAGAAAACTGACTGAAAATCTGTGACAACAGGTCTGATGGAGCGATGAATCTAAATGTGAATTGCTGTTGATTTTTTTGAGATAGTGTAGTAGTGAAGAGTAGACAGGAAAGCAGACAGAGAAGACGAGGAAGAATCCTGTATTCAGCCTTGCAGAATATATGGTCATCCTGAACTACATTAGCACCCAGTATTGCTAGAGTCTTTTTCACCATACAGCACCATCTGAAAACTTGTATTTCCATGTATGCATGTTTCAATAAATCACCGCTCCCATTTTCCAGTTTCAAATCACAGTATATACAAATGAAGGGGTGGCTCAAGACTTTTGCACAGTACCGTATACCAAGACAAATTAAATAAAATACAAAGATTTTCACAAGTGAACGTGTGCTACAGTAAAGAGGTTCCTGACTCCAATCTCATCCAAATTTAACTCCAAAATTCATCTAAAATGCCACCACACTCAGACAACATGCCTGTTCATGGCTTTTAATCTTCATCTATAATGAAATCAACAAAAAGAAACGGTGAAGTAGACAGAGTGTAAACAAAGTCCCTCTATAAAATGCCTCTGATACAAGTCTGACACGGTCCACTGATAGCGCAGACACAAACAGCTATCACTGCCTCGCCACTTGTCACTTTAGCTGCCCACAACATTTATGGGTATGTGTATCAGCGTATGTCTACTTACTCGAAGGCATGGTGTAGGTGTCCTCCTCGTCTATGATCTCAGCATAGTCGTCTGTTTCTGCAGAGCAAAGAAAAATCAGGATGAGAAAAAGAGCCGAGAACAAATCAACAAGTTCTGAGCTGATGACAAGCTTGCATCTAAAAATCACTACAAAGTTCTCGGTATCAATGATTTAACTGTATAACATGCCACCATGTCTAAGACCTTCCAACATCACTAAATAACTGAGTCCGGTGAGCACACCTTCACCGAGACAAAGACTGCAATTTGCAACATTAAGAGATGCACCATGATCAGAAAGAGCTACCTTGCCAAAAGCCCGTCACCATACCCGACTCCAAACACATGCACAACAACTGAAACGTTCGTGTACTACAGTGTGGCCTCACACAAGGAGTGACACGGAACAATTGAGAGGGAGAGAGAGAAGAGGAAAGGGGAGGGATGGAAATATTCTTTCTTTCCAGAGAAACAAGCTGGAGAAAAACAGGTTTAGTCATGGAGAGAACTAATACAGAGTCGAGCAGGGACAGAGAGAGTTAGAGAGATATTCTCCACACATACGGCAGCCTTAATGAAGATACAGAGCAGGAATTCCACTGTTACTAATGAAGGAGGTTTAAAGAAAATGCAGTTTACCATCGCCACTAATGTGACCTGCAGAAGCCACAAGCAGCATGAAACACAAACACCGGGGGAGAAACATGGAGAGAAGCATTAGTTTTACCGTTAATGGCTCTAAAAGGTCTTTTTTAAAATGTCATTTTAAGTACACGTGAATGAATCTGAAGTCAGTCGACAGCC
The DNA here is from genome assembly GCF_963969265.1 of Rhamphochromis sp. 'chilingali'. Classification (NCBI taxonomy): domain Eukaryota; kingdom Metazoa; phylum Chordata; class Actinopteri; order Cichliformes; family Cichlidae; genus Rhamphochromis; species Rhamphochromis sp. 'chilingali'. Next base: position 9,933,739 of record NC_137938.1, read on the forward strand.
TGAGCAGAGACAGAGTGACAGTGACTAAAGCTCTCCACCAAGACATCTGGCCAGACAAGGACTCTTCACTGCGCACACAGATGAGGCTTTATGTGGTAACAGCACTCGCACACATATCTGTGAACCCTTTATCTAACTCTTAGCCATCACTGTCATTCATGACATTTAGAGCAGAGGACAGAGAAGCACAGTGACAGAGGAGAAATGGACTGGCTAGCAAGAGGAAGCACGACGGGGGGGGGTTATACCTGAGACGCAAACTGCTCGAGTTCGTACTCCGTCCATCCGCTTTTCCATCCGCTTCTCATGGTTTGAAACTCTGGACCAGAGAGAAGAGAATTATTTTGGGGATTTGGCTCACATTGTCTTAAGACAGAATGAGCTGCTATTTGCAGCTACGAAGACAGCGGCGCAACGAGGGAAACGAAGAATCCTCCCACATCCTGTCATGTGTGCTTCTTCAAGTGTCAAACATTAAAAACCAAAAAGTTTCTAAAGTTTACAGAGAATATTATATTTACCTTATAAGCAATTCAAGAATCCATGGATTTGAGACATGTTTATGCTCACTTTAGAAGATAGCTTGTTTTCACTTAACACAGCCCTGAACGAGCATAAAACAAATTAGTAGACTTACTTTGGTATAGATGGCAGAGCTCTGTCTCCCTCTGCAGAGACAAAATCCACAATTTAATTGGTCACAGAGCAGACTGACTTCATGCTAGAGCTACGATTTCACAATTTCTTTGTAGCCATAGCTATTTTTAGGAAACACTAGCCAGACACCATCTGGTTAATCAAAGCGACAAGCATAAAGCCTCACTAGTCACAATCAAGACTCCACCTCAGTCTGAGAGATGACTTGACAGCGATTTCAATGCGGTACTATTTACAGTGTTTTCTTTTTTTTTAAGCTACTGTTAGGATAGAAACAATAGAAACATGACCACAATCATCATCTTTGCACAATCTTACCGCTACAAAGCTACAAAAAACAAACAAACAAAACCCAAACAAACAACAACAACAAAAAAGTGAAACATTAGACTATAATATAAAATCTGCACAGCTGAACGTCATACCTTTGTGGACCCTGACGATGAAGGAGTGAGTAACTGAGGAGACGAGCCGACAGTAACCGTCAATCAAGTCGGCCATGTTTTCTGCCGTAGTCAGCAATGCTGTAGTGACAGTGAGGGGCTATACACACACACCCACAGAAGGATTAGTGTAAGAACGGGACAGAGAGCTACTTCACAGTGACACAACGAGGGCTTTATTAGGAAGAAGGCCTCCTATTAGTGCGTGCACACACACACATACAGTCCCATATAGACACATATCCCTGCTCCAATACTGTGGCAGTGACACGTTTTCTGTAAGCCTGCTGCAAACACACAGTCAATATGAAACTCAGGCTCCTCTCCTTTTTCCTGCAGCTCACCTAGTTTTTCATGCGTTTTAATATAACTTGAACTATTATGTTTAAGTAATTCTATACACAGTCTATTTTATAAAGTAAACAGTGACATTAGCATTCATCAGCTGGATGGAAATAATCTCTGTGACAAGTGTGATTTCATCAGCAGCCAACACAAGCAGGAAAACAACATCCACTTATTGGCACAGAGACTTTGCATTATATGCATTTTCAGTGAGAATGTACATGAGCCACATGTTTGAGAGGAAACGCATACAAATAAGTGTAACTCAAATTTAAACAGCAATAGGTTATATTTCACATTGTAACACACACAGAGAGCCAGGTGAAGAGTATACAGGGTGTGTGTTTTTACCTCAGGAGCTCCGGCCACGTTCAGCTGCAGCATGCCTTTCCTGTCCTTCTCGTCCAAAGCAGAGTACTGGATGGACTGCACCTGATTAAAGTTAGCTAAGTGTGTGGGCTGCAGAGACAAAGGCAGAGTCACAGTCATTAAATACATCTGGAAATAGTCAAAAAGAATCTTTAGATATTTAAAGCCTAAGAATTATAAGAAACTATTCTGCATTATATCCTGTAACGTTTCAAGCAAAAATGAAAATGGATGTCAGTCAGCTTGTAGCACTGGATTGTATTGTCTACCTCAAGTTTCTAACATTGCTTACTACGAAGCACAGCATCAGTGAAACACGTGGCATGTGAACTAAGTGAAAGCGTCAGAAATATGACTGCTGCACTAAGCAAAGAGGAGCTTTCTCAGCGTCAAACCATGTCTAGACAGAAGGTCTCTAAGGAGGCTGTGCACCGCACTCTAAAACACTTTACAGAAACTTTATCAGCTGTATCCAAAGTACAGGCAAAGTGACCACAACATCAGAAGATCAATACATCAAGTTTGGTTCACTGACAGATAGAAAAGCAACTTCATAACAGACATTGCCTTTAAAATATTTAAAAAAAAATGCAAGACTCCAGTCAGAGGAGTAGTGCAGAAAGAAGATTATCTGGATCTCTTCTCATCTGCACGAGTTGAGGTCTATAAACCGTTTCTCAGGAGGGGAAACACAACAAACGCTTGGTTTGGCATTGGAAAAACTCCTACAGTATTTACTCAATAATCAAACGTTTGACATGACTGCAGTACCTCACTTTAGCTGCACAGCGTAGGCCTACTTACATGAAGGCATGGTGTAGTAAGGATGTGCTGAAGAGAGTTATTATAGTTGTGAATTTTCTAATTGGTTACTATTTTTATTAAGCTTTGACTTTCTGTCTGTAGTTTAGTTTCAGTTGATTGTTTGTTTAGTTTAGTTTTAGTTTCACTGTTTTAACAGTCTTTTTTTAAATATTACTGTATGTATAGAACACACCAGAGGTAGGATTTAGGAATATCAGTATAGGTATTAAAATAAAAAGACATAACTTTTTGAAAAAGGTTGACTCGCATTCTTGTAAATATCCAAAGTCTCAATAAACGTGTCCATTAAAGGCTCAAGACAAGTTGTAATAACAAATTAACAAGGACTAAAACTAAGTCTTTTGTTTCTATATTTTTATTTTATTTCAGTTTTCCCACTAACAAAAACATATTAGGTTGTTTTTGAAAAGTTTATTGTTGTTTTTATCTTTGTTAACTAGAATGCTAGTTTTAGTTTTAGTTTAGTTTTAGCTAAATATAAAAACATTGGTGCTAAAGCAAACAAAAATATAGAGAAGAACACCACAGAGTGTCAAAATTCAACTTTGAGGGTGTTTTACTGACTACCCTGTGAACAGGGCGAAGCGGCACTCCATTCCTCAGAGATATGCTAAACCTTCTGGTTTCAAAACAAACAGACATTTTCAGCGTGTGACCTCAACCCCATTAATAATTTAAGGGGTTCTGAGAGAGACAAGAACTTCTTAAAATAATAGAATTGGACGACCTTGAGTCCACATTAGCCAGAAAGCATCAAGTCATTAAAGCAAAAGAAGTGTAAATAAACTTTTTGCTTAAAATGTGAAGTTGATCATTTATGATTTATTTAAAAAAAAACAAAAAAAAAACATTAAAGTTAAATCTTCACTTGTGGTCTCAGATTGGTGCTTTTTAAAAATACATTTTCATTAGTTATATATTCTTCAATGACTGCCTATATTTTTACTTACTGCCAATAACAGTTAGTAATGTTATCACAGCTAGAGGTAGAGCAAGTCATCTACCAACTGGAAGGTTGGTGGATCAATTCCCCGGCTACCATAATCATGTCCTTGAGCAAGATACTTAACCCAATGCTGAAAACTGTTCTGTTTTCCTAATCCAACTGTGATCTGCATGCTGTTTCCCAGCTTTTTCCAATCTAACTGTCTTTTCCGACCTATTCTAACTTGGACAAGTGAGGAGATGAGAAAAGAATGAAAGAAAGGAGGCAAACCAGTAGAGGGCAGTATGGTGAACTGTTACTGTGACCTTACACCTAAGGCATACAGCAGTACACAGATGTGCTGGAAGCCTTCTAAAGAGGCAGGAAAAATACAGAAGTAATGCTAACTTTCTGTGGTGAGTTGTCTGTGTGTACACTCACCGTTGAGCCCTTATCTGTGAGGTAGCTGATTCCTTCCTCTGGTCCGATAGCTAACTCTACTGATATTACCCAGCTAGACTAGAGGGGGAGGAGAGACACAGTGCAGAAATGTAAATTTTGACACATAGCTCATATTTCATCACATCATGTACTTACACAAATTTTATAAAAGCTCTAATATACTCCTTTGTTTTTGATGTCTAATGGCATTTATAACAGAGTTAGGTTTGAAGTTAAAGTAACTGCTGCAGAAAATAAAGTAATAAGAAGAAATACTGACTCTACAAGACCTGAAATAAGTAAGTGTGAAAGCGAACACTACCCCGTGCATGATAAAGAAGCTCTAGCCTCCCACCTCATGACTTTGGCTATATTTCAGTGTATGGCTAATACATTAAAACATGTCATTATTGATCTTTACATGTAACATTATCTCAATGTACCGAGAGTCCTACCCCTAAAGCGCATTTGAAGCACTCCTTGTCGAAGCGGTAGATGGGAGAAAGTATCTCAAAGAACTTGTGGATGCTCTGTTCATCATTGAGGTTAGCAAACTGCTTAAAGGTCTGCTGGATCTGCTTACGAAGAGCCTTCGGCTGATAGAGAGAGAGAAAAGGGGAAGGACAAAACACTTAAAAGAGTAAGGGCTTTCTGGGAAACAGCTGAGAACAAGCCAAGAAAAGCACAGCACACAACTGACAGGCCCCACTGTGAGTGACAACAGGAAGTTTAACTTAATTCCAGGCAATCTGACTGATCAGACATTTAGCCAAATGTCCTTTCAGTCATCGGGTTTGTTTCCCTGCCAGTCACCCAAACAGCCTGTCAGCTCTAACTCAGCCGATACACAAAGCAGGAATCAGATGCAATTTGTGCTTTGACACCATTGTTACCAGGAAGTGGGTAGACAGTTAGTCACTAAGTGGGTTTAGATTATTATATTAGTTTAATCTCACCTTAAGGGAGTCAAGGAGGCTTTTGGGGAAAAACCTTCTCAAACCAACATCTTTCCTGAAATGAAAGAATAGTGCCACAACATTTTTCTTTGGACTAATTTACCTCAAAATAAAAATTTTTTGGAAGCATACACTCAAGACAGCATGACATGACATAACACAATCTTACTCTAGTAGCTCGTAGTTTGATTTCTTATCCAGGGCGTTGCCTGGCATCTCTCTGAAGAACCGCCTATATAATTCACAGAAAAGATTAACATATGAACAGGATCAACAACTAGCCTCAAGTATTCAGGACAACTTCTACATATGGGATTTAGACAGATTTAGCAAACACACATGACACACTCAAGTTCATTGTGGTTTGAAGTGTATCAAATACCAAAACACCTGTAATGTGTGTGTGTCTGATGAGCGCGTTCTCACCTTATTTCCAAACAGCCCAGTTTCAGTGCAACATCTTGATCCACCTGGTCAGCTATGTGTTGCATGTAATCACTCTTTACCTGGAGAGACACATGGTGTGGCAGCAGATTTTTAATAAATATAATGAGCTAAGGACTGGAAATGTCTAATAACAGCATAAATATTAGATACGACGGGCATCTTTTTACATGATTTAAAGACATGTCTGCCTCATTTGGACATAGCAGAAATGAGGCAATCATACAGAAGACAATAAATGACAGAAGTCACTTAAGAAAACCAGACTAGTTTTCTTTCATTCAGTATCCTGTTGTGTGGCCTCACCTGGTGATAGAGGTAGTTGAGAGAAGGTTTGTCTTCAGAAAAATGGCTGAGATAACCTTTAGGAAAGTACCGTATCCGCAACTCATACCTGAGAAAGACAGCAACAATGTTACCAAATACCAAATACACACACATGCACAAACTCATAATCAAAAATGTGCAGTATCCAAGCTCAATAGTTGCCTGAGGACTAAAAACAGAAGGAATAAGCTCTCTCTCTCTCACACACACACACACACACACACACACACACACACACACACATGCACAAACTCATAATCAAAAATGTGCAGTATCCAAGCTCAATAGTTGCCTGAGGACTAAAAACAGAAGGAATAAGCTCTCTCTCTCTCTCTCACACACACACACACACACACACACACACACACACACACACACACACTTAAAAAAAAAAAGTGTGTCTGGACAAACTACAGGATCATTAAAGCGATATTACTTGATTAAAAAGACGCACTGATTTCAAAGCATACAGTTTAAAATTTTAAAAATGAGGAACTTAACATGTCACATGACATCTACTGTGACAGATTGAGGCTAGCAATTTAACAGCGGTTTGTCTCTAATTGACTAATATCTGTTGACTTGGAAACTGCTGTGGTTTTACTAACTGATAAACACCAACGTTTTATAATGTACCTTACGGTGAAGTTAATTACAACTGTTATATTCATCAATGGGCTTTCAAAGAATCTGAAGATTTTTTTCAGGGATAATGCAGAAATATCTAAAAAAAAAAAAATGCATATTTTGCATTATGTTTCATGCCATCAAAATGAACTTGAGTATTGCCTGATGATAGAGCGTTTTGAATTAGAAATTCTGCTTTCTGTGAAGATGGAGAGGTTAAAGTATATGTCAGTGACAAAGCAGCACTGATGCATCTGGTAGCTTGCTTGCTTTTCTCAGTCTCCGTCACTTCAACAGGATGGCTGTTTGCCAACATGTGCTTAAAACTGAGTCTCATATTTGAAATATGTAGCCTTCTGTACTCACTACATTATGTCTCGTGGACTCGTATGACCATAAAGAATAATGAGCTTCCTGCAGTTACACTTGCCAATAGCTATGTCACAGAAGCACCCAGATGGGCCATCATTGTTTATAGTGATATATTATCTAATGAGTGACATATTGCAGTGACTACAGGGGAGAGAAGTGGGTCAGGAGAGTAATGAGCTCCAAACTGCTCTGATGTTACAGGACTGTGGTTAGGTAGCAAAGAAAATCAAGGCTGAGGACTGAATGAATAAAACATGTTTGTTCTATAACAAAAAGGGAATATGACAGAGGAGATAAAATGGTGTGTTTAATAGAAAAGAGGGGAACGATGTGAAGGATGAGAGTGAACAGTGACTGAATGTAAGAGAGAGAATGAGATAAATCGCACAGGGAGTGAGAAAGGAGTGAGATAGTCGGTTCATCCCCTGGGCCACTGCTGCTGTTCTAACAATAGCTCGGCAGCAGAAACTCCTGTGGGCTTGCAGCTCTGCCGCCCTCCAAGGCAGAACTGCAACAACTGGCGGAGCTCCTCTGCTGTATGTCAGCAGTGTGAACAACTCGTTCTTGTTGAATTCATTTAAATTTAATGAGTGGGTGTAACACATCACAGCAGGACAAAGGACTGAGTCTTAAGGAGAGTTAGTAACAATATCTACATCATCCACCCAGCACCAGCATAGTTTGAATCCAGGCTATAATTGGACAGAGATGTCCTCAAATAAGCAGCGACACAGAGACCAAAATGTTAGGCAGGTGCATCAAATAAATGAGAAGAATAAAACTTTATTCATTTTAATATAATACTAGGAAACCACGAGTGCCAAAAACATATCCTCACTGCATGCAACAAATTCACCTTTAACAGCCCAATTTAAGTTAAGTTTTTCCTTTTTTTTACTGCTTGTATAAGTAGTTTAAATAGTGATTTAAGGTGCAGTGCCTAGTTTACCATTAAGTGATTTATTGGAGCCCATGTGTTTGCAGCAGTCAGTTGCAGCTGTTTATTGCAATAACTCCCGTCAGAGACGAGGTGGTGTCATTTTACTTTGGTTTCTGACATTATCACAACATTAAAGAAGGAAGGTAGCTACTTATTAAACCTATGCATATTTATAGACAAGCTTAAACAACAGAGATACTTTCAACCACAAGTGAGTACTGGTGCTACTTTAGGTATCCATTGATCAATATATCCTCATGCAAGACTGACATTACTGGTCAATCACAGGTATATTGGAGTCACTGTACAGGCTGTACAATATGGATAGATAAATACTAAACGTTATGCAGAAAAAAAACATGCTTGGGTTAACTTAGAAATGTGTCATCACACTGCTCTGAGCAGAGCTGCTGAATAGAAACTGGAGCGGATTCAAGCAGTTACGTTGTTAACAAACTCTGAATATCTTAGCACGGTGTGCAGTTTGCCCTTAAAAAATTTTGAGGAAACGGGAAAAGTGAATGCCAAAAGAAGCAAATGAACAATATCTAAAAGCATTTCCTTAAGAAACGAAAGACTTGACACATCTCAACTGAAAATCAGCGGCAATTATCATATGAAGTGATGAATCCAAATTTGTTGTCAGTGTGTACAGATGAGATGAGGAGAGAGGTATGACAGTGACTGTTTACAGCCAACCAGTGAAACATGTTTAAAGCTCTGTCATGGTTTGAAGCTCCATTTCAACCAGTGGTGTTCATGGAAAGATGACTGAAGAAAAGCACTGTTAGATATTGATCCACCATGGAGCACCATCCTCAGTGGGTGGGCAGGTGACCATATGCTGTGTGGCTGCAAAGCAGTAGGGCTGGGTTTGAGTCCGACCTGCTGCACTTTGTCTTGCCCTCTCTCTCCCTCCCTGCTTTCCTGTCTATCTACACTGTCTCTATTGAATAAAGGCCAAAAATAAATAAAATTAATAAAATGGCTCTTGCTTATGTATATTTAAATTTTACTCTATAGTATTTGTTAAAAAAAAAAAAAGTTAGAATAGTCCGAATGAGCAGTGGGAGCTAAGCACAAAACACAGAATCTCATAGTTTTACCTCCACTCTTCTTGCGGGTGCTGTTTTTCATATTTCTCCCTCACATGAGACACACCTAAATCAGGGTGTAACCAATGGAGAGCGTCCGAGCGCAAGTGGGTCAGGCGGAGACCTAAAGAGGCAACACAGCGCAGTTTGTGGATCTCTGCTATCTTCTGGATTACACCCTGTGGAAACAAATGGTTTGATGAAGAAAAAGAAAAGCGAAAATCAGGGAAATAACAACAATACCGAACTATGCAGGTAAGAAACGTGTGCACGTTACCCTGACGTCTGTAGCATCTCCGTGCCTGATATTGCTAGCCCATGTACATGGTTCGCTGTTTGTCTCAAAGTAATGGAAGATCTTAAGAACGCGGTCCATGGAGCCCGGGGGTCTCTCTAGACCTCCAGCAGAGCCACTGGTGCTGGGTACACCAGGCATTCCAGACCGGGATTTAACCCCGCAACCACCCGCAGACGGGTGGTTGATGTTGGGTTCCAAGTAGGAAGACGATGCCATGCCTGACTCGGATGCTCCTGCTAGGGCTAACTGGCCATCATATTCTGAAAAGAAGACAGCAACACAGTAAGGACCCGGTACTCAAATGAACTGGTATTCTGATTTAAAACGAAGTTGGTTATCATATGAATGAAGAAAGCACTGCACACATTAAATGAAAAGGAAACTTTGGAATTTGGATTTAGAGTTGGAGCTAATGAAGTCACAGTTCTTCACATAAACATTTCTACTAAAAAATTCTCAACCAGGGGGAAATTAGGCAGCTATAGAGGACAACTGCTAAATCAACCAGGCGGACAGCTTTTAGACTGACTGACTGCAAGTGGCTTGGTCATTCAGTCCCACCTGCAGCATAGCATGGATGGAGTCTATGCTAAGCTGCCGTCTCTATTGTGGTGTTTCTTAAAATCTAAAAGCTGTATGAGGATAATTAAACGGTTCTGGAAAAACTGGTGCCAGCTAAAAATGGCTTTGGCTCATTTTACAGAAGATTTCTCAAGTAGTGGTGCACCAAATTGAGTTTCAATATCTCAGCATTGACAGCTCATTCTACACGATCACGATCCTGACAGTAACCATCATTTTTCCTTAAGTCCCATTTCTAATGACAAACATTAGAAAAAAAAGATGTTTTTCAAGGATTTTAACTATAGATTTATCCAAAGTTAACAATAGCTGCCCTGATACCAATATATAAATCACAGAATATCACAATGCAGATTTCCCGTTTCCAAATTCAAAATGACAATATGAGCACAATAATAAACTTTATTATCAAAAGGAGGCAGACACAGTAATAAACCAGGCTACAATAAAAATGCTGGCTTGTCTAATAAACAAAAGTAAACAAGTTATTGTCTCTCACTCTTCTTTCACCCAATATCCTTTTTTATTAGTTGCCGATTTGTTTCTCGTTCGACTGTATTTTTGTGCATGACACCCCCACCCCCCGATGCTTCCTGTGTCACACTCTCACTTCCTGGACATCCCCGCAGGGTTTTGTCGAGTCATCACCACTGCAAGGACTGCCTTCAGCTGACTGTGATTTCTGGCTATCAGAAATCACAGTCATCAACAAATTAGGCACAAGTGGTGCGAATCAAAATTACTTCACGGCTCATTTCCAGTATTTAAAGTGTAATCTTTGACAAAATGTGAAAGTGATCTGTATCATTAACATCTACCAGATGCTGGATCACAGGCAGATTATTTCCTATCGATAAGAACCGAAGCAGAGACAGACTTATGAAGACTGAATGATGGAGATGCAAGACGTTTCAGCACTTAACCTGTTTGACCTGCAGCTGGATAGAAACATTTATTCTTCCCTCACTGTGAATCCAGGGTTTACCACAGCTAAAGAAAATTGGCTTTTTTGTGTTAAAATTTGTGTTTTTTTAAAAATCGTTTTTCAATGATAGGGGCTTTATTTGCTCAAGGATAACCTCTGTTCGCTCAGAAGATTGCTGTATTTTCTTTTGCACACATTCTTTCCATATTGGTGGTATTAAAATCAACCTTTCAGTGACCAAAGAAGTCCCAAAACTGATATGCTACCTAGATTACATCATGCTGTACGAGGTTATATTCTGAATAGCGAAAATGCTCATTGTGTCCTTGTAATACATATAGGTCAGTGTGAAATGGTCAACCAACAAATCCTCAAGACACGAATAAAGTAGATTAGTAGATTAGATTATAAATGCCCCTCTTACTGTCATCATCCAATTATAATTTTACTTCTGGTATTAGGATTATTACATGGCCTGTCACAATCCTCAATAATCCCATTAATAATACCACCTTCTTTTCAATAACTGCTGAATTTATTTGATGAGATAAGTTAAAGGTAAAACATTTCGTTGCACATAATAAATATATTAGTGAGTTTTTGCAGCAAAGAACATTTATAATCCCTCCACTGTTACTCTGACAGCAGCTGAAATTTCAAGTTTCATAAGGCGATATATGCAAATCAGCTCTGCTTTATGCTTCAAAATTCCAGGCTTTCTGAACCATTCCTTGTAAAGTATCAACCCAGCACTTTAAAGTACAGGTATGACAAACCATTTGCTGACATTGCTCATGAAATGCTTTTGGCATATGAATCTTCTCAGTTTAGTTTACTGTGCATGTTCACTGACTGAAATCGCATTAGAATGGTTTGCTGGGGTTTTTTCTTTCCCCTTTGGTTGGATATTGTGTAACTGGGTGAGCAAAGCAATGTCTTTTGTATTTTTAGTTGTGGTAAATATACACTAAAAACACTCTTAGTGCAAACCCCTGTACAGACTGTGAGCGCAGAAAGAGTTGCAGATGCAGCTGCCCAGATTATCTTCAGTTGTTTTAACAGCACTAGCTCCAGCTTTCATGCCTTGTCTCAGAGGGACATGTTAAAAAATGTATTGGGGGCATTATTTTGACTGCGAATTCTTTTTACATGTAAGCAACTGCAGCATTTTAGCTACAGAATCACAAACCAAAGTCTGCGGTCTGCTGCTTTCACTTGGTCAGCCGGTAGTCAGATTAGATATTAAGTATTCGAGCATCGTAACACATAAAACACAGGAGCAAAAATCACCTACATGCACCGATAACCTAAATACTACATACAGCTTTGCTAAATCCTGTTAGAGAAGTAAGCATACCTTCATTTCAGTGCAGACATACAGCCACTTTATAATCCTCATACTCTTACATCACATGTAAGTAGGAAATTTAGTATGAGAAGACGTATATAATGCACGATAGGTTGGAAAAAAATACTATAATGTATTGTTACAATAATTATATTAGCACACGCATGCACACACACACACACGTATATACATACACACTCACTCAGTGACAATTAGGGCACTTTATAACACGTATGGCTCTAAATGCAAATTAATAACTGTTTTAAAATAGGTGCCCTACACAACATAAGGTAAATGACATCATCTCTCATTTCCACCAATCTCTGCTCAGTGCAATTGCACTAAATTCCCACATGCAAGCCCTCCCACACACACACAAGCGTGAAGACATGAATCAAATCAACTAGGCCAAGTAGACAGCCAGGAGGGGTGCGGGCAGCTTCCAGACCCACTGCCCGCGCTCTCAGTGGGGCTCCACTGACTGACAGTAAGCCTGTTGAACCACAGAAGGCTGGAGTTGAGCTCAGTCCCACAGCAGCAGCAGCTGGAGGATGGTTTATCTCCTTTTCTAACGGGTATCTGGGTTACTGGGGTTAGCACAACCCTGGGGAAGCAGAGGCTTGGCAGCAGTGGCTTGCCATCGCCATCTCTGTACCATTGCCTTTCTCTTTTCTTCCTCCTCACTTGTTCACATCTCTCACATCAAGCCTATCTTTCTGAAAATGTCACAATTTTTTCCGTTTACTTCCATTTCTCATGTATCAAAACTCCCAAAAGCTTCTTTCCCCATGCTTTCACTCTTCATCTGCTCTTTTCTTCTCATCCTCTTAAACACATCCCTTCTCTCTTCTCACATACTTACAGACCTTTTAGCCACTGCCTTCACAAGTCCATTTGATCCTCCTGTCCTATTGAACCACCTCTCCTCCTTCCTCCCTCTCATCTTCAATTTCCTCTGCTTCCCCCCTCTCCACGTATTTCTCTCGCTACTTCAAAGGATACGCATAATCTATATTAGACTGAGGAGCAGACATGTGAAGGCTAAACATTAGTTGCAAATATTTCAACAGTTTAATACTGACAAAAAAGCAACCATATATACTACTTTAACACTAAAAGCACTTTATACAACATGTCTCATTCACATAAGCACGTTTTTTAATCTGTTTCTATCTAACACTCACACTCCAATCAGTGCATCAGGAGCAACTTGTTGTGTCTTGCAAGTACAAATACAGCAACCGAGGTTTGACTCAAGTGCTGTAAACATGGACTGACATACACTCTTATTAGACAGCGTCGGCAACTAACTAAGTTAAGTTCAGCCATTGTTGCAACTGGACCTGACATGTAACAAATTCTGACAGCAAACAGAAACAGTACAGATCATTATGCCTGTAGCATACTGTGAAAACACCCAAAGCTCAGCGTGATGAAAAGTACAATTCATCTTGTTCAGGATACCTATATCCACTGGCAAACACAATCATTTACCATATGTGCACCTAATGAAAGAACAGTGCACTGCCTTCAAGATACTGCATCACCAATTATTATGGATTTAATGTTATAGTCATAAAGAGCGAGAATTAAGTGAAATAAACAGCAGAAAGTACTAACTAGACAATGCATAGTATACATCTCCAATTTCTCTACTGATGCTTCTTAATACCTACTTGGTAAGGGGTGCTGTGCATAAATGCACCCCCCCTTGGTCCAGCAGAGAGGGATGCAGCCGCTGCTCTCCATTTGTACTGTAGGGGGAGCAATTCCAGGTGTGGCCACGGGGCCCAGACAAAACTACTGGGCCCTAAAAACAGCATAGAGCCTATGACTAGGGGCAATTCCTCATTGGGCTTTATGCAACAATTTTAAAAAAAGATTCCAGGTAGATAAATCTGAAGACACCCGTTGAAAAAAAAAAAAAATCAACAAGATGTGAAAAACAGTGGGAATTTGTTGTGCTGGTGACTGGAGTCTTTTTGGTAAAAAGCTTATTGATTGTAAAAAAAAAAATATCGTAGTAAAAAAAAAAAAATCAATTAGCATCCCAGAATTGAAAGTAATGCCAGTAAAGGAAATAAACTAATAGGAGGAAATAAAGAGTGTAAAATATCTTTTGTACTGACGACACATCAAACAGAGAAAACACTGGCTGGCTTGCTGTCTATGCTGTAGCAGTCACTACATTAGACTAAAAGTGCAGCTGATAGAGAAGATCCAATAGCTTTTAAATAATACTGACACAGAGGTCCATCAGGGCTTCTTGTGCATAATAATCTAATTTATAAATATTTCATGTCTAATATTTGGTGAGAAAATCCAAGCTCCAATCACAAGACTGCAACTCATTTCTCCACAGCTTTTTGAAACATTACTCCACTTCAGGAGTCATCAACTTGGATTCCTGGTCTTAGTAATCAGCCGGTCTGACTCTTGCCATGTCCTTTCACACAGAAAATTTTGCAACGTAATATGTAACGATCCTCTGTCAGGAAGCTCTTTCACCCCAAGGAGACTGAGCCTCTGAGGGTAGAGATAATTCAGTAATTTGCTCAAGGACACTTCACTGGAAGCTTCCAGAAAAAGATTCTCATGACTGATGATTTCCTTCCCTATTAGGCCATCTTGTAGGCCAATAAATTCCCACAAAATATCAAATTCAGGTCATCGGTAGGGAGTTAGTGATCCAATATATCAATCCTTGATAATAAACTCAAAGGTTTCTTTCCTGCAGCCATAAATCTTCAGCCACCGGGGTTTGGCATTACACGTCAAATTTCCAGGATACAAAATAAAAGTGACAGCGCTCACTGGATACGTAGGACTCCATAAAATCACATCAAGCGATCATTTTCCAAAGGAAGGTAGCAGTTCTGTTCTGTAAATCCACAATGCTGTCCAGAGGGGATGGCAACGCAGATCACAGCAAGGAGACCAGAGAAACAGGCATCAGTGAAAAAGACACAAAAATGTAGGGCACAGAAAATGAGCCTAGTGAGGGAGAGGAAAATAAGAGTGACTGAAGCAAGGGGGATAAAGAAAGAGCAAAGACATAAAGCTGAAAGAAATAAAAATTAGAAAAATGAGATACAGTTAGAATTAAAGATGAGTGGAAAAGAACATTTTGAGATGGGGAAAAAAAGAGAAGAAATGAAGCGAGCGGAATGATGAAAGAGAAGCAGAGAAACCTCAGGGAGAAGCTGAGCCTCACGTCCTCCAAAGCTTTCCCACAATGCTCAGAGCCAGCAGGAGTTAACCAGGTCAGAGCAGGTATCTGACGCTAGAGCGGGACATAAGTGAATGAAGAAAAAAAAAAAAAAAGAAGAGCAGGATGGAAGCAGGACTAAAAAAAAAAAAAGGGAAAAATATTTAGCAAGAGCAGGTTTGATGCTGTAAATCCATTTCGAAGTCAGGCAGCGGCGTGTTTCTTAGTCTTTCTTCTGTGGCGGCGGAAAAGAAGCGAGAGCAGTTACAACATAACTTCCAACCTCTCAGACATACACAGATACACCCAAACACACGCACGCGCACACACAGACTGCTCATCCAGCAAAATCTTTAGGGAGTCAAAATGAGTGCACCGAAAAGCATGAAGATCAGACTGAGTGTAAGCCAAAAAGGGTGTATTAGAGTTCCCATATGTGTGTGTGCGCGTCTGAGAGAGCGAGAGAGAGCGAAATGCATAGGAAATATGAAATCAAAGTGACTGCATGTGAGTGTCAGCAAAAAGTGAGAGTG
Organism: Rhamphochromis sp. 'chilingali'; assembly: GCF_963969265.1. Lineage (NCBI taxonomy): Eukaryota > Metazoa > Chordata > Actinopteri > Cichliformes > Cichlidae > Rhamphochromis > Rhamphochromis sp. 'chilingali'. The sequence continues at coordinate 9,949,398 of NC_137938.1, forward strand.
CGCGTCTGTGAGCCAAGTGTTTCTCCTCTGCTGTGTTTTAGGTTTAAGCTGCTGCGACCACGCTGCGAAAAAGCTGCTCGGATTGCTAACAGGCACAACCATGGAGGGGAGGGGGATGTTGGTGTGTTTGCAGAGGTGTGCGTGTGTGTAAGGCAGAAGGGGGGGGGGGGGGCACACGGAACAGAAGCAGGAAGAAAGATAGATATAAACATTGTAAATGAGACTTGATGCAGTGGAAAGTAGGTGCGCTGATTGGACAGAATGCTAAAAAGGACCCGGTGACTTTAATAAACAATTATATGAACACACAAACCTGTCACACACACCCCCACGGTTTTACCAAGATTAGTGATTAGCCACTGAAAACACACATTCCACTCTCCTACCACTTACGACATTTGTTTGTCTACATTTCTCTACACCATCCCTCCCCCTTTTGACTCTGCAGCCCTCAGCAGGTCTACACTGCCCTCTGTCTACGCTCTCCTCCTCTCCACACATATTTCACCTGCTCCTGCAGCCTGCGAGCTTCACTGGCAGCAAAGCACTCCAACATTCAATCCCTCTAATGTGACAACGCACAAGATGTTGTGAACGCTTTACAGCTAAGCTTCTAGTGGCTAAGCGCTGCAAGCAATTACTCACCGAGGTATGCCCAGCCACACAGGAAACGTGTTTAAATGCTAGGATGTCTACTTTACTTTTTTATTGAACAAAAAAGTAAACCAAATAGAATAGCACAAACATTTTTAGTTAGTTAATTCTGCAAATATATCAAAAAGGCAACTTTTTGTGTTTAATATTCAGAAAATAAAATTATTACAATAAATTCGCCACTTTATTAGGTATACCTGATTAAGACTCTTAATTAATGTAATGTCAACAGAGGCTATGAAGTTCAAACTGTGCACCAGGATGGAAGAGGAAGCCCACATTGAATGCCACTCGTATCAGCTAAGAACAGGAAACTGAAGCTACAATTCACTCTCGCTCACCAAATTAAATAACAGAATAATGGAAAAAGAATTGTCTGAACTGACGAGCCTCTATTTTTGATGCAATATTCAGACGGCTAGGTCAAAATTTGGCGTACCCAGCATAAAAGCAGACATCCATCCTGCCGTGTATCACAGGTTCAGGCTGCTGGTTGTGGTGCACAGTAATGTTTGTCGTACCAACTGAGCAATGTTTAAAAACCACATCCAACCTGAGAATTGCTGCTGACCATGTGCATCCCTTTATGACCACAGTGTACCCATCTTCTGATGGCTGCTTCCTCAGATTAAGACATCACAAAGCTCAAATCATCTCAAACTGATTTCTCCATAACAGAAGTTCACTGGCCACCACAGTCACCAGATCTTAACCCAATAGAGTATCGTTGAGATGTACTAGAATGGGATATTCACACCATAGATGTCTGCAGCCACTGCGCCATTATGAACCAAAATCTCAGAGGAATGTTTCCAGCACCTTGTTGAATCTATGACACAAATTAAGCCAATTCTGGAAGCAAAAGGAGGTCCTAGCCAGCACTAGCAATGTGTGCATAACTAATGCAGTGGCCGGTGAGTGCATTTCTAAAACTTGGCTCTGGATACATGCTGTGCAAACAGAGAGGAGAAAGTGTAATGCTGCTACTGCAAAGAAATGACTCGGGATCTTTCTGTTTTATGTTTTTTGCATCATATCACTATTTGACTGTTACAGGACAGAAACTGTGTCCAGAAGGTGTTATAGAGGAAGTTTACCCTGTGCCATTATCAGCCACAAAGGTTACATTCTGCCAGTCTGCACGCTGGATGGTTTATTGTTGTCGTTTTCCAGCAAACTGAGGAAGCTTCATGTGATTACAGGTTTGTGCCAACTTCAACTTTGGCATTAGAGAACTCCCAGAGTTAAGAAATGTAAATTTTGTTTTGGTCTTTCTCAGCTCAGAATATTCAGCATCCTGCCTGTAGACATACAGTAGGATCAACAGTTACCTAGCAACAGCTATGGAGAGATACTGGTGCTAAGGGCTATAAAATGTCTCATCTATACCTTTAAAATTATTCCGCTCAACTTCAAACCGCTCTCAGTAACACTGGCCTTGTTTAAGTCTGCGATAATATCAAATAACATCTGATTTAAAAATAAAAAGGAAAAAGCAGAACAGCACCTCTGTACAAGTGCTCTAAACCAAACTATGTACAATATCCACTTTTATTCAACAAAAAGGTTGCAAAAGGAAAGTATATTCAAAATAAAGCTGATATAACCATTCATGTACTGTATACTTCACATATTAGCCTGCATTGTTTATACTGGCTTTAAACATTTTACATGATTTAAACAATGTTTAAAATAAAGCCTGCTGATATATTTTAGCCAAATAATGGTAAATCCTTACCAACATACACCAGTATGAAAATATCTTCTACAGAACAGAAAAAGATGTTTAGAGTAATTTACAAATCATGTCATAGTTTTTCCAGCAGCATATGCTACATCACAGCTGAGCAGGGCGACAAACACTAATTTGCTCACCAGTTTGTGAAATAAAAAGCTAGAAAGTTAATAAAGAAAGGGCTCCACGATTTTACTTTTTTTTGATAGAACACGAGTATGTATTTAAAAAAATACACATCTAGGAAATTTGACAATACCTTGATATTACAATTTTTTTTTAACTTTCACAGAATTGATTCCTAAACTCAACTAAACTCAATAGTTTTTTAATTCCTATCATTAGTTGATAGAAAATAGACATAATACCTTCATATATTGAAAACAACTCAAATTGCACTCACCGGCATAGTATGATATTCTGGAAATGTCTGCGAAAAGAAAGAGGGAGAAAAAAAAGTCTTAATTGATAAATTTGTGAAAACGACTCAGTGACTTACATCCTGCGTTATTCTCGCTACAGCACTCAGCTGTAAATGGGGTAGATATTCTCTAAAACTTGTCTGTGACCAAAACCACAAAATTAGCACATTTTAAAGCCATTTTTCTCTGCATCTCATTCAGTACCTGACAGAAGATGATTTTTCATGCATGGATAACTTGAAACTACTTTAACATTTCAGAGGTACTGTACAGCAGAGTAAAGAAAAATAAATTAAGAGACAAAGAAGACTTAATAAGAGCTTGACAGGTAAAAAATAAAACAACAGATAACATTACTACCAAAGGTTTCACCAGAGAGGATGCTGACTACTCCAAAAGTCCCAATTTAACTGAATAAAATTCCCATTTTAATTCTGAACACACAAAAATGAATTTCTAATCATGCTCATCACTTCACTTCTTTACACGTTTGTCAGCACTGAGCACACAGCAGCAGTGATGAATGAAGAGGATTTGATGTGAGCTGCGTTCCAGACGGATGGAGCGAGGCGAGAATCATGACTTGGCAGAATATATCTGCGCCGTCATGCTATAACAGCTTCACCTCCAGCTCACATTCAAATCTCAATCTGTCCCCTGACCTCTCTGCCTAACGCTCCTCTCTCCCATACTTTCACTCTCTAGATTCTCATACAACAATGAAACCAAACTGAACATTATGCAGAAATGTCCAACACTCTGAAGCTAAGCTGACATCGGTTACTAAGCAACAGACAACAGGCTGTGGTGCTAATAAGGATGCTGAGGCTTTGTCTTTATAATACGTGTAGGGAAAAAAAAGGTTAGTCCTAGTTCCGTACAGTTTTATGTTACTTTGTATCAACTTGAAGCACATCAGGGTTCAGGTATGTACTGTGTTACAGTCTCTCTAGAAAATTGTGTTGAGAAGCACGTCACCAACCTGCATTTAATAAAGCTATAACCAATTAGACTGGGATGAGTAATTGTTGGCTTCATTAATAATCATTTTTAAGCTGGAGGTGTGCACTGATTCAATATTAAGGACTCACTTTAGGCTGTGTACAAGCTAAATATTTTTTATTTTTATCAGTTGCACAAAGGAATTAGATGAAGTGGCCACAGATGGAAAACAGCTAAATCATTTTTGGTTGGTACGGCTTCTCAGTGAACACCTGAGACGAGATAGAATAAGTGTAAGAGACTGGTAACAGAAAAGGCATAATTTTAGAGTTTCATTCAAAGACAGATGCAAACACTGTCTGCTATTAGCAGAAGACAAATAAGTTCATTTTCAATAGGCAACAAACAACATGTAATACTGTGATAAGAACTTAATGTAATTAGTATGAATTTGGTACTGGAACATGTGTGAATATCTTCTTGCAATATGCTGTCAGACAACATAACTGTTTTACAACAAAATATTTCAAAATTAAATAAATGCAACACTAATAATACACTGTATATAGAACGTGGTAGATATAGCCATAAGTTCATGAAGTCTCATTTTGAAGCCCTGAAGCCTTCCACTGTCACAATCGCGCAGTTTTAAAACTGGAAATTTAAGACTACACTCATACAAAGCAGGCTCACCCTAAAGCATATCCTGCCTGATTATTCTTTTTATCTCTGATAAACACCATAATTTACCAAATAAGCATCATCTTTTATTTAATAAGACCTGAGCCTAGCAATTGCAAACATAAACTAATTAGGAAAGTGTTTACTGAGGTCAAACATCAGGGAAGCCAGAGTTGTTTTTCCCACCTACTTCTATAAAGCCTGACTTGTTTTTCCACTAGAGTCACCTCCTGAGGCTTTTCAGTGCTGGCTTTACTATTTAATCTATCATTTGAATACAATCTGTGGTATTAAAGCTAAGATCTTTAGTAAACTGCGCTTACTCACAATTCTGACATAAATAAAACTGCAGTATAGCATGTACTGTACTGCTATACAGTGGCAGAATGCTTTGGTGGCCTCAGGAATACCTTTTGTGGATTATGTAGATCTTTTGGCTTCATCAGACATCTACCTCTGGCTCACACTGGGGTAGTTTGCAGTCGAGTGTGAAATGGTGGGAAGGAGAGTTAGCACCTCCAAGTCTCGAGCCACGGTTTTCAGCCAGAAAGGGCATGGAGTTCCCTTTCCAGGTCATAGAGCTGCTCTCCCAAATGGAGAAGTTTATTGGGGTCTCTTTCACAAGTGAGAGGAGAGTGGAGTGGGAGAATGATAGATGGATCAGTGTGGATTGGCAGCGATGCAGATGCTTTACTAATCTGCCGTGGTGAAGACAGAGCTGGGTGTGAAAGTGAAGCTGTCGATTTATCGGTCTATGTTCCCTTACCTCACCTACGGCCACAAGTTCTAGGTAGAGACTGAAAGAATGAGATTAGGGACACAGGCGGTGAAAATGAGCTTCCGCTGAAATAACGTTGTGCTCTCCCTTTAGGACAAGGTAGGGGATTTAATCATTCGGGAGGGGCTCAGTGCAGAACCGCTTCTTTTCCACATCGGGCATCTGAAAAGGGCATCACAGATGGGGTGTTTTCGGCATGTCCTACTAAAAGGAGTCTCTCATACAGTTCTAGGACATACTCTCGGCTGGCTTGGGAACACCTCAATGTCCTCCTGCGCTTGTCACCAGTTAAAGGGCAGAAAATAGGATGGATGGATGAATGGATACCGTGTAATAACTTACCGTGCGTGGATTCCAATAAGTTACATTTTATGGTGTGTTTTTATTACTTCTCATTGGTTCACTGATGCTCAGAGTATGCTCTACCACTTTACACACAGTAATTTCCTGTAAACACATAATCCTGTTTGTTCCTGACAGAGTTGAGTCCAAAGCGCTGGCTACAAGTAGCATGCTGTTACAAAAAGCAGCACAACTCCAATCCTGGCATTATTCTCCGCTGTACCTCACACCGAGTGTAATATTCAATACCGATAAATGCAACATGGAGGATTGTCGGCAATTTAAAGCTAGAACTGGCAGTACATTCAGCAAAGAACACCAAAGGATTAAGGATGTATCGAAATGTTTCTTGACATTTAAAAATATACATCAAAGAGTAATATCCCAAACCGCCACTGCTCTTTAAAATGTGATAAATACAGCTGCACATATTTTAAACATTTACCGTATGCATGGCAACATTAGTACAACACAGACACAAAACATCTTCATATGTAGTTCAACAGACTTGTCTTTGTCATGAGAAATGATTTAAATCCAAATCAAACTTTTAAAATCCACAAATAATGTCCCCAGACTAGAGCCTGTTAGAGAGGATACATCTGTCAATAGAGCCGCTGAAGACATTTTCAGTTGCATAAACACACTTCAGCGCTTCTCCTTCCTACTCTGTCATATTTGCTCCCTCATGCTCTCGGCCCCTATTCTTTTGCTTTCCCACTCAGAGTGAAAAAGCTATTGCCTCTGGCTGTAAATCGCAGAGGCTACACCAGTTGACACCATGCTAAGGGCATTGCACAACTCCATTCTCATCATGAAAACAACAACAGCCTTTTGCACTGATCAGCCTGTCAGAACACAGTACAACAGAATAGCAGGGAACAGAACTGAGTGCAGCATCAGAGCAGTCACCACAGTGGCAGCTAAGGCTTTAATGAGGTAGTTGTCCCTGTACGTAGCAGCTATAAAAAAAAAAAAAGGTTTATTGCAGTATTGAGACCACAAGGAAGGGAAGTTCTCATTTACACCAGAGCAGTTTTTCACATCTGGATTTTTAATGTTAAGCAGAAAAAATGAAGATTTGCTGATGATACAAAGCTTAAGTTTTCTTCACCTGAAACACTTGTGTAGTAGCCTTTATAGCCTACTCACAATACACAGACCAACAGAAGCCAGAGTAGTTTCAGTATAGTGGTTTATGTATTCACCTAATCAGCAATATATAGCTGGTTCTATAGATCTCTCTGTTCCCCATCAGGAAGGTCATCGAGTGTTAGAAATAATAAGAAGAAAAAGCTGCCAAATTAATCAGCCCCTTGTGAATAAGGGAGCAGCCAAAAGTAAGCAGCTAATATGTTCACTGCTACACTTTCCAGTGCAGTCAGACGAACTCAATTCAGCAGAAGAATCAAAAAAATTCTTAGGACTTTATTTAATTACATTTTTACCGCTATAACATTAGAGAAGAAAAACAAAAATAAGAACCTGAAGACATTACAACTTAAACTCAAATGGACCTTTAAAGAACTAGGTATTAGGTATATCCTGTCAGTAGTAGGTTGGATTCCTTTTACTTTTTTATTTAGAATTGCCTGAATTCTTCATTGCATCCAACAAGGCGCTGAAAACATTCCTCTGAGATTTTGGCCGCATTGGCACGACATCATCAGATGGTAACCGTACAACTGTTGGCTGCACATCCACGATAGGAATGGATTGCAAAGATGCTCCAGATAGGCCATTTGGAAACATTTTAGAACTCTGTCTTGTTCAAGAAGCCAGTCTAAGATTATCTGAGCATTGTGACATGGTGTGTTACACTGCTGGAGGTATCCATCAGATGATGGGCACACTGTGGCCATAAAGAGGTGGACATGGTGAGCAGCGATATCCAGGTAGGCTGTGGTTTTTGCTCCAAGGCTACCAAAATATTTTCAAACAACTCACACAGTGGATCAATGCCTGTTGGTCGATCATTCATGCATCACAGCAGAAATCAAGACTCATCAGATCAGACAATGTTTTTATAATTATCCGTTTTCCAATTTTGGAGAACCTGTGCAACGGTAACCTCAATTCATAGGTTACTTCGGCTGGTGTGGTCATCTGCTGCTGAAGCTAATCTGTATCTACGTTTGATGTGTTGTGTAAAAAACCATGCCATGTTCAAAGTCACTTAAAATCACTTTTCTTCCTCATTCTGAGGCTCAATTTGAACTTCAGCAGGTCATCTTCTATCTTACTTACTTATCTAACTTACTTCTATCTGATTGGCTAATTAGTTATTTGTATTAACAAGAAGTTGAACAGGTGTACCTAATAAAGTGACTGGTGAGACAGGTTTATTTTTTGAAACCAGTCAGCGCCTTGTGAAGTTGGATCATGTCTTCTCTCTGGCTGAACAAATTAATGATTAAATTTCAGATCACATTGTTTTCTTTATTATTTATTTTATTCAAATCTGTGATTTTACGAGGCACGTGTGCAGTATGCTCTCTCAGATACCCACTTTATTCCCTCCTGTTCTTGCAGGTTTTCCACCGATTTAATAGATTTATAGTTTCTTTCGTTTATAAGCCATTTTATGGCTCTACCTCAGTGTGCAGTACACTGCCCCAAAGTTAACATTTATAAACACATTAAACCAAACCACAGCAGCACCGGGGTCTAGCAGAACCTTCTCATCTTAGAATACTTTCAGGAACTGAGAAAAAGGGATTAGTTACCCAAAACGTTTGATCTAATATATGTATTACATAAAATACCTCCCAATCCATTTACTCTATAAAAAAAAAAAAAAAAAAAAATACTGTCTAGCATTAAATAGACCTATGAGCCAAGAACCTTCACAGCCAAGGTGACCGATCACAGATGACTATATCAAACCTAGTTTCAAAACACTTGAGGTTCATTTCATTTTCTTACACAAGCTTATAAGCGGAAACATTAATCTGTAATGTCAATGGCATACCTTTTTTAATCTCTTCTATAAATACATATTTGCTAATCATCTCACACCTTTTTATACAAGTCAGTGTGAGGTGAAGGACTTGACTTTTAACATATTATAACATAGCAGTCTGGACTGATTCTGGACTGAACACAGATATGGATACTAACTGACTGTCATGTAATTCTTTCTAAAATGTTCAGTTTGATTTCCCATTTAGTCTTTGCCATTTCAGTCTAATACTGCACGTTTGCAAGACATCCTGATGGCATAGAGTCATGTGAAAGTTTTCACAGTGAAAAAAATAAATACATCCCATGAATCAGTAGTTTGTACCATGTTACTTCAGTTCATTTGAGGTTAATTGGCATTTATTTATTTATTTGCATTTGTTTACAGCTCTAAGCTTTGCAACACCTTAATTCTTTTCTTTTTCAGCCATTGTTATAGATTTGGTGTTGTGTTAGGGATCATTGTCCTTTTGCATGACCCAGTTTCAGGCAAGCTTCAGGTGTCAGTCAGGCAACCTCACATTTGACTTCAGAATACTTTGATATACAGAGGAGCTCACGCTCAACTCAATGACTGCAAGATGTCCAGGTGCTGTGGCCGCCATCATCACGACTCCACCATCTTGATGACAGTTGCTATGAAGTGTTTGCTCTAGAATGGTGTGTTTCTGTTTCGCCAAACATGGTGCTGTGCACTCTGGCCAAACATCTACAGAAGTCTTGCAGTTTGCTCAGATGCAACTTTGCAAACCGAAGCTGTGCTGCCATGTTCTTTTTAGTGAGAAGTGGCTTTCTGCTGGCAACCCTTTGAAACAGGCCATACTTGTTCAGCAAACTGAGAACTACCCAATTATGGCAAAAAAAAAGAAAGAAATGAAAAATCATGATCATAACCACTTTGCTAATAATGATATGATAGGTAATGGATTTTGGAATAACGTAACTGTTAAACTTTTTTGTGTGTGAAAATATCTTCACAGTGGACCTTCTTGAATTTCTAAAATATTCATGTGGATTGATCTAAACCTGCCACAATGAGTCTGAGTTTAGATGGGGGCAAAAGCCACAGCTGTACAGGAAAGGAATGTGTTGTATTTACAACAAAACAAATGTACGACTGCAAAACAGAACACAGAAGAAACAGGAATTTTATCTTCATTATAATTATTCTTGTTTGTATAATGTTAGGAAGGCAAAACTGTAATTGAAAAATAATTATCTAAATAATTACCTATTAATTACCTAAAGAAAAGCGCTGTCAGATACAGGCAATAGTCAGATGCACTGCGTATACATTTCCTTAGAAGAGGCTTTAAAACTATGAAAGCTAAACAGCAAAATTATGTTAGAATGAGGCCCTGAAATTGATTTGAACGTCTCACAGGCAGTCAGTGATGACCGACATGGAATAACTTAAGCAAAACAGTGAGCTGTGGATGCAAATAAGGGCAGACTGATGGTGACACATGAGCGCTCGCTTCCAGTCATACAGTCACTGATCTTTCAAGACAGCCTCCTTCTGTATTACCTGAAAATATGACAACAACTTCAACAAACCAACTGTAACACTGTCCTCCAAAATTTGTAGCAGAAATTAAACGTCTATATGGCTACAGTTAAGCATATTGTATATCCTATGACCTCATGTTTAATCTGTCACTTTACAAACTTGGAAAGTTTATGGATAGCTGCTTCAGCTAAGGAAGCGTTTAAAGCAAAAGCTACTTTTTATTTATGATTGTAAGCGTGAAAAATATGACACAAGCCATCAGGTATCTTAGTTATAGTTATTGGCGCAATAGCAGAAAACATGGCCTGGGGCACAGGATGGGTGTTGGAGCTCGAAGTGTCCTGGAATTCAATGCAGCACAATAAAGTAACCACATTTAAGGCAAGACATGAGACAACACAACTTAACTGAGATCATAAGCTGGAGTTTTATATCCTTTATAGATTCTACGGGTGTGTTTGTGTTTTATATGTAAGCTAATATTGCAGAAACAAACACACTGAATTCCCTTTTTTCTATAGGCGTAGGGACAATCTGATTTTCAGCTATAAAGGCAATATGAAAAACTGTTCAGCTACTTACAGTCCTCTGAACAAGAAAAAAGGGACATTTGATAACTGTGGGCAGTTGTTGGACAAAACAAGAAATCTGATGTTTAACTCTTTGCGGTGCAAGTATAACCAAATGTGGCTGAACAAAGAAGACTACAAGCTTGGACTCCAATATGCTTTTTAAACCACCTTAAAAAGCTGTCTGTATGAATAAAGACTTAGATACAGTTTTAACTTAGGAAAAGCTGGTTAGGATTTAAAAAAGAAAAGAAAAGTCAGTGTTACATGTGATCATCTCGCTAAGAGTTAAACCTACTCCTGTTTAGCTTTTGGATTTCATTGACATAGGTGCCAGTTCCTCTAAACTATGAGAGCAACGTTTAGGAACTATAATCACAGCAGTTTTTGTTATAATCGAACGTCAAGCTGAGGGGGTTTCAGAGTTGTTCCCAAGAAAAGTTTAAATACGCTTCGTGCAGACAGGACAGCACACAGTCACGCTATGATTCATAAGTTACGTCGAGTCAGCAAAATAAGAAAAAGATTTTTTAATTTAGGCTTAACGCTACAAACAAACAGATCTCTGCCACTTAATCTAAAAAAATGAGAAGGAACCAACCAGGTTTAACAAATAAAACACAATGGGCCGACACCTTATCAGTCCCCTAATCTTGTTTGTTTGTGTTCCACTCTTTACCTGTCTGTGAGGTTTTTCACATGCAACTGCTTGCACAGCAGTGCACAGAACAAATTCCTTTCCAACTTTCTGCCTGCCAGACCCTCTCTACCTGCCTCGCACAGAGCACACACCGATCCAATCAACGGCAAGAAGATTCACAAAGCCATCAGTATAACCGCACACATACATACCTCCATTGGTGCAACCCAGGAAATCCCAGAACTGCATGTTGGCAGTCAGTACGCAGAGGCCCGGTCCACCGCTAAATCATGAATGTCTGTGCGTTCCTCTCCTCTCTCTCTGCACTTCCTAGTTGTACTGTATGCTGTCACTTATAGGAGAGTGAAAACAGCCGCCCACTGAATGTTTAGGACTGACACACCTGGGGGGCTGAGTTTCATTTCCAAACTGTTGCCTCCTCCTTCTAAATGCTTGATTCTCATTCTTTCCCCAACTAACTCTCCCATCATATCCCACCATTCTGCCTGTCGAATTTGTGAGACCCATCATCACTAAAGAAAGGGATAAGGGAAAAAAATCAATCCAATATCCGAATTGTTGTTTCCCCATTCATGCATCTTCATCTCAGTGGAAGTAACAAGAGAAAAGGTGAGGAGACCAAGCAGCAGACACGGAAACAAAGCCATTCCTTTCCCTTTCAAGCATCACTTCTACAAATAAAAACTCATGCACGATCATCACATGTGCACAATTTTTCAGAATAATGAAAAATGTGCTTGATATGCAGTCAAAAACAGAGAAGTGAAAAACATCAACTGCTGCACTGGTGGGATGTGCACTCGAGCAAACATTAATGAGTGCTTTAGTAGTATCTACACAGAAAGGCATCCGCTGGAAGGGAAATTGTACCAGAAACTGACATTTCTTGATAATTCACTAAGAAAAAAATATCCCTTTTTCAGGAGAGAAGTATATTCCATGTCAAGCATGGTTATTTTGTCCATGATCAGATCATAATATCTGCGAACACACTTTGGTTTCCTGACCCAGTGGTTTTTGCTGCTAGAGGATGTTTGCAGGGATGTGATCTGTGGTAACAGCCACATAAAGGCAGGAAACAAGACGGCAAAGCATCAGGAAAACAGACATCTGTAGGAGACAAATCAGGGCAGCTTGGATTAAAAAAAAAACCCTGAAATCAAAAAAAGCAAATAACTGACAAACCTTCAACCACAGAGCTGCTGGGCACTAAGCTGTGAACCAGGTTTAATTCTGTCAGGTTTACCATTATGCATAGATTTCTGTTTAATCCCATCAAGCACGCTCACGAATGATTTGTGGCCCTAAAAAACACACAAAAAACCCCACAGGATCTGCTCAAATATTAATCCATTTCAATCGGCCTAGTTCAGTGATCAGTGTGCAATATTGAGGTTGACAAGGCAGCAAACAGCCCCCAAAACACTTGAGACATTCAGGTTTAAGTAAAGGCTGTCTCCCCCTTTTGTCTCCAAACCATTGCCTGCAAAAGATAAGTCTCAGTGTGAGCCACTCACTGCTCAACAAAACATAGCTGTTTTGCAAAGGCGTTGTTACTCCGCATGACAGAAATCCTGCCTGGTTTGGACCTTTGCACCCACCGGAGAAACACAGAGGGGTGGTTTCGGCCACTGCACCACTGTCTGTCTGTTAGGAATACAAATTACTCCGCCGTGTATAAAACGACTTGTAATTCACATCAGCTAATTCACTCTAAACCCTCATGCCAGCTCCTAAAAACACACCCACACCTAAGTGCATTGTCGTTAACCCCCATTGTCTGTGTGTGTGTATGTTACCCCCCTTTAATGCTAAGCTAGCTAAGCTAACCCAGGGCTATTCCCACTCAGTTCGCCCCCAAGAGGGATCAATACTCACCCGCTTCAGCCCTGGAGCCCGACCGCACCTACTTTCCGTAACCGGACACCTTATCCAGCCAGCGCGTCTGAATTTTATTAGCACATCCACTGATAATAGAAACCGGCTAGATGGATGTCTCTGTGCTCCAGGTCCCTCTCCCCTGTCTGTTTTTGTCCACAACAGCGCCGTGCCCGGTAGTCGGTGTCCACTGACGCTAGCTGTTAGCACTGCTGCTGCCTCTGCTGCTGCTGCTGCTGGAGGAGCCTGATCCTTTACAACATGGCTGCAGCTGGCAGGGCTCATTGACAGGAGGAGAGGGGCCCTACGTGTCCACGCCTGCATCAAGGGACCCCAAATCTTTCTGCATATGAGATCCAGATTTTGGAGAACTACACTATCCCCCTATTTATTTTGTCACATGAAGAAAAATGGCACAGGAGAGTAAAACCGCCTTATATTGTACACTAATCTTGGGGTCTTAAAAATCCACACATTTAACATACTATGGTGGTATTTTATTGTTTTACGTATTGATGACCAGTTAAAAAGGACGTTCTGTAGTGCCGTGAAGGGAAATCTATTTTGAGCCCATATTTTTGCCATATTAAGGAGAAAACACATTATGTTCTGAGGTTTTGATTCTTTCTTGCAGTTGGTTCTAGTTAATAGGGCATCCAAACAATAGCACTTCATGAAATTACTGTATATATGGTTGCTGACAGGCTCTAAATTATACATAAACATTAGAAATCAAACACTGAGTCCTCGCTAAATCTGGCTAAAGTATGTGCACACATTGAAGTACACCTTTATTTGATTTTAAGATTTAAGAGGTGCATGTGTCTGTGTGTGTGTCGGGAGGGACTGTCAGAGCAGGATGAAGTAAAGCTGTCATTGCCACTATCAAACTGCAACACCGTTTGTCTGTAACCATGCGTCTTTGCTTCTTCACTGAATAAAAAGATGTACAGTGAGTTTCACAAATGTATGTCAGTGCTGATGGAAGCTTTAAGTTTTCTGTATTTTCATAGTGGAACACACTACACAGAGGAACAGTAAAATAAAGGACACAGCGAACCTACAGCTGTGCTAGAGCTCATGTTTAAATTAAATCTTAAGAGATTTATGTCATACATTATTCATCATTGCTTTATGATGTAAGGCAAACAAAAGAGGTCTTGAAATAAAGATCCCCCCCCCCCCCCCACACACACACACACAATTATTGACTTTGATGCTGGCTGCTTTGTTTTCCTCTAACTGTGTATCGCCACTGTCTCGCAGCCAAAGCCCAAAACAATCCATCTACTCACACAGCTCCCCCCTCCTCACACATACAGTCCCACCTACACATCTACTACATTCATGCATGCAGCCAGCTTATGCCCATGCAAACACACATTCATGCAGACACATTCTGAATACAGAGATTATTTTTATCCACGCACACGTGTGATGCAAATTATGATGCAAGAGACGGTGACACTTGGATTAACTCACAATGCCGTGATTACGTGGCAGCGCAGCCCACGTATGCACGTCACACACCGTGGCATCTACTGGGACAAAAACATTGTGCTTAATCTAAAAGGAATTGTAAGAAGGTTAAGGCTTTGTATAACACATACATTTCTGCTGTGTTATTGACTGGTAGAAAGTCAAATCACAGTTTAATTGACTGGTTTCAGAAAAAAAAAACCCTGCTGCAGTGGCCAAATAAATGCATTTATATTGTATAAACTATTTGGCTTGTAAAATAATGACTGGCAGTTGTTTGAATAGAAATACATTTCATTACAATTTGTTACCAGATTTAAAAGGGTTATTTAAAAAGAATCACATTTAAAACTGTGTCCAATTCTTTCCAGCTTCCCCTCTTATTCACTTTAGCTCTGCTATTTTTCCTTGGCACATAATTTCTTGTGTAAACAATAAAAAATACCCCCCCCCCCCCAAACAAAAACAAAACAACAAAACAACAAAAGAAAACAAAGAAAACAAAAACCCAGCTATAACACTGAGATTGAAGAGTAATGTTAAAACCCAAGTATGTGATGAAGGATGACTCTATGTGACTGATTTCAGTGCAGCTCTTTTAGACAGTCTGTTAGGATTGCGTGTGGCTGCATAAACCTGAGTGGTGCCTGACTGCAGATGATATCAGAGTAAAAGAGGAGGTACAGGCTTCCATCTAGTGGTACATTTGAAGAAGCGCCATATAAAATATCATGAGTTTTTAGGATTTATTACAACCTTATAAATATCTTGTTATTTAGGCAACAAGCTGAATCACAGAAAAGACACATTTGGCATCAAAGGCATTCTTTTTTGTAACACATGCAATTTAAAATCCCCCCCAGTGTTTTTTTGTACTTAAATAGAGCAGTTTAGGTACCTAGAATTGCACATAGACAGTATTATCAGATTCTTGGTGAGGGATTTAAAAAGTACAAAATAAACCTTGTCAAAGTACTTGTCAAAACTCGCCGTGTAACTCGAGCTCAGACTGGATGTTTGTGATTCAGTTGTGTTATCACAAAAGTCACTAGGCTCACTTCTTTCTGTTTCCACACTCTCAGCTTTTTGCAGGCACAAACTTGTGACGTTCAGATTCAACCACCATGATTAATCAGATTTCAAGCTGCATTTTTTTTAGTAGTAGTCAAAGAGCAGTAAATAGAATTATAGTAACAGTTACCCTGAAATGCAACTGATGCTGTGAACAGTGATTCTTTACATAAATGGTCGACAGAGTGCAATATTTTATCAGTAATTGTATTGATTGTTGGTATCTGGCTGTACTTATTTCTGTTTTTGTATTTAGGGATTTCAATGTAATATTTTATAGTGTGCTTAGAGAAATAATTATTCACTGACACCACAAAAATGTTTAAATTGTGCTTTAATATTATAAATATAAAGTGCTGAACAAATATAAAGTGCTTTAAATTTTGAACTTAATGTAAAACTTCTCACTAAAGCGTAAGCATTTTGTGAACTACAGTGAATATTCATGGTATTTTCCAATAGTTAATAATACACTGCTGTCATACCTGCATATAATCAACATACATTCCTGGTACTAAACATGCAACTGTTGCACCAGTTAATCCATATTTCTACATCTTTATTATCTCTATAGTGAATACACTTCAAGTTTTAGTGAATACATTCAGATTGTATGAACCTCTCATGCATTGTATTTGATAATAAATATCAGTAAATAAGGAACTCTTATCCAAACCAAGGACTCCTGCAGCAGAAATTGTGGTAAAAGGTCAGTCAGAGACATGAATAGAGACATGAATAGAGACAGAGTGAAATGGATGAAGGTAAAGAAAGAGAAATTGAAGGACAAAAAGACATGTAATAATAGTTCAGTGCAGTATACAGAGAAAGAGGCTTAGGAAATGAAAATGAAGTATGAGTGACTAGGAAAAGAGTAGAGTAGTGAAGGTTTAAGAACATACAGAGTGGAAATTTGAGAACGAATGGGGGGATGGAGAAAGTCACACGGAAGCATATCCTGTGGCCTTTCAGGCAGAGATAGTGCAAATGAAAGGGCATAATTGGAAGATGATGGCCAGAGATGGGAAAGTTAAGAAGACTGTGAGATACACCTGGGTAGTTATGATGAGGTAAAAGTGCATGAGGCTTAGAAGTGCCTGTGCTCTAGCATGCCACTTCGGTGGTCTTTGAGACACTCTGGTTCACACTGGAAATACTATCCATGGAAACATCGGTGTGAGAGCGCACACGCTTCTCGTCGTTGCTGTGTGAACTTATTTGGCTACGTTGCAGCTCGTTGGTATGTGCTCGGCTTCGTGGGCCATCCAAGGACATAAGACTTGAACTGGACGTTGTCCGTGAGCGAAGTCTGGTCATGCTGGCACTGGACACTGTAGAGGAAGAAGAGCAGAGTCCTTTTATTATACTGTTTGAGCCTTTCAGTGAGCAGTAGTCTCATCCCCCCCCCCCCCCCCCCCCCCCCCCCCCCACACACACACACATTCAGAGGTGGTTCTTGTTAATAAAGTGAGATTTCAGGAAAGTTATATGAATTAATTTTTTGCTCATTGCTATTTCAGAACATTGCCTTGACCTATATAAAATCCAGCTAGTAAATTAGTGACTTAATGAAATAAAGACCATCACGAACAGGAAATTGAGATATTGAATTAAATGCTGTCATCATTAATGGTTGGCGGTTCATTATCACTTACAATATCCCATGCCCTGGATGAAATATTTGAAGGCTTCAATCACTTTGGCTGGCTGTGGAGAGAAAGATCATAACTATTAGGAGAGAATTTGCATTATTCTCAAAGCAGCCAGTAAAATGTGTTTTCACACCTGATCCACTTGAGGAAGCCCTCCACAGTCCGACATCTAGAGGAGGACGAATGAGAAAGAAATATGCATAATTCACTCTAAGGTTATGAACTTATCAGCACCACAGTTTTAAATAAAATACATCAGATATTGCACGTGTGTTTATTTTTGAGTCAACCAGTTCTCCAGTTACCTTAAGCAGTGTGGTTTTGGTGGGGTTGAGCTTAGAGTTGCAGTCCACCACAGCTTCCACAGCTGGAGAATTATCGCCTACAATGAGCAGAGTGGAGCACCTACACACCAACAGGAAGATGAAACAGTCAGAGAGACTAAACATATGGTTGGGATTGACTTGGCCTGTTGCAAAGATGCAAGCCTGTGATGGGCAAACGACAGAATTAAAAGAGGTGATTTTGTAGAAGGGTCATTAAATAAGTAAAAGATTCTGTATGAAGACAAATGGTTTTACTAACTTGAGAGTCCTGACGTTGATGTTTCCTCCAGGAACGGGTCTTTCCACCTCAAGAGCGTTGCGGTGGTTGTAGGAGCGGAAGAACTGACTGACATTGGCCTGGTTCATTGTTGTTGTGATGCGGTGGCGGTATGTGGCGATGAGGTCGTGATTGGTCAGGATTTCATCCTATAAGTCGGAGACAGATGTTCTGTATTTAGCAGTTGCTGTGTATATATCTTAAGTCATCTTCATATTTTAATTTAAATAAATATATTTAATATATATTATGTATTACTTCATCTTATGATGAGCATTTCAGTTTTTCTTCTGAGGCTAACTAAAATTGAACACTGTAGAAAAGGCTTGACAACTTGCCTTTCCAAACAAGTGTGCGATGACAGTGTCTGGTAGAGTCTGGGTCCATCCAGTGAGCTGTAACACAGTTTCACCAGGTGAAGCGACCTTCATTTAGTAATCTTTAATGCATTGACATTAGGGCTGTTTAAGAACAATTGAAAAAGGGAACAATGAAAAAATGTTTCATTGCAGCCGGTGTAAAAATGAATCAAATTTAGGTTGTATCTGACTACATATTGTCTACCTTGGTTGCAAACGTATCCATTAAGCCTTCAGCACTGGGGTTGATATTGATCAGAACCAATCCATCCACCAAATCAGGGTGATTCAGCTGCATGCACAGATGAAAAGATCTGACTCTGTTAGTCTACATCAGCCACAAAAGAATTTGAAGTACTCCCAACATCTCCGATTCAAGACATGTCTAACTGTATCTTTGTAACTTGACTCGAAGAGCAAAGATCCGCATAGAGAAGCCCAGAAGATCAACAACAAAAATGGCTTTATGCTTTATTTATTTTTAAAAGATTCAGACTCACAGCAAATCTAGCCAGGATGTATGCTCCCGCTCCCACTCCCAAACCAATTACACTACGCAACCTGCAAAACACACAGCCAAAGATTAACTGGTCCAGATTTAAATCAGAGGTGAATCCAAGTAAGGAGTGTCAGGTCTGTCTTACCCAAAGTGTTTGAGGACAGAAGGCAGTGCTTCAGACAGTTGGTCCATGGTAGGGTAGGTGTGACTGAGGGGTCAAAAGTCAGTTTTCCCATCAGCATTCACGGGATCTCATATCAAATAATTTTACAATCCCATCATTAATTCTTAAAATACACATGTGGTGTGAGAAATGGGTAACAAAGACCATCTACTAACCCAGCAGGCAGAGTTTTGGCTGCCTCGTGCTGTCCTGGGGCTTCAACGTGACAAACAGGAAAATGTCTGATGATTTCGTACATGTCCTGATGGTTGAACAGAGTCTCAAAACAGGACTTGTCTGTGGCAAGAAAACACAAAAATGGAACTGTTAAGCAGTAAACATTTTAAATATAAGAAAAAATAAGAAGACAAGTAAACAATTTGTAGACACTTTAGAAAGTGTGAAACAGGCCCTTACATGATAAAGCCAACATGCTGTGTTCCAGATACAAAAATAGATTAGAAATGGAAACATGTTTGGACATCATTGCTCCAGGGATTTCCACCTTCATTTATTTCTGTCCTTTGGTATTTAGATCTATTCTATTTATTTAGAGGATATAGAGATCACAAAAACTGTATTGCTGGGGTTGAGAGCTGCTACTTACGGTTCAGTCCAACATCATGAAAGGTCAGGATGGCAGGGTGATTTCCCTTTAGTGTCCCGGTCATGATACAATGGACATTCCCATACTGAGTCTCTACATGCTCCTCCTGAAACAAAGATGCATCAAAGAAGAGTCCAAATCTGGAACTAGTATTCTGTATAAGTTACCCACAAATTAAAACATGTTAAATATAGCCAGGATCTCCTCAAAGTGCTTTACTAGTATAGCCTAAAAGCATATGATATCAATATAAAAGTCATTAAATTTGCACTGCAATCGCAACAGATTTACCCCTAGCCTCCTAAAACCCGAGCTCTTGTTTTGGCATGCATGGGATGCAGCAGATCTATGTTGAGCAGAATGAGGTATAATTTGCAGAAAAGCAAACAGGGTCTCAAGAAGTTGAAATTTCTCTATGATACTCACAGTGATTTGGGGGTTGAAGACAGAGTCACAGTCATTCTCCTCCAGAACCATGGCTGCTGTTGCAGAGGAACGTCCCTTAAACTCTTTATAATTTTTTTCTTTTTCCTTGTTAGTATATCTGGATATTTCTGTAGTCAGATACCATGTGAGAGTTGGAGCTCTTTGTGACACACTGTGTGTTTGAGCTGGTTTTTATATCCTCTGACTCTGATCTGTTTTTAAGCCCTGATCGCAATCTGGTTCACACGCGACCGAGTGGACCTTCCTTTTTTAATCTGACCTCAGGCTGCTGTGCTTCCACAGAACCAGCACAGGATTTGTACAAGGAATTATCCCCAACAGTTGCCCTGCAAAATCAAAACTTATCTTATCTTTAAGTGTCATTGCATTGCAATCAGAAATATTGCATGCAAGCAAGTTGATCCTATGATTTTCAATTTTAATTGATTTTTTTCTGGGATTTTAGTACACCACTTTTTAAAACTTTGAATATGTGATTTACTTTTTGTACAATTGTAAGTGAAATGTAATAAAACAACTCTTAAATCTGACCCATAGGGAGCTTGATAGACTGAAATAAATTCATAACAAAGAAAAAATGCTGTGAGGCATCACTGGAATCACAGCACCTTCAGACGTGAGCTAAGCAGGTCAGCTGTTTAATCTCAGTGAGCCATCTGTTTCTCACAGCAAAGCAGTCTGCTCTCCGTCGCTAAGCTTGACCCTTCTGTTAATGCAGAGTGTTATGATTTAACGCCGATAGCTGCTCTGAACTCAGCATGTCATGTAGAACTTGCAGAGACCTGCAGCTAAAATGATCTCCAGTGGCCTATAATTTCAGTCCTCTCGACAAAAACATCCAACAAACATCTTTTACCAAAGCAATCCGTGCTAAGCTTGAAATATTTCGATAGCCTAAAGCCGCTGCAAGAGTTCATCTGAGAACAGTGCCTTTTAATTTAATCTCAGTGGAACTTTAAAGCACTTTATGAGAGATACTTTCAACCTCTCCTATATTCACAAAGAATCACCAGAGGAGAAGCTCCACATGTTCCTGGGATTGAACCAGGGATCTTTTGCTTGTTGGGCAAAAGTCTAAACCAAACATGAGGATAAAATCAGATGTGATCCTTCGAGAAAAACAGAGAAGACAAATGTGAAATTCTAAATTCCGTGAATATGTGCCTCCAATTTTACATATCAAATTTCTGGTTTTACAAAAACAGCAGCAAATTTAAAATCTGCTTAAAAATAAGTCTTCAAGTGAAGCAATGCCATCTTTTCAGGTCTGTTTCAGCAAATATTATTATTCTTAAAAGAAAATATTTACATATCAATGCTGCATGTACTATGAACCGTGTGTTTCTGAAGATGTAGATTAATAATCAATACTTTAAATATGCTATCCTTTTTTCTGTTTGGGTGTTTTGAGTGTTTGGGTGTTTTCTGGCTACCTAATGATTAAGACAAACTCTATCATTAAAAACGTTTTTGATGCTATGCATCAGATATCAGATATTTGTGCTGCAGCGTATTTTCTAACAATCTGAGCAGTTCGTTGAGAAAATGCAGTATCATATCTTGGCTTACAGCTGGTTTTAACAGTACTGTACATGATGTATTTTACTGGTACACATCAATCTTGACTTTCATACTACTATATGGTCCAGATAACAAATAATATTGTATTATATACTACTTCTTTTCTTTCAAGGAAAAAAAACCTTTATTATATTATAATGAACTGAAAATGTGAATTTTCTCATGATGGCAAAAAGTCAGAAGTTTCTGGATTAGCTTTAGAAAATCATTTCTGGCTAAAGACGAATTCTTTCATCTTGACTTTACAAACCATGACAAAGTGCATCACATTTGCAAAGTTGATAAAACTCAAATATGCAATTAGAGAACGACAGAGGAACAACATAGGTACCTGGGATACTTCCCAGACAGTAACAGCTGGTTGAACGGAAGTAGAACAGACTGTATCATGACTGCCTTCTTTAGGAGATATTACCACCACTGCTTTAACCATACACACAGAGCCAGATGAGAGCTGTGTGCACAGGAGATTTAATCCATTTAGTGGTGAGTGAAGAGTAGAAGGCAGCAGATGGGTCTTACCCAGCTTCACGTCACTGTGAAGTCAAAATATCAAAATGTGAACCCTGGCTAAGCTCTGCCCTGCTAGCCTATTTCTCCACTTGCCACTGGCACAGATACTAGTGCTTATCAAAACAGAGTAAGTGACTGTATAGGAACAACAATAACATGAAATTGTTTTAGCAGTTAACTATTCAAAAGTGGGTTGAAGAAGTAAATGAACATAGCTGGGTGAAACTACTGAAAAATGTAAACTACATTTCTTATTAGATGTACAGTAGTTCACTTTTCTTTGTTAGATATGCAACTTCAAAATCAAAAGATAAAGCAGATTTTACACAGTTTGCAGCGTATCCTGCAAATCAGATCATCATAATCTTTATTCCGTGCTATAAATACTGTCAGATTTCACGACGTTATTCAAAGTTTTCGGGCAATCAGGAGAAACATGCAGGGTAGGAGCTGGGGTATATCTCAGATAATGGCACAATGTCCAGCTGACTGAGTGAGCAGGCGAATGGCTGTATGTGACTGTAGCCACCGGTGCTGTTATTGCTACTTGCGATTCAAAAGAATATGTATAAACAAAAAAATATTTAAATAAAATATAATTAAATATTTCTAGCTATTTACAATGTCTATTCAGTGTTTTACAAATAACGCTTTTGCTGCTGCCAAATACATTAGATTATTAATTAAAATGAAATGTTTTTGCTGACTTGTGATTCTTTTAAAAGGTATTTGTTGAATTAGTTACGCAGTTTTAAAACATTATAGATCAGTGTTTTAACTTTAGACAAAAATACAATTTGTGTTTTTAAGCCAACTGTGGAAAACATAAAGTAGTTGTAGATATTGTTGTTTCTTATTTTTGTATATGTCATATGAAACTTGTTTTCACTCACTTTTAATGGAAAAGGGGGGGGGGGGGGGGGGGGGGGGGAGTGCACTAGGGCTGTATCCCAATTCAGGGTCTGCAGCCTTAAAGTACGCAGCCTCAACGATCCTCAAGGGCCGCGTACTCAAAGACCGCTAAGGCCGGAAGTGCGAGGCTTGTGAAATGGGACGGCCTAGCCTCCGTTGCGCTGCCCAGGTTGACTAGCAACCATGATACTGACAACTGGAAATGTGTCATACAGCTTTGTTTGACAGAAATGAAGGAGAAAATCTTTTGTTCATTTGTTTGTTTGTTTCTACATGAGCTTTGATCATTCTCTGTAAGATTAAGCTCAGCTATTGAACGGCATATATTTTAAAGTAAAGGCTTTAAAACCAAGTTAGTACAAACGTCACTAATGTCACATAACTTTGCCGACATGTGGCAACAGTAATGTTTTAATGTTCTTCGTTAGTAAACATTTGCACATAAATAAGTGACATAATATTCAGTACTTACTTAAAGTTTACTCTTCGGGAGCCCCCCATCCGCCGTTTGTTTTTCGGCAAAATTATCCACACCCACCGCCGCGCTATGCATTCTGGGATATGTTGGGCCACGAAGTCTACACTGCCACAGCCTTAAAATTCAGGGATATGAAGGACGCATTTCAGGGCCGCATTTCGAGCAGCCTTTGAATTGGGACAGCCTTCGGCGCGCCGCTGTGATGTAATCGGCCTTGAAATGCGTACTTTAAGGCTGCAGATCCTGAATTGGGATACAGCCTAGATCAGCCCTACAATCATCATTTCCCTGCAGAGTCCACTAGATGGAGTGCCATTACAATCTTCTGGATGCTGAGTCGTCGCATTATAAAGAAGAAGGCCAGCTTCACCTTTCTTTATTTTTCACCTGATAAACCTCTAACACCCCATTCTCAATACCCTGTTATTAGTTTGTGTCGATGCTCTTAGTTCGTCTGTGTGACTTCTACACACTAACTGCCTTTAAATGTATTTTAAACGTTTGGGGAAGAAATTTGAATTTTTATTCGCTTTGATAATCACCCGTGGGCGTGTCTGCTAAAACACAGACGGGAGATGGAAACAGAGTTTATGAAAGGAGAGAAATCTCGGCATACGGTGAAGTAGCTGTTCAGTCATAAGTATCCCCACACTTCCATCTTCACTGCTTCGCCTCAGGGCACCAGTGTCACACGCAGAGACGCTAAATAAGCACATTAACGTCCTATTGCTGATAATTGGTTGTCACGGTAACCGTTAAGTCTGCAGGTGAAAGTCTTGCTGTCCGACTCTCAGCTTTCAAAACACTCTAATTATACACACAGCAGCTGCTGCCGCTTGCCACACGCTCAACTGCGTGTGCGCATGTGTGTTTTTCTTGTTTGACGTGATTGTGAGGGAGCACTCGGTGCGTTGATGTTTACGTGCAAAACCACACATTACCCTTTCCATGCATATATAGACCAGTTGTAAGAGTATATGTGGTAGGATTTCCATGACCAAACTTTTAAAACAAGCAGGAATCCTCTGAAAGATGGATCCAGCGTAATACGAATAAGAAATCATTTATTTAACCCATATTCAGGAAATTCTTTTGTGAAAGCGATTTAAATAGAAATATCAGTTTTGCAGTGTGTATATACTAATGTGTGTAATAAATTCTATACTTATAAAGTAATATAAGTAGGCTGTATCATGAGTTTATTAAAATATAAAGTCTGGCATGGTGTGGCTTTGCGCTATTTCAAAGTCATTAACACACACTTGTTATGTGTGAAATATGGAGACTGATTACAGTTTAAGAGCTACAACTAATGGATGAAAGTACACTTCCTTTTCATATCCAGTTGCTTTTTTTTAGCTGCCAACGGAATTGCATACGATTTCACACAGTGGTGTGCCTGAGAGACAGATTTACAAACAGCTCCAGAGCAGGGGACCCACTTTGTAATTGTGTATATGAAGATGGTAAATCAGTGTAAGCTTGCCTGCACTCCCAGTTCAGGCATTGATTATAAAAGAAGGATTAAGAACTAGACTTAATGGGACAGTCAAATAGTGCAAAAGTGTGTTTATGAAAGATTAAACTCTTAGTAATTTGCAGCTTCGCATGGGCTGATGTATGGATTTAACAGCTGTAAATATACTGCACGAACACGGTGGTATTGTGGTGCAATAACAGATGTCACATTAGTGGTAGTAAGTTTTTCATAAAATAATTTTATAGCTTGCCCCCCCTCCCCCGTTTTTTTATTAATTCATTTATTTCACCAGACACAACAACAACAAATACAACAGGGTGAAACCAGAAGCTCCTGAGCCAGATTAGAGCTCCTATGTGGAGGCCACACGAGATTTAAATGGAAACAAGTCATTGTGTAATTCCAAGAATGGCTTACCAGGAAAGATGTAGTGGAGCATTTACTCAAGCTTGTGAGGAATAACTAAGAAAAGCAACAACAACAACAACAACACTTCTTATTTAGGCACAGTCACCACTGTGATCACCACAAAACTGTTTTTCTTTTAACTCAAGCAAACCTTCCAGCAACTACCACCATAACAGCTAGAATTCATATTAAAATTGTAACTAGGTTAACATTTTTAACAAAGCCCCCATCAGTTCCCTCAGCTAACATATATAACTCACTTGCACTAGTGTCTACAGACACCTTCGATGTATGCACACACACACACACACACACACACACACACACACACACACACACACACACACACACACACACACACACACACACACACACACACACACACACATTTTGAGCCTCAAAAAGGCCTTCAAACTTGTGAGGACCGTTGACTGTTGGTTCTCACAAGTATAGTAGAATGCAGATTTTGGTCCTCACAAAGATAGCTAGACAGGAACACACACACACACACACACACACACACACACACACACACACACACACACTTATGAGATATTAAAAGTTGGATATGAGCAAAATAATAAATTATCTCCAGCCTGTGCATGGTGTACCCTCTTGCCCTATGACAGCAGGGGTGGGCACCTTCCCAATGACCCTGAATTTGATAGGAGGTTAAGAAAATGGATGGATGCACACTTATTTATAATTACCTCGATCATGACCATCAGCAGTGCTTCTATTATTAAAGCAAGCCTTGAATACTTCCTTGTTATTTCCTTGTATCTTTGGGAAAGGAATTAGCACTGAAGTCTTAGCAGGTCAGTGCTTTAATGAAACCGGGAGAGCGGCCATGACCACTGCTCACAGTGTCCTTTGGGCTCCTCATAAAGCACAAGACTGTCAGGACTGACCTACTGAGTGTCAGCTCACATTTCCAGAAACCACTACATCAATGTCCATGCCAGCACACTCAGGTTTGTAGGATTAAAACAGATGGTCCCTGCAGAGCTGAATTTCCACAGGGTGATCTGACAGAGGAAGCCTTGAAAGCAGGACTATGTGGGTCTGAGAAACAATTAGAAGTGTCATCTCACAGGCACATTTTACTGTTATCACAAATGAACTGAATTAAAATATGTTTCAGTGGAGAGGGACTGGATCAAGCGATGCTATACATGGTTCATTGACTTTCTAAATTTCACAAATGATTTTAGAGTTATTTTGTATGGAACTGACGACTGTGATGATAATTTGCACTTGATTTTGAAAGAAATGTGTGGATCATAAGGCTCACAAAAAAGTACCGGTAACAAAAAATATTTACAAAAACCAAAATATTTACTCCAAAAAGCTTCATAAAGATGTGTCCAGATGTACTCAATGCTCATTATTTTACATTAAACAGGGTAAAAGAGAAAAAGATATAAAATGTGGCGGACAAAGGCGTTATCGTAATTTACTAAGTATGATCTGGAATATTGTTTTCTGTGCACTGAAGATTTGGGCAAAGATTTGCCGGATCGCATTATGCTGCATGATTTCTTTGCATTTATAACAAAATCTGCATAAACAAAAAAGCATTTTGAGTATTTTGTCATATTTGATGCTGAATAATGAATCACTGAATCTGTTACTAAGTTAATTTTGCTGTATACACTGAGACTTAAACACTGTCTGTCAGGACTGGACTGGGACAAAAAAAATCAACCGCGCATTTTGACTAGAGAACGGCCCACCAGGTATTATAGGAAAAGCCATAAAGCCTTTGAATGAAAACAAATGCTGTTGTGACATTGATGTACACTGTCTTGTTGGTATATATGTATCAACCTAATAAACTTAAACCTACACCATCCTCCCTATTCTGGTATTTTAAACAGTACTTACTGGAAATATCAAACAACCTAATCAATAATTACATATACCTAACTAGCAGGGTTGCCAACTCCCAGCAAAAAAATAGGGAACCACCTATTTCGCCTAATCGACATAATCGACTTTAATTTATTGCCAGGGTAAAACAAATGCACAGAAACCAATTATTTTTCTACAGTAATTAAATAGATTCAACATCTTTCTTCAACAGAATTGCAGACTGCACACATGGTACCTTCCCAAAGGAAAAAGTACTATAGCTTACTACTGTATATATTAGACTTAATATTTACTATATACTAGAGATGGACCGATCTGATATTACGTATCGGTATCAGTCCGATACTGACGTCAATTACTGGTTCGGATATCGGAGAGAAATAAAAAATGTAATCCGATCCATTAAATATCAAAAAAGCACCTCACAAAACTTGCGACATGGCGTAACTCGGTTCATAACCGTAGCACGTCGGAGCAGTGTGCTCATGTGATAGAGCGGCTGTGTGTATTTGTAGCCTCCCTACCAAACCAGCATTTCATCGCCCAGGAAGTGATCCCAGAGAGAAGTAAAGCAAGTGTGTAAGTTCATCTCTGAATGTTTGTAAAGCATTCCCACGTTAATCTTAACAACTACTATATGGAGCGACTGCCTCTCTCTCCCTCCCTCTCCTGCTGCTACTTCAATCATGAAACTGATTAATGATCAGCTGATCGGCTTTTCTGTCCCCAGTCCGTCTCTCTTCTTTATTTTTGGCCCACTTTGCACCAGAAAGAGGAAACCACCGGCTAAACAACAGCAGCAAGTTTAAGCTTGATAAGCTGTTGTTAGAATTTATTTAATATTACTTTCTAGACCAGGATCCTTTTCTATGCAGCTGACGGCTGGTAACTGTGCAGGGGCGGATCTAGCAAAGTTTAGCCAGGGGGGCCGATAAGGCATGAACAGGGAAAAGGGGGCACAAAGACATACTTTTCTTTCTTATTCTCATTTAAAATGTCTAGCTTTTATTAAATAATTATCTGAATCTTACACCCAAAGTTTTAATCTTATGCAAAATATATAGAAGTCCATTACTGTATATAGTAACTATTAAGTCTAATATATATACCCTAGTAAGCTAAAGTACTTTTTCCTTTGGGAAGATACCATCTGTGCAGTCTGCAATTCTGTAGAAGAAAGATGTTGAATCTATTTAATTATTCTTGAAAAAGAATTTATTTCTGTGCATTTTTTTTCACGCTGCATCAAATTAAAGTTGATTACGTCAATTAAGCATCATGAGGTGGAGGGTGGTTCCCTATTTTTTTTTTCTGGGAGTTTGCAACCCTATTAGTTAGGTTGCTTACTCTTTAAAATACCAGAATAGGAAGGATGGAGTAGGTTTAAGTTTATTAGATTGATCAGTATTGCTGAACTATGAAATATTTTGGGTGCAGTATATTTTTTACATACAGGTATAACAGAATAGCTTTAGTGTTGTTGTTTATTTAAGCTTGAGTATGAACTTATACAAAATGGAGCAAGATATTTAAAAAACTGTTTTATTGATTAAAAAACACACTATATCGGATTCATATCGGTATCCTCCAATATCCAAATTTATGATATCGGTATCGGACATAAAAAAGTGGTATCGTGCCATCTCTACTATATGCAATAATGAATTTTTATACATTTTACATCAGATAACCACTTTGGATTCGGTTGTATTTATTAAAACCTAGAGATTTTAAATGAGAATAAGAAAGAAAAGTATTTCTTTGTGCCCCCCTTTCCCTGTTAGTGCACTACCTGCCCCCTGGTAAAACTTTCCTATCCGCCCCTGCACAGTTACCAGCTGTCAGCCATGTAGAAAAGGATCCTGGTGTTATTTGTCTCTCAGAAACAGTTCATAACTTCCCTTCAACTCATTCATGTCAACTAAAAGGTAAACCTATTTCTCTATCACCTGTTCAGCTCTGATGATTCAGTAAGGACATCTCCTGGTTTCATCTTCATGTTTCCCTCTCACCAGATATCGGTTTGGATATCTGGTGAGAGGGAAACTGTATGTTGACTGTGTGTTGACCAGCACCTTTACGGCTGTGGCTCCAGCAAACATCAGCTGATACTAGAAAGTAATATTAAATAAATTCTAACAACAGCTGATCAAGCTTAAACGTGCTGCTGTTGTTTAGCGTGACATCCGCTGGTTTCGTCTTTCTGGCGCAAAGTGGGCGATAAACAAACGAGACGGGACTTAGGACAGCAAAGCCGATCAGCTGATCATTGATCAGTTTCATGATTGAAGTAGCAACAGGAGAGGGAGGGGGAGAGATTGAGAGAAGAAGAGGAAGCTATGCAGCGCAAAGACACAGAATAACTCCAGCTTTGTGTCTTTTTTTTGCTGAAGTTCGGGACAAATTGCATTCCTTTACACCTAAATACAGAACTTTAAAGTTCGACCTCATCGGCTAATTGGTCCAGCCCAGAGTCGATCATGACCAATTGGCCAATCCACCGCCTTTTATTGTTTATATATGCTAAAAATCACCATCGGCCCACCGGGCAAATGCCTGGTATGCCCGATGGCCAGTCCAACTATGCTGTCTGTATAGTACAAGGCTACTTACACAGCTGCACACCTCTGATTTAACCTCTTGCACTTTGTATTTTCTCATATCTCCTCTGCTATATCTTCAACAAACTTCATTATCTAAAGAAGTCATCTACTTTTACTTTGACTAAAACGAATGAAGGATTTTGTGCCTTTCTGTTTCAGCTGCATTTGAGAATATTAAAAACATATTTGATAGTACCAGTGTTGCTGGGTCAATGTTTTTATAACCTGAGGTGTGACTGGAGGAAACAGGTTCTCTAATTCCACTCTGGGCTGGAAACAAGGAGCCTTGTTGCATTTCAAAACTTTACAGAGTGTCTCTTATCTGTAGAGTCATACTAGGTTTTGGGGTAAAAACTGCAAAATAAATTGGTTTGGTTTTGCCAGAGTTCGTGTTAAAAGGGAGTTTTTCCTTTCCACTGTTGCCAAGTGGTCAGTTGATTGTTGGGGTTGTCTCTCTATTATTGTAGGGTCTTTGGAATGTACAAATAGATGTTTGCAACACAAGCCCTGACTGAACAACAACCAGGTAAAAAAGTATTCTCCAGAACTGCTTGGGACCTTGTAATAAACATGTGGATGTGTTTATGCTATAATCGGGATCAAATCAAAAGTGAGATAACAGCAAACCATATTAAATAACAGATGACTACTTATCACCTTGATGCATGAAAAACAGCTCCAGCTCTGAGAAAACATTCACAACCCAAAAACTCATGCCCACTTTAACCACCAGGAACACTGAGATTTTTAATTTGACGAACTGGAAACAGTGTAAGGTGTGCTTTGGCTAATTTTAGCAAATAAATGGTGTTTTTTTTAAGCTTTCTGTGTGGGTGAACAGTCATGTTAACCACCACTCAATATGATTGATAGTAAGGTGAGGCCCTGGCTTGTACTACAGGGTGGGCCATTTATATGGATACACTGTAATAACATGGGAATGGTTGGTGATATTAAAGTCCTGTTTGTGGCACATTAGTATATGTAAGGGGGCAAACTCCTCAAGATGGGTGGTGACCAAGTTGGCCATCTTGGATACAACTTTTGTTTTTTCAATAGGAAGAGCGCCATGTGACACATCAAACTTATTGGTAATGTCACAAGAAAAACAATGGTGTGCTTGGTTTCAACCTAACTTTATTCTTTCATGAGTTATTTACAAGTTTCTGACCACTTATAAAATGTGTTCAATGTGCTGCCCATTGTGTTGGATTGTCAATGCAACCCTCTTCTCCCAAAAAAGTCTAAGGGGGTCAGATCGGGAGACCTTGGGGGCCATTCAACTGGCCCACGACGACCAATCCACTTTCCAGGAAACTGTTCATCTAGGAATGCTCGGACCTGGCACCCATAATGTGGTGGTGCACCATCTTGCTGGAAAAACTCAGGGAACGTGCCAGCTTCAGTGCATAAAGAGGGAAACACATCATCATGTAGCAATTTCAAATAACCAGTGGCCTTGAGCTTTCCATTGATGAAGAATGGACCCACTATCGTTGTACCCCATATACCACACCAAACCATCTCTTTTGTTGTTCCAACAGTCTTGGAGGGATCCATCCAATGTGGGTTAGTGTCAGACCAATAGCGGTGGTTTTGTTTGTTAACTTCACCATTCACATAAAAGTTTGCCTCATCACTGAACAAAATCTTCTGCGTGACCTGAGGGTCCTGTTCCAATTTTTGTTTTGCCCATTCTGCAAATTCTGTGCGCCGATCTGGGTCATTCTCGTTGAGATGCTGCAGTAGCTGGAGTTTGTAAGGGTGCCATTTGTGAGTAGCTAATATCCACCGAAGGGATGTTCGACTAATGCCACTCTCCAGTAGAGATGGCACGATACCACATTTTTATGTCCGATACCGATACCATAAATTTGGATATCGGCCAATACCGATATGAATCCGATAGTGTGTTTTTTAATCAATAAAACTGTTTTTTAAATATCTTGCTGCTTTTTCATACTCAAGTTAAAAAAAACCCCCAAAAACCCACTAAAGCTATTCTGTTATACCTGTATGCAAAAAATACACTGCACCCAAAATATTAAATAGTTCAGCAATACTGATCAATCTAATACACTTAAACCTACTCCATCATCCCTATTCTGGTATTTTAAAGAGTAAGCAACCTAACTAATAGGGTTCTAAAAAAATAAGGAACCACCCCCCCACCCTCCACCTCATGATGCTTAATTGACGTAATCAACTTTAATTTGATGCAGTGTTAAATAAAATGCCACTTTGGTTGTAAGATTCGGTTGTATTTATTAAAAGCGAGACATTTTAAATGAGAATAAGAAAGAAAAGTATGTCTTTGTGCCCCCTTTTCCCTATTCATGCCCTATCGGCCCCCCTGGCTAAACTTTGCTAGATCCGCCCCTGCACAGTTACCAGCCGTCAGCTGCATAGAAAAGGATCCTGGTCTAGAAAGTAATATTAAATAAATTCTAACAACAGCTTATCAAGCTTAAACTTGCTGCTGTTGTTCAGCCGCTGGTTTCCTCTTTCTGGTGCAAAGTGGACCAAAAACAAAGAAGAGAGACGGACTGGGGACAGAAAAGCCGATCAGCTGATCATTAATCAGTTTCACAATTGAAGTAGCAGCAGGAGAGGGAGGGGGAGAGAAGAGGCAGTCGCTTCATATGTCGGTTATTAAGCTTAAGGTGGGAATGCTTTACAAACATTCAGAGATGAACTTACACACTTGCTTTACTTCTCTCTGGGATCACTTCCTGGGAGATGAAATGGTAGCGAGGCTACAAATACACACAGCCGCTCTATCACCTGAGGCATACTGCTGCAACGTGCTACGGTTATGAGCCGAGTTATGCCATGTCGCAAGTTTTGTGAGGTGCTTTTTTTGATATTTAATGGATCGGATTACATTTTTTATTTCTCTCCGATATCCGATCCAGTAATTTACGTCAGTATCGGACCGATACCGATACGTAATATCGGATCAGTCCATCGCTACTCTCCAGTGACATGCGGTGAGGCTGTGGGCTCTTGCTGAATGAAGCTAGGACAGCCACTGATGTTTCTTCATTAGTGACAGTTTTCTTGCGTCCACATTTTAGCAAATCCAACTCTGAACCAGTTTCACGAAACTTAGCAAGCAGTTTGCTAACTGTAGCATGGGAGATGGGTGGTCTCATAGGGTGTCTTGCATTGAAATCTGCTGCAATGACCCGGCTACTGCGTTC
This sequence comes from Rhamphochromis sp. 'chilingali', assembly GCF_963969265.1. Lineage (NCBI taxonomy): Eukaryota > Metazoa > Chordata > Actinopteri > Cichliformes > Cichlidae > Rhamphochromis > Rhamphochromis sp. 'chilingali'. The sequence continues at coordinate 9,982,464 of NC_137938.1, forward strand.
ACCAGATATCAACACAATTTCGATCCGCTCGTCACGTGTTAACCTCTTCGACATGTCAATGGCTGTGAACAAAGAGAAACCTGTAAATAACTAATGAAAGAATAAAGTTACGTTGAAACCAAGCACACCACTGTTTTTCTTGTGACATTACCAATAAGTTTGATGTGTCACATGGCCCTCTTCCTATTGAAAAAACAAAAGTTGTATCCAAGATGGCCAACTTCTAAATGGCCACCATGGTCACCCCCCATCTTGAGGAGTTTGCCCCCTCACATATACTAATGTGCCACAAACAGGACTTTAATATCACCAACCATTCCCATTTTATTACAGTGTATCCATATAAATGGCCCACCCTGTACTTTTAAAAAGTATGGACCTGTGACTGCCTTGTGACTCTTTGGACTCACATTCTACACCTTGTAAACACAATTATCAATTTTTTCTCTTTTTGTGTGTATTTTTTCTGGGCAAACACAGTGATGTGCTGACTTCACACTGTAGGCTGGCTGCAAGAAAACAATTCTTGGACTATTGTAACCCCAAAGAGAAAGTTAATTCCTACAAATGGGATCCACAGGTTGACTTGGGCAATCTGTCTGGTAGCTTAAAAGACCGTCTATTTTTAGATGGTTCAGGGAGGGGAAGGCGGGGGGTCGATGAAGGGAGGGAGAACAAGAAAAAGTCCTGACAGATGTGACACTGCAGCAAATATTCATGAGACCACTCGTTTTATTTTTTTTTAGGAGCATGATGTGAAAAAACTGTGACCATGGACTTCCCTGGTTGAAACAAGTAATCTTCAGCCACATTGAAAAGTTAGGAGCTGAACTCTCACCCAGTGCCTTCCAGGCGAGTGGGAGAGAAAGGAGTAGAGTGGATGAAGAAGTGGAAGAGCTGGAGGAGGGGGAGTGAGGCTCTTCTCCTGTGGCTCTAAGAGCATTAACTGTAGTGCGTTCTGCTGGTGACAGGGCTGTCAGGGTCAGATGACTGCTCAGCCTGATTAGACCAGCTCATAGCAGATCCTAAGCCCAACACACACTGCACCTTTATACCAAGGTGGATCTACGAGCTGGCACATTCAGTACGTCGCAGTTGAGGAGGCCAGAAGGGACACGAGGTGGATAGTTTAGTGTTATAGTGGGGCAGAGCTAAAGGTTATCAAGGAAACATTTAACCTTCTGCTGCTGCTCCTTCCTGCTTGACTACCAGGACCAAAGACTGAAAGAGGTGTTGTTTTACTGTAACAAGAAGGCAGAAGAACTGGTGTTTAGCCAGTGTTTGGAGATGACGCTGAAAAGCTAAGCGGTAAGAACTAAAGCACTCTGCATTTGTTTTGTTGCTATATAAATAGGATAATTATATAGTGTTTCCCAATGCTGTCACAAAGCCAGAAGTGCAACACCCTGCATTCTGGATACGTGATGCAGAGAATTATAGAAAATCTCCATAAACATTTTTATCCGTGCTATATTGCTGCCACAGACGGTGAGAGAGAGTAAAGCAGAAGGGTACTGTTGTTCCTACAAAAATCTGATGTGTCATAGAATCACACACTAGTACAGATGGAGCTAAAAATACAGCTGCAGGTATTTAGAGTCTACAGGGGTTTACTATAACAGGCAGTCAGCTGGCTGTATGTCAGCACTCAAACTGTTGTAGAACTGCTGCTGCTGCTTCTGCAGGACTTTGGTGTAACTGCCAGTCAGAGCCCTGTGGATTTCCCCTGTTCAGCAGACAAGCTGTCCTCTGAGGTAAGAGGGAAGTTAAGCTTCCAGAAAATAAGTAAAAACGTAGTTATTTAGCACAACTTCTTTTTCTGAGTGATTTGAGTGATTGAATCTGATGCTCTTATCAGCTAACTGGAAGTCAGTAAACGAATGTGTAATCTAATCTGTTTAAAGACCACTACTATCCGTTTCATTCAGCTTTACATTTCAGACCTTGTGAAGAAGTAGCCATAAGGTGGCTCTAAAATAATACTGAGATCCATTTTAGCCTCTCTGTGTCCTGATCCACCATGTGACAGTGAAACAGCTAGGCAGCCAGTCTGGAGACATGCCTATTTTTACAAACCAAACTACACTCTAAGGTAAAAGTGCCAATTGGCTTTAAGGTTTAACTGGAATTACTTCTGTCTGTTTCTGTATGTTACCCTCATATGAAATCATTCTACTTCAGATGTTTGCTAAAATTGTGAACAGTTGACCTTTTAGTTAAGTTTAGATGCCTTAAAACAGGTTTCTGTGTACTCACAGAGTGTCTGTGACAGTGCCAGCTATGCTGATTTGCAAATTAGCTTTTATCCTGTGTCTCCGTTGCAACTTTGGTGCCCTCGGGTCGCACAAGGCTTCAAGTGAAATGAATGTTCACTTTTAACCAGCTCAGTGGAAAATAAGCGACCTCTATCCCGATTAGCGGTGACACAGGATAAAATCCTAAATATAGATTGTCAACAACTTGGAACTGACTACCCTCTTCTGGAAGAGTGAGTGTGTAAGTCTGTGAGTGATTATGTGTGTGTGTGTGTGTGTCTGCGTGTGTTGTCAGTGCAGAGGCCAAAAGGTGACCAGAGATTACCTCTGGACCTTCCTTTGTTGTTTATTTGATTGCCTTGTTTGAGTGGTAGGTAGAATTATTTGGAAAGCTAAAAGTATGCTGCATTTTTATGAGAAATATTATTAAGATGATTCAGTGCTTTGTTTTGAATCATACATTAAGAAGAGCCTAACACAACTTATATCTGTACTTTAGAGAAACCGCATTATAACTAACAAGCAGTGTTCATCCTAAATGCTTTCATAACTCTGTATGTGCTGAACTGCTGAACAGAGCCTTTTTTCCTGAAAATATATTAAACTGATATGCATGTGGGGTTAAGGTTCAGAATAAATCAAAGCAAGTTACTTCAGATTCTCCACAGTTTCACAAAATATTTTTATCTTGTCTTTTTTTGTGCCGAGCCACAACAAAAAACACCTAGGCTAGATTAATCAGAGCATCACTTTATATGAGAATTTCTGCTCATTTTTTCTTCAAAGCTAACTTAATTTTGTTGATATTGTACAAATGTCATTATCATCATCAAACAATATCATATGGGTTATATTGAATGTCTATGTTGGTATGTCTTCTTAAATAAAGTTGAATTATATGTTTCTTGAAAGTATTAGTGTCGTTGAACATGTAATTGAGTTGTGATCTTAGTATATGGCAACCTTGATCTTGTTGTTAATTTAACATTAACGAATTAAGTTTTTACAGGGACTAGTAGTAACTAGTAACTACTCCCACATTTTTCATTCATTTTCATTCTAATGCCCCACGATTATCTTTAGTGTTTCTTATATCTTAATAAATACACACCCTGTGTATTTAATTGGTGTGTCTGTTCTTAATGTGTCATCCACTAACTAATCAAAAGGTGTTTTATCCCCTCTGTCTAATAGAAGGTCTGTATTATCATACTGTATGAGTAAGAATATTTATAATATGTGTGAATGCTTATATGTGTCTTTTAGATCCAGTGTAATTGGGTGTAACTGTGATGCACATGTAATAAAATAGTTTGATTAGTGTATATATGGCAGCATAATATAACTGGGTTATATGGAACTGCAAAAAACTGAATATGTGCTAAATTACTAAAAGGACCACGATCATTTCAGTGGAAGCTGACTTTTAATATATTTTGTATTTCAGAATTGCTGGTTGATGGAGTTTGTGAGGCGAAGTGGTGACTACTGCCACGCCCAACACATTTAAACCCCATCTGGGATAATGCTGCACCATGTAGTCCTAGGGTTATGAACCCTACAAGACCACTGGCCTTTGACCTCTGAACCTGTCAGCTCATGGGGTAACAAGCGGAGCCTTGACACTGAAAGCTAACAGGAGAAAGACGGAAAGAGAGCGTGACTAAAACTGAGTGTGGTCAAAGAAATAAAAACACAGAGAAAGTCGACACACTGTAACCTTCTGGACTATAGCAGACTGTTAACTGATGGGATAACAATCAAGACTATAGGACGTCAGACCTGGGAAAATATCTGAAAATAGGAGTTCTGGCTCACCTGGAGATCAAATATAAACTGAAGACATAGCTGCTAAACGCAACAGCTGGAGCTAAAGGTGAGGAGTCAATGACCTAAATCTAGTAATGCATCAACACTTTCTTAATATTTCATGACATTTCATTGGTTGTATGATTCAGTAGAAATTTCTTTAAGGCAGTCAGTATGAGATTAAATGATTTGCCTTTCTTGGAGAGTAGGTTTTACTAACAATGATGCTTTTAACTTCTAGGTCTTACATGGAAAAAATGACTTCTCTGTTTTCAGTGTTATTGAATTTCACCTAAGATCAAAGTCACATATTTCCTTCTCTTGCTCAAAGTGCTACTTTACACATCAACAATGTTTTGGTGTCTTAGTCTAAGTTGCCGTATTTTGTTGCTGACACTTACCTGATACTCCTGGAAGAAAATGAAGAAGAAATTTGAAAAAAAAAATGAGAAAGAAATGTCACTTTCCAGAACTCACTCACTAGCTTCTGAGAAAAAGAAAGAAAAAGTCTCCAAACCCTGCTGTGAACAGTTACATGCATTAACTATTTTTCACTGTTTTCAGGAAGTGTTAGGTAAGCATACATTATGGTACAGCTAAAAACTCAGGAAGCCATTTCACTTCCTGTTAATCCTATTAACCATCAGTCAGAGGCAGCAGAGAATACTTGCGAGCTAAGGCTCTGTCAGTTGGAATGAATGGAGCTAAACTGCTTAAATGACTCTACACCAGCTTCTAGTATTAGTATTCACGGATTAAAATTCTCTTATTGGGTTATTTTACTCATTTCCTTTCATTATACTTACCAGAAAGCGAATGCTGCCGGTATAAAGCTGGAATTCTGATAATGCATGCTGATTGGTCAATTAACAAGAGTTTATAGTCTGCTGATGGCACTAGTTTCCAAATGACAGACATTAGAAACATAGTTAAGCTTAAGATGTGATGGTTGATGTTGAGTGCTGCTAGAAATTCTTTGCAGCTTGTCAAATGTGTGAAATCAAATGTCATAAAATGCCTTATGGTGTTGGGACCTCCCTTAATATTTTTAAGTATTAAGTATTGTAATTGTAATTGTAATAAGTATTTTATTACATTTACAATCCAACGCAATCTAAAAATGGAAGTATATCTATTGATTTTGCTATTGCAGTTCTGCTCAGTGTTAATAACTCTTTTTATAAACTACCAGTGATGAGAGGAGATGTTACAATCACTATTTAATCAACATTTTCAAACAGCTGTGAAGAAAATGTGCATGTTTTGCAAAGTTTTGAAGACCTTTAGCTTAGTACAAAGTGGTATTTTACTTGTAATTTAATTACTTCATCTCCAGTTTTTCAGTTTTCTTTCCTGTTCATGAGGGAAGTCCAGTTTTGAGCTTGACCAAGTGCATTAAAATGAGGTTCAGCATCTGGGGTGGAAATGCAAAGGAGAGACCCATTAACCGCAAATGCATCCGAGAGCTCTGGAATATCTTTGCCTTTCTTCTCACAAAGCTCTTAATTTTTCTCTCAGGTCCCATGCAGTACTCTTCAGCACTTTACCCAGGCTGAGCTACCCAGCAGCTGTGTGGTAGCCTATGTCACCATATTCAGCTTCATGCTCCTGCAGAAGTACAACAAACTGTCTTTGATTCAGTCCTCTTGCCCCAATGAAGTTAGCTATTTTAGCTACATCAACAATGTGGTTAATTTTCAGCGCTGAGTTTACACTGCCAATTTGTGTCATTTAAGCCCCGGCCTATCCAGACATACAGTTACCTGTGTGAATAAATCATTCTCTATCGTAGTCCCTCTGCGAGAAATCACAAAGCTGGTCTTGACTGCTCCATCCCTGGATGTGTAAAGCTTGGTTGCTTTTGCACCTTTACTAGCAAAGCATCTAGTGTCTGTCTTCGTTCTGCATCAGTCAATTTCCTGTGTTTTTCTGCATGTTTAGGCTCATAATGACAATTTAAATTGTTATCCTTCAACCCAGCAATCTGCTAACCACAAACTAAGAACACAACTTTATCTCTGATTTTAGTAAATAAATACTTTTTTCTTTTTCCGCCCCAAACACACATCTCATAAATGTTTGCTCTGTGAAGTTTCATTCACATACACACACATATGTACAAATGTAAATAAAGAAACAAACAAAAAATGTAGCAATCACCTTTCAAATAGAAGCAACAAAACTGTAATGTGATTTCCAATAAAATAATTTTTTTTAAATGGGAGAAAATGAATGACGTATACCTATTTATATCTTAATTCTAATTTCCCATTGACCACATGGGGTGGATCGGGGAAACCAAAGGGCCCAGGTCTGCATTAATAATACATTCTACTGATCACATTATGACAGACCTACAACATGGACTAAAGCTGCATAGGGTCCTATTCTTTCTGGATTACCTTGTGGGAAACCCCAGTGAAACCCAAAGTTGAGCTTTAGTATTTTGAAAGTCTTTATTACAGTTCAGCCATTAATATTTACATCTTATCATACTATTACTGGTGTTTTTTCTTGCTTTTACTAGCAAGAAAAAGCACATAACACATAACATTACATAACCAGTCATTTCTTGGCATTTTTTATCCATATTCTACAAAAACAAAATGTGAAAAAGATGACTTCTGGTTTTTACAGGGGTTACACACGCAACAATTCTTCACACTGGTCAACATGAATCGCCCAGCTCCAGTCGAACTGTGCCACAAGAACATGAGATTTCTTATTACACACAACCCAACAGATGGCACACTCAGCTCCTTCATAGAGGTGAGAAATATATGTGAGTATGTGTGTCCTGCAAGGGTAGACAATATTATAATGACAAGCGTAATAAAATTAGGATATTACCTGCATGCTTGTTTCCCTCTGTGATGTCAGCTTGTGTATTGTGACTTCAAAAAAAGTTTTTTCCTCACTTTACCACTTCCAGGACTTGAAGCGATATGGTGCCACAACAGTGGTCCGAGTTTGTGATGTCACTTATGACAAAACACGGCTTGAGAAAGATGGCATTACAGTGGTGGTAAGTTCAGAAACACACACCTTTAATATGAATATTTACTCATTCTATGATCAAATACAGTACACCAGACAGCACCTGTTTGGACTCTCTTTTAGGACTGGCCATTTGATGATGGAGCCCCGCCACCCAGTAAGCTGGTCGATGATTGGTTGAATCTGCTAAAGAAGACATTTCAGGAGGATCCAGGAAGCTGTGTGGCTGTTCACTGTGTGGCTGGATTAGGGAGGTAGGAGACATTTAAAGTAAAAATTTAATTTAAAAATACAGAGGAAGACAGGTGTGTGTGCACACATATAAGTTAGCATCACTGGACAATAACTCATATGTTTGATTTGGAGTGCTTATACTAAAAACTATGACTTAAAGATTTGCCAAGAAACAGATAAGCAGAATTGATTGGACATGTATAGCCTAAAACATGGATTGTGTTGTATTTATACGTGCACACAGGGCTCCTGTGCTTGTTGCTTTGGCTCTGATAGAAAGTGGGATGAAATATGAGGATGCTATTCAACTCATCAGACAGTAAGTATATCCTGTGTCATATTGAGGATAGTTTTTCTTTCCTTTTTTTTCACTTAATGAAACTATTTCAGAAACCAGAGTGGTCTTATATACTCTATATCAGGGGTGTCAAACATGAGGATGGGACCAGAATCGCAAGTAGTGCATCAGGCCCACTACACGGATTTAAAAAAATGTGAAGAAGGGCGTCAATTCTGGAATCTTTTTACTCTATTTTCAGAAGTTTTACAGCTTTTGTTTTTGACAAAGACCCCCCCCCCCATTCTGCTACAGTAAATTACTACATACCAAACTTAGAAAGTCTGCTTTGATGATGGACTTTATCATCTTTTAACTCCTGGTTTGAGAACTAATATGCGGAAATGATTTTGCTCTGTGATTTGTTTTACTGCATCATGGGAGGGTTAACTGTTTTGAGGGCTGAAATTGACCACAGAAGGCAAAACATTTTCTGTTCCGTGCTGTAAAAATGCTTTTATTGCTATAAGTTGGGCATTTTAACACGGGAGCCTATGCTGATTGAAAGTAGCTATAGAAAACAAGAACTGGTAGGATTAAGTACACTTTTTCTATCATAACCTAGAGAGGAACACAATGAGAAATGCAACACAAAAAGGTGACAGAAAAAGACTATTATACTTGAAAGTACAGCGTGCAGTGGAAGATAAAAGGTGTCTGTGAGCTCTCTGTATTTAATGAACCTCTAAAAGCTTTTAAAAGTTCACAGCATTGTGTTTGTGTTTCAGGAAGCGTCGTGGAGCCATCAACAGCAAACAGCTAACCTACCTGGAGAAATATCGATCTAAGCATAGGCTCCGTTTCAAAGACTCCCGCAAACACAAGAACAAATGCTGCATCGTATGAACACATGCACCATGCACACACACACGCAGGCACACACACAGAGACATTTCTCAGGAATTCAGCAGTACAAGGCTTCAGTCATTGTCACAAATACTAAAAACAGAGGCGTCAGTGCCCATGTTGAATCTTAAAAAGTTTTTCTTCTTTGTTTCCCTTTCTTTTCTTTTAATATGTTTTTTTTTATTTTTGCTTATTTGCTGTAAACAAACAGCTGCAGGATGGATAAAGGACAGGAAATCATTTTAAAAAGTGTTATAGAGGATTGTTTTTACAATATAATTCTGCAGGGAATTTAGCTATGAGGTGCATGAGCCACATTCAAATGTTCAACCGAACAAGTCCTGAAACTTATACAGATGTGGGGTGAAACTTTGATTCTGTTGTCCCTGGTGACTGGTTTTCAGCACCTTAAGTCTGACCTGACTTTAATGAATGTTTAACACTATCAGGATATAAAATTATAAACAGTTAAATTTGTGTTTCTCTTATTTTTTCTTTCTTTTTGGGCTTAAAAACCCTTAAAAACATGTTTTTAACAATTTGGAGAGACTAAAATTTTACACTCCAACAAATCAGGTTTAATCCAAGGGTAATCTTAGCCTGAGGTATTAGTCTCATCCTAGCGCAAATGTTGCTGTGCATTATTAAATTATCCAGTCTAGTTTAAAGTTTTATTATTTTCATATGTATTGGTGTGGAGTTTATTTCAGTTGTATTTTACCTGAATGATGCATGTAAACAATCACTTTGAAAAAATCATTTAAAAATCTGTTTTTGATGATGATGATAACAGAGCATGCACTTTTTATGCAAAAAGTAGAGTCCTTATGACAGTCTCTTTTATTGTAAAAGCATCTTCAACCTGAATTGATATACATACATTAAAATGCATGAAAAACTAAATGGACAATGAAATAGGCAGAGGGTGTAAAACTGAAGTTAGGAGAAGGGAAAATGTTAATAGGATCTAGCAACCCTTTGATTTACAATCTTTACCTGAAAGCATTTTAAAGCAAATGGCAAATATTTTCTTGTTCACATGACGTGTGTGCATATTTGTTTGCTTGTGTGCGTGTGTGGGTGTGGGTATATGGGGCGGCCTCTATACATTGTTTACTACTGGGGCAGGCCTGAGCTGACACTTTTTTATGTAAAAAAACAAACAAAAAAACAAGCTGTAAATGATAGTCTGTAAATTTTTTGCATTGTTTAATAAATGTTATGCCATTATCTTTGTATGTAGTGCGTGGTGTTTGTTGTCAGTGTTTGATTACATCATGTAATAATTCAAAGATTCGCTCTTCCTGGCAATTTAGCTGTTGCTAATAAACGAAATATATTGCAGACAAATTCAAAACACCAGAAACATTTTTGTCAAATATTCCTTAAATTCCTGAAATTATTAATTAGTCTGCACTTTTGATCTACTTTGACTATGAGTGCGTTAATGAGTCCTAAATAGTAAAAACAACCACCTTTAATTGCTATGAGCTCTTTATGATTGACTTAACTCTCACTTAGAGCTTCTTCTATTCTTACATATTATTATGTTCAGTGTCTCTTTATATAATATCCATACCTGTAAACAACATGATGGCTTACTAGGGATATGTTGTGAAACACGTTTTTTTCTTTGACAAATATTTTAAAAGAAGAAAATGAAGAAATAAGGAAACCTAAGTATATTTACTGTTTTTGTACAATGACACATTTCTGACTATATTTGTATAAGTATATGATAAATAGCACAGAATCTGTAACACGTTCGTTTTTTTTTTAATCTCTAGTCTTTTCGAGGCCCGAATGTGCAAGCGAACAGCCAGGGGCGCTTTTTGGTCGCTTCTATCGCGTTCGGTGTGTATGCACCGAACGCCTAAACGCGCTGCTTTGCGCTGCAGTGCGGTCCTCCTGCCACAGAGGGCGATGTCTGTTACAGTGCTGCAGCTCCAGCAAACTTCCGCTGGCCTGAAGGATTTGTGCCGCAGATTCGACAGAAATGTGTGTCTTTATTCAGTAAAAAATAGACTCTAAATCACGATTTAGTGAATAAATTTATTCGCATATAGGTTCTGGCCTGTATATAAATTAGTATTACTTCGCTCGTTGGTCGCAGAGGGAAATGGATGGACAAAAAGCAGGTAAGAAATTTGGCTAGCTTCAACTCGAATATGTTTTTCGGGTCTTCATGTTAACTCGGGCCAAATCAAAATAAACAGACGTGCATGGTTAAAAAAAAGGGCACCGTTTCATTTGGCGTTTTTTAATGTTATGCTCAAACTATGGACACTATACAGAAAGAAAAGTACAAATAAGCTACAAACCGTAACCTGTTACGTTAACACACAGTGTCACCTGACTCCACGGTCAATGTAGTTCCCACACTTAAATCAGCATTAAATGACAAATTATACACGTGTACTTTACTATAGCAATAATTATCATAGAAGTTAACAATGTCTGGTTAGACGATCTGGTTAGTTTGGGAGTGGCTTTTAAGCTATTGTTCCTGTAATAATATGTTTCATTTGAGGTGGATTGGGAGTTGAGATAAAACCGATTACTTGTTTGTTATTAATCTTTTTACATTTTCCAGCAGATTACAAACATGCAGTATATAACACGGTAAAATTAGCCAATATCCACCCCACAGTTTCTCATATTGCCGCAAAATGTATCTTCTCTGTGCTACAAATATTAGTTGATTAACGCATAAACCTCTACGGTACAAGAAAAAAAAAAAACCACGACGAGATCAACTTATTTAACAAAAGGCTCTGGATATGCCACCTTTTCTCTCTGTGTCCCCAGCTGGTTCTGTGTTTATGTGTCGCCTGTGCAACGTCTTTTCTCCAAGTCGCTCCCAGCTACTTGCACATTGCTCCCAGCTGCACCCTCAGCAGGAGCCTCTAGATGACATCATTATTGCGCTGCAGCCTCTTGTGGCAGATCCTGTGGAGAAGCTGGCAGGTCAGAGCACCACCACATCACCACTATTACTATCACAAAAAAAGACCTTACTCAGGTCTGTAAATGTTTTGGCTACACAGACAATGATTGCAGAATAATGTCTTTGTTGATGCTGTTCTCTTAGGTGGATGTGTTGCAAGAAATGAAAAAAAAAAAAACAGTGCTGCCTTTTTTTAACTGTTCTGTTGGATTATTGGCCCACAGAGACCCCGGTGAAGCGAAAACGAGGAAGACCAAAGGGCTCTACGAAGAAGATACGCACAGATTTGACAGAGGGCACGGCCATTTCCAGCCATTCTCCAGAGAATAACTCCAGAGAAGAAAAGAGAAAAAAGGAGGAAATTCAACAATTTAGTTCAGCAGAAGGTGGTATTGTTGCCTTATACAGTGTAAATCAATCTTTTGTTACCTGGTAGTACTGGTCTGCAGACTGCTAACTGATTATATTAGTTGGATAGCTGGTTCTTGTTTTGTATTCCTGATTAGTAATGTAGCTTTGCTGTTACTAATCTGTGGTACATATGTTTTTGTAATAATGTTTTTTTAGCACAAAAAAATGATGGGATATCAGGCCTGGAATGTAGACACTGCCATCGCTCATTCAGCAACAGGCGTCAAATCCTTAAACACATCTGCCTAAGAGAAGAGGATGAAGATGCAGATGAGGAGGAAAATGGTGAGGAATCAAAGGGCACAAATGTGAAATAATTTATCAGCAGGAAAGTCAATGCCTGCCGCAGATGATTTCAAAGAACAGTTAGTTGGAGAGCATGCTAGAAATGTTGCTTGAAGACTGTTAAATCTTTTCACACACACACTGAAGATGTTAAAGTAGATCTAGTTACTGTACCTAACATTTGAAGTTTATCAATTTAATACACACAATAATTTTCAGGGAGCATCTCTGGTACAGCAGAAGGTGAGGGAACGGAAAATGTGGATCCCGGAGGAGTTGATCCAAACCAGAATAAACACAACCAGACACAATCAGGACTTGATCGAGAAAGCAGTAAGATCATGAATATGGTTTCTTAAAATTAATCATTATTGGAAGAATAATGATCTGATCTATCTTTTGTTCTCTGTTTATAGAAGGGGGAAACTCTAGATCCTTAAAAACCAACCACAGTTGCATCTCCAAGGAAGGAGGCCAAGCAACAGGAAACAAAAAATCTGTTATCAGTGTTGTTCTGACAGAATATGAAACACTTCCAGGTTGGCATTAAAGCGGTATTTAAGCCTGCTTTTACTTTCTGGCTAAAAATGCAGTTTTATGAATAACTATAATACTTCACTTTTAATTCAAAAGGTGTTTTTAAAATGGTTCCTGTAGAGGAAGGTTCAGCAGAAGCAGAATCTGGTTCTATCAAACCTCAATCTCAACCTCAGGTAAGTGCTGAAATGCTGTGGAACAGCAAAGAGTCAGTTCACACAGATTTTAACCCCTTAAAGCCTGAACCATGGAATTGCCCAAATCAGTTTCTTAAATGGAGTGTTTATCGAACCTTCTGACAAATAAAAAAATAAAATATAGTAATTTGCATATATTAATTTTAATTTGTATCATGTTTGCCACATCCAGCTATTTTTGTAATTTATTCCTAAAAAATGTAACGTGCAATTTATTTTGTTTATCTGGGGGTAAAACTATTACACTGATTATGTTTCTAGGAGTCCTAAAAACTTATGTATTAAATACATTACATTTGGCTTTAAAGGGTTAAAATATGTTTTTTTTTATGTACAACAAAGTCTTCTAACAAAGTTACACAGTTTAATTTACACATGGTTTGAGACCTCTTCCTTTTGTAACCATGTTAGCCACGTGGTGTTTTGATTTTATGTTGCTCATAAAACTCGAAATTACACAGAAGTAAAATTCAATTCTGTCCTTTAGAAACACAGGATTGTGCACAGTGTTTACATTATACTTACTTTCTGCTGACATCTCTATAACCTGTTAACAGTGTTTTTGTTGCAGTGAAGAAAGTTTTAGTAGTTCAGCTGAATTTGAACTCGTGATTCTGTCCTAAAAAAGATACCGTGTTTGTTGTCCAAAAGTATTTTGTGACATTATTATATTGATCTTTCTGGACATTCAGCACTCTGCAGTCGTCCAGAATGAGTCACATGATGTTGCAAGTGAAGCCATCACAGATAACCCTCAAACAGACCAGGAGCCAAGGTAATTAATAAATTATTAAACCAGAAGATTTCTTGTAAGTAATTAGAAGTCAGTGTAATTGATTTTAGGTGAAATAGTTGGTTTGTGAACATTAACAATCTTTTACAAGATTTTTAAGTTTCTGGTTGTCGCTGTGTGACCTGTCAATGTTTTGTTTTGTTTTCTATTCCTAGTTCTAATCCTACCACAACAACAACGACAAACAGCAGGGGCTTCCAGGAATGTTCTATCAAACAAGATGCTTCCAAGTACTTTTTGAATATTTTATTATTTGTAGTTGTATTTTCACTCAAATGTTGTTTCTTCATATGTGCATCATGTGAAAAAATAAGCGCACCCTTACTGCCTTTACAGAAATTAAGAAAGTAAGTAGCATCCAGGTGCTGCTAATCAAATTCACTTGACTGTTCCAGAGCAGCTGAGAATAGTTTTAAGGCCAATTCCAAACAATTTGTCCATCATTCTACAGAGAGAAAGATTATTTACAAGTATACAAGACAGTTATTAATCTAAGCAGGAGTGGGCGTCCCACTAAATTATCCTAGTATTAGACCACTACATATAATACCTTGCAGGCCTCAGTTAGCATGTATAGTATTAAAGTTCATGAAAGAACTTAAAAAAATGGAAGCATGGATTAGGTTACATCTTTTGTAATAAAGTCCTTAGGACAGACAAAACCAGATGCAACATATTATCAACACACACACAGCTCATAGCATGGTGGTGGCACTATGATGATTAGAGCTTCTTTACAGCTGCATGACTTTGCAGTCATTGAGTGGACTCCTCTGTATACCAGAGTATTGTAGAGGCCATCTGCCCAAAAGCTAAAATGTGCAACAGATTAATGATCCCAAGCACAACAGCAAATCTATAACAGAATGGCTGAAAAAAAAGAATCAAGGTGTTGTAATGGCCCAGTCAAAGTCCAGACATCATCAGCCCGACTAAAATGCTTTGACCGGATCTTAAAAGCACTGTGCATAAATGAATGCCCGCAAAACCTCAATAAACTAAAGTAACGCTGTAAAGAAAAAGAGGGCAGAATTCCTTTACAGTGATGTGAGAGACTGTTAAAGTCCTACAGAAAACCTACTTCAAAAATTACTTCAAGTTATTGCAGCTAATGCTAACTACAAAATGCTGGCTCATGGGGTGCACTTAATTTTTCACACGGCAGTATAGACACGACTGTATGTGGATTTTATTTTACACAGTTTTTAGATTTGGGGCTACAGCGTAGCTAAAAGCTTCTTCTTATGTAATATGACAGAGGTTAGGTCCACCCTGTTTCACCATGATATCAACAGGAGTGAAACTGATCAGCTATGAGAAATGTAATATTGTCACCTGCTGTCTTACAGTTTGCCTCAGAGCCACCTGAAAATTTTTGCCTGTGAGTTCTGTAACAAAATCTTTAAGTTCAGACACTCACTGGTTGCTCACCTGAGGACACACACCCAAGAAAAACCGTTTCAGTGTCTGCACTGTGACTACGCATCGGCCATCAAAGGTAAATTAGTCTATAGATTTCAGGATGGCTGCGTAAATGAATACAAAGTTGAAGTTGATCGTGTTTATAGCATTAACTGGAAAAGGAAGAGTTGCACTACTTACTAGATTTGTCCTTTAAAGCAAACCTGAATGTTCACCTGAGGAAGCACACTGGAGAGAAGTTCAGCTGTCAGCACTGTCCTTTCACCTGCCTCAGCCCAGGACACCTCAAGGTGCTGGCATACTGCTCTCAGTAGTCATATTGTTACATGCTGAGTATTATTAGCATTAACACACAGGCTTCAAGATATTAAAGTTCTCTTTTGACCGTGTTAGATATACTGAATATATTTTCAGTGTGAAGCTGCATGGTTTGTAATTTGTGTCTCTGTGGATGCAGGTCCATATAGAGCGTGTCCATATGAAGGTGAAGCAGCACTGCGGCTTCTGTGAGAAAAAGTACTCTGATGTCAAGAACCTGCTGAAACACATGGAGAAACGACATAATCTAAAAGATCCCACTGTTTACCAGAGCTACCAACAACTGAGGTTTGTCCTGCTGAAGAGGTTTTCAAACTGTGAGGTGCTCCTCCAGGGAGGTGGTGCGTGAAGTGTTGAATGGGGTTTATAGCCAAAGACAGAGGGAAGAGTTCCTGATGCAACAATACGTTAATGTAGCTCATTGTAGATACACTATATTGCAAACGTATTTGCTAGAGGGACATCCCGTTCTTAATCCACAGAGTTTAACATGATGTCGGCCCACCCTTTGCTGGTATAACAGCTTCAACTCTTCTCTGAATGTTTTCCACAAGGTTTAGGAGTGTTTATGGGAATTTTTGACCAGAAGGCCTGGCTCGCAGTCTCCACTCTAATTCATCCCAAAGGTGTTCTATCAGGTTGATGTCAGGACTCCATTCAAGTGCTTTCACATCAAACGTGATCTTCATAGATCTTTCTTTGTAAAAGCTTGATTTTATACGCCTGTTGCCATGGAAGTGATTGGCACAGCTGAATTCAATGATTTGGATGGGTGAAGGAATACTGTGGGCAATATACAGGGAGTGCAGAATTATTAGGCAAGTTGTATTTTTGAAGAATAATTTTATTATTGAACAACAACCATGTTCTCAATGAACCCAAAAAACTCATTAATATCAAAGCTGAATGTTTTTGGAAGTAGTTTTTAGTTTGTTTTTAGTTTTAGCTATTTTAGGGGGGTATCTGTGTGTGCAGGTGACTATTACTGTGCATAATTATTAAGCAACTTAACAAAAAACAAATATATAAACAAATATATATAAACAAATATATATATATATATATATATATATATATATTGATATATATATATATATCAATTATTTATTTTTACCAGTGAAACCAATATAACATCTTCACATTCACAAATATACATCTCTGACATTCAAAAACAAAACAAATACAAATCAGCGACCAATATAGCCACCTTTCTTTGCAAGGACACTCAAAAGCCTGCCATCCATGGATTCTGTCAGTGTTTTGATCTGTTCACCATCAACATTGCGTGCAGCAGCAACCACAGCCTCCCAGACACTGTTCAGAGAGGTGTACTGTTTTCCCTCCTTGTAAATCTCACATTTGATGATGGACCACAGGTTCTCAATGGGGTTCAGATCAGGTGAACAAGGTGGCCATGTCATTAGTTTTTCTTCTTTTATACCCTTTCTTGCCAGCCACGCTGTGGAGTACTTGGACGCGTGTGATGGAGCATTGTCCTGCATGAAAATCATGTTTTTCTTGAAGGATGCAGACTTCTTCCTGTACCACTGCTTGAAGAAGGTGTCTTCCAGAACTGGCAGTAGGACTGGGAGTTCAGCTTGACTCCATCCTCAACCCGAAAAGGCCCCACAAGCTCATCTTTGATCATACCAGCCCAAACCAGTACTCCACCTCCACCTTGCTGGCGTCTGAGTCGGACTGGAGCTCTCTGCCCTTTACCAATCCAGCCACGGGCCCATCCATCTGGCCCATCAAGACTCACTCTCATTTCATCAGTCCATAAAACCTTAGAAAAATCAGTCGTGAGATATTTCTTGGCCCAGTCTTGATGTTTCAGCTTGTGTGTCTTGTTCAGTGGTGGTCGTCTTTCAGCCTTTCTTACCTTGGCCATGTCTCTGAGTATTGCACACCTTGTGCTTTTGGGCACTCCAGTGATGTTGCAGCTCTGAAATATGGCCAAACTGGTGGCAAGTGGCATCTTGGCAGCTGCACGCTTGACTTTTCTCAGTTCATGGGCAGTTATTTTGCGCCTTGGTTTTTCCACACGTTTCTTGCGACCCTGTTGACTATTTTGAATGAAACGCTTGATTGTTCGATGATCACGCTTCAGAAGCTTTGCAATTTTGAGACTGCTGCATCCCTCTGCAAGATATCTCACTATTTTTGACTTTTCTGAGCCTGTCAAGTCCTTCTTTTGAGCCATTTTGCCAAAGGAAAGGACGTTGCCTAATAATTATGCACACCTGATATAGGGTGTTGATGTCATTAGACCACACCCCTTCTCATTACAGAGATGCACATCACCTAATATGCTTAATTGGTAGTAGGCTTTCGAGCCTATACAGCTTGGAGTAAGACAACATGCATGGAGAGGATGATGTGGACAGAATACTCATTTGCCTAATAATTCTGCACTCCCTGTAGTGTTGTTTTTTTTGTTTTTTTTTTTGTTTTTTTTTTACTAATTTGGCTTGTAATTAATTGCAAATGATCTTTGCGAGTTACAACACATGCATTTTTTTTTAAATTTGGGTGAAAAGGGGGAAAATTACTTAATTTTGTCACTGTCAGATTTGGAAACTGATCTTTGCTGATATCTCTGACTGTTTCCTGTGACCCTGCCTTTGTAATCTGTTCCGTTTGTCTATATAATCCAGGTTAAAAACTCGCCAGGGCCTCAGACAGCTCCTTTACCACTGTCACATATGTAACCGACGCTTCAAAAACCACCTAGAGCGAGAGCGCCACATGTTAGTCCATGGGCCTAAGCGTCCCTACGCTTGCCTGCTCTGTGACCATGCCGTGACCAAGATGGTTGCCCTCTCTGCTCATGTCAGGAAGCACCTCTTCCTGTACGTGTGCTCCGTGTGTAACGAGAAGTTTGTCAGCTCACAGAGGCTGAAGAGTCACTTGACAGAGTGTCACCCAGGACTAGATCAAGAGCAGACCTTCACTGACTCCATCAACAGCAGCTACTATTTGGCTCAGCCTGGAGGAGACATGCTGGGGAGTGAGGCGAGCATGGACACACAGGAGTGCCGGATACCACAGGAGAGAGAAGAAGACAGAATACGAGAAGAGGACGGACAACATGGCACAGGGGGGAAGGAATGGGAAGATGTGGAAAGAGAACAGCTGAGAGAAGAGAGAGAGCAAGAGAATGAAGAAGAACAGGCTAATAAAAATCCCGCTGAAAGTTTAGAGGCAGTGCCGCTGATAGATGGAGAGATGGGAAAGGAAGTAGGAATAGAAGAGAGAGAAGCACAGCCAACCTTTAAAGACGGACAAGAAGAAGCAGCAGCAGAGAAGATGTCACACATTAACACGCCAGACTCATGCAGCTCTGCAGCTGAAAGACTCAAAGAGGACTCGCACACCTTGTTATCACAAGAGAACATTCAAAGTCCACACTTAGAGGCTGGGACTCAAAAAAATGGACACGCACCTGCTGAGAACACACGCACATCATCTTCATCATCATCATCACGAACTATAACCCCGTCTGATGCCAGCGCATGCACACATTTGTCTGCAGGTCCAGACAACAGCCAGGCTGCACAATCAGAGGAGGTAAATGCAAAATTATAATATGATTTAATTCCTAATGAAAATATTTCTTCTTTAGATGTTACCTCGTTTATGTTTTATATTTACACAAACGAGGAAGCACCTCCACATTAGCTGTATTATTCTTTAAGATCACAAACCAATATTACCAAGAGAAAAAAACACATTTTGTATTTTTTTTTTTTTTTTAAATGGTGAAAACAAGTGTAGTTTTACTGGGATTAGATTCCTTAATCTGGTCGTATCCTTCTTCCTATTTGTATGACTTTAAATATGTAGATAGTCCTGCTTAATTTGCCAATGCAGAGATTCAGTTTGAAGTAGCGTCCTCTGCATGAGTGCTGAGCAATAACTATTTTATAGTGTGTTTAGTTCTCACGATAAATCATCTCCGATAAATCACTCATGGTAAGAAGACAAGCATTTTTATCCAGTCTTATACTGAGGTTGCATTTGTCCATTTCTGCTGGTAGGTTTCAGAGGGTTCCCATCACAGTGCATTCGAGCAGGTGTTTTCATCCCTTCAGAAGACTCAGCTCAATATGGAGACTTTCCAGCGGCTTAGGAAAATTTATGGAGAACTAGAATGTCAATACTGCGGTAAGACAAATAAAAAAACAAAACTCTTTGAGTAGATTGGATTTGCTTTGTCCTGCTTTTTTTAATATTCACTTAACTGTAATTTACTGTTAAATACTGTGTGCAGCTCCTAATCACAGTTTTGTGCCGCACAGGTAAACTGTTCTGGTACAGAGTCCACTATAACAGCCATGTGCGCACACACACCAAGGAGCACCTGCATTACTGCTCAAAGTGCAGCTACTCTTCCATCACCAAAAGCTCTTTAAAGCGACACCAGATCCAGAAGCACAGTGGCTTGCTGCTGACTTGTTCGAATCCTGACTGCAAATACAGCACGCCTGACAAATACAAACTTCAAGCACATATGAGAACACACAAAGAGCAGGTAACTAGCCTGAGCAGACCAGTTCCTAGTGATAGGTTCTTAATATGTGGTGCTGTTGAATTTATACACTGAGGCTTAAACAACTAAAAATGATTGCTCCTTCAGCCTTTCCTTGTGTCTTCTCTTCAATTACAGGGGAGGAGTGAGACGTGTCCTGTCTGCCATCGTAATTATCCAGAGCACAGACTAAAGCACCACATTAAAACGTCACACCCTGGTAAAGAACACACAAGCATTGCTGTGTCACTACAAAAAACTATATAACTCATTCTTGTTTGTTTTTATTTTAAAGCAGATTCAGATCTGTCTTTTTAAAACTGCCAGTATTACCTTTTGCTCCTGCCTCACTAAATCCAAATTATATTATTATATAATTATATATATTATATTATTATTATAACTTTTTATTGGGCACGTATTGTGAGCACAGTCAGTCAGGTAATTTTATATAAAAATAATGTTGCTTTCATAAATACACAGTGTAGAATGGTCTTCCAGCAAACTGATGTGATTTCATAAACTTAATTTTAATCTATTAAAAATACACGCGGAACTGATTTGTGGAAGCTGCCATGTTGGCCCACCATCTTGAAGTGGCTGAGATGGACTGGCGATGTTCCACCTACTTGAGTTTTATGTGTCTGGCTAGAGACTGTCCACAGACTGTCCACAGACTGTCCACAGACTGTCCACATACGTAGTACGGCAAAGATGGAGGAGAAGAGCTCGTAGGCATTTCTGTCCCATGGTGGCAAATTTTAAGTAGTGCCTCCACCATCAGACTCAGGATATGTAGGATGATGCTTCTGTTTAATCATCCGAGAACCCGTCCCCTTCACCAAAAAGTAAAACAACTCAACTGGGATCTGGATAAAAACCTCATCCTCCCCTTCCGCACGTTAAGCCACATTTTACAAACTCAATTCAGAGCTCTAACACACAAAATATCCCTAAACACGCTTATTTATTCCAGATATTAATTGTTATCAGCAGATTAAACATGTGGCCGCCCCGTCTCCAGAGAGCTTTCAAAACGAGCCAACTAAACAACAACAACAACAGCTAAGCTATGCGTCATAAACTAAGTTATGCCAGCTAATGTTAGGCTCGAGTCTCTTAAAAATCACACTTTCCCTCTGATAAATAGTTTGATTATACTGAACAAGAACTTTTTCACTAAGTGTCCGAGTCCAACAATGTTAGATCCACTTCCAAGAAACTTTCCCTGATGCTGCTTAACAGCAACAATTGACTGCAATCTGCTGACATCTACTGGTTAGATTTTACACCCCGGACCTTTAAATGATCAAAGTGTTGCAGTTGCTTTCAGCCAAAGCTGTCGCACAAGGCTAAAATAAATAAATAGCAAAGCTAGTTTCTGTTGCTAACTTTCACAATATTTTGATGCCCATTAGAAATTTGCCATCTTGTACATTTACTGCATGTTTCTTTGTTTGCATGGATGTTTTGGACAGACACTCTTCCTATACAAGGTAAAGGACTGATGGTGCAGCGTGCAGAGAAGTGCCCTTACTGTGACTCCTACTTCCTAAAGAACAGCAGTGACTTTCAGCAGCATATCTGGGCCCATCAAGGTCTGATAACACTCTGCTCTTTAAAGCTGCCGACACGCACACAGCACAAGTCCTCAGCACATGTGGGCGAGCACCTCTGCACAGAGTTTTACTGTATCATTATTTTTGAAAGCTGAGTTACCATCTGTCCCTCTTCCTCCTGGCCGTCGTCCAGAAGAATGAAGCAGACTGCAAATACACATGCAGATGTTGTTGAGGGAAATTGGCCCATTAGTCAAGTTACTCTTAAAATGATGAAAACAAAAACAAGCAAAATTGTCCATGTGTGATGCTGGCAAAAGAAACACTTTAATGGCTATTTTTCTTTTGCACTGGTCTCTGCAGCAGGACTTTTTGTTCTGCAGATGTTTTTTTTAAAGGTGAATGAGATTGCTAAAATTACTTTAAGACTGAAGAATATGTCCCTGCTCGGCTGAAGCTGCTTAATATATACAGCCTGTTCATATCTGCTGTAGAGTACAACATTTTGTCTTGAGGAAGCAAATTGCTGTACTCGCTTGATTTGATAAGTTTTTTTTCACCTCGTCAGTTTATAAAACAACAATTTTCAAAAAAGTTTATCTGGCTTTATTTTCTTTTTCTTTCTATTCTAATACTTGGCTGACTCTAATCCAGATCACCGATGGCTGCACCTTTTCAACAGTCACTCGTAAATACAATTGGCACCAAGTATCCATAAAATATCCACTTTAGTCGCGTATCTCTTAAAAGTTCAGGAGTAAAAACATTTTCCTGCTGAGATTTGCTGTTTATGGCTTAAATATAATTTGATTGCATTTGGAAACGAAGATTTCCATGTTCAAAATGTCTATTTATTTTTTGCTTAATAATTTAATTTAATTGCTTAATAATCTTTTCTGCTGGCAGCTTGTTAAGTGTGTGTTTGTATGTTGTTGTCTGTGTGGGTAGGTTTGAAGCCATACGTCTGCAACGTGTGTGACTATGCAGGTCGCAGTAAAAGCAACCTGAAGACTCACATGAACCGACATAATACGGAGAGACGTCACCTCTGTGATCTGTGTGGGAAAAAGTTCAAATCTAAAGTCACGCTGAAAAGCCACAGACTGAGCCACACAGATGAAGGTATGCACTTTGTTAAAATTACATTATGTATTTCTTTAATATTATAATTTAAAATTAATGATAACTTTGCGTATGTCACAAATGCTCTTAATGACCAGTGATGATAAATGTCACAGTGTTTACTTTGCGTCTGTCCAGGGAAGCGGTTTCAATGTTCAGAGTGCGACTTCACCTCGGTCTCTAAACCTTCCTTACTCAGACACATGGAGCAGCACGCTAAATTTAAGGTCAGATTACATCTAACCTTACCATCCTCAGTTTTATTATTATTTATCTTTTAACAGAATATAAATAGAGCGACAAACCATCAGGGTCCGTGATTCCATCTCAAATCAACACGGGCCTTTTATGATACAAAGTTTCAACACCTATAATGATTACTGTGAGATTTTAGCATCATTTATCAAATATCAAAGAAGAAAATATATACTAATAAAAAAAGAGTAGAATAAAGAAATACAGATGACTGAAAATAGTGTAGCAGCCGTAATCCTTACACCAAACTCCTTGAACCACAAAACTTTCATGCAAATCTCAAACGGTCGAGCAGAAAATGTTCTAAAAGTTGGTTGATTTCAAATGAAATGACCCATCAGCATTCTGTATTTAAAAAAAACTTGCTTTAGATATGCTGCAAAATTTTACCCAACAAGAGAAAACTAGAATTAAACAGCAGCACTAACATGTGTTTGTCTCTGTAGCCGTTTCGTTGTGCTCACTGTCACTACTCCTGCAACATTGCTGGCGCTCTGAAGCGGCACTACAATGTGAAGCACCCGGATCAGAGATACGAGAATGCCGGACCCGGATTGCCAAACCCTGACGCCCTGAAACAGCAAGGTCCTAACTCTGCTCTCCCTCCACTATGTCCAGGCACCTTGATTATTATTAATTAATATATAATTTCACTGCAGCTAGACATTTGTAAAACATTTGAATACAGCGTTGACATTTGTTTTCTCTTGGCAAGCTCTGGTTACTACATTGTCTGACCTCTGTCGTAGCTGTAATTGTTGTCTGACTTAGAGTATGTAGGGTTTCAAACAAAGTGTAATATAGCTCTTTGTGTGTGCTTATGTTTAGGAGGTATGAAGTGTCCCGAATGTGAATTTGTTTATGGCACAAAGTGGGAGCTGAACCGTCACCTGAAGAGCAAACACAGTCTGAAAGTGGTAGAAGGCCCTTGGGAGGTAAACAAATACACAAGATACAATGATAATAAAATAAAGCTAGCTGGGTGTGAACGCTGAAGTGTGTGGACTGGTAGCCTAGAAAGGGTATTCTGTTTATCCGGATGTAGAGTTTACTGTAGAGAAACGGGGCCCGGCGAGCTACTGTAGCTCTTCTGTGTTGTGCCATCTGCTTGATCCAGAAGAGAAGACTAACTGCTCCATTAGTAAGACTCTTTGGTTATTGTTTTGGTATCAGGAATATTGGAACAGATCATTTTCTCTAAAAATCACGTCTCTGTGGCTTTCAAACCCAAAAACATACTACGCCAAAGAACTGGTCTACCCCAAGGATTGGGTCCCCCGGCACAAAGAGAGTAATGTAGTGCAGGTAGTGAAGTACCTGGAGGATTGCTGTGAATTATACATTGGGGAAAACAAACAGCCTCTGGCTAAGAGCTGCTACTTTCACCCAATTTATGCTTCAGCAGGAAATCTACTACGTAACTTGATCTGACACTGAAGAGATTACTTAAATGAATGAGAAAACATTTCTCCCACATCCAGATGAACAGGATTTCTATACATGAATGATTGAGCATGCATCCAAACATAGAATGAAATTTTATCACTTATTTACCGCTGTCCTGTTTGGCTAAATAAAGAAGGTAAACATTGTATCCACACCATGTCATCCATACCATGTTAGCACCTTAGTATCCCATAGCTGTAGAATGTTACCATTGGGTTTATTTGTAGTAACTAGAAACTAACTTAATATAATCTCTTCCTTGTGTATGAATACGTAGGTGGGAGAGGAAGTAGAGGCGCAGTATGTGTCTGTGGAGGATGAACAGCACCTGTCAGAGGCAGCATTAGCAACCCTGCAGGACAACGGTAAAACCTTCAAGAAGCAGCAACAGCTTCAGGATAACTGAAGCTGTTTTATGTGCTTATAATGTGCGTTTACCTATGTCCTATATAACACTGAATTCATTTAGTGCCTTTTCTGTTCAGTTAACATCCAGCAGATCACTGAGCTCAGTTCAGAGACTCAGGATGCTGTCACCT
Organism: Rhamphochromis sp. 'chilingali'; assembly: GCF_963969265.1. Taxonomy (NCBI): domain Eukaryota; kingdom Metazoa; phylum Chordata; class Actinopteri; order Cichliformes; family Cichlidae; genus Rhamphochromis; species Rhamphochromis sp. 'chilingali'. Next base: position 10,007,304 of record NC_137938.1, read on the forward strand.
CCATGGTCGCCATGGCTCCAGGCACTGTAGCTGTTGTACAGCAGGTGAGCGACAAAACATCACCATGTAAGGAGGTGAGATTTTACAAAATGGCAAAAAGTTTATGTTGAGCTGTCTCTGAAGTTGCAGGTGGCCGACGAGCAGGAAGTCGGTAACTGCAGCAACCAGCTGATGGTGGTAAACACAGAGGGGGCCCTAAATGGTGACCAGGTGATGGTGTTAGAGGAGGGACACAGCCTGGAGGCACTGACAGTCCTTACTCAGGGAGACGACACACACCACTATATTGTCTACGTACAGGAACACACTGTAGAAATCAACTAGTGTTTTGCTACCATTTTACCATAATGTACCAATAAACAGTAAAATATGGATTTAGCAACATTTTCAACACTTAGTTACATATATTTTTCAGACAGTAATGAAATTAAGTGCAATACGCCTGTGATAATGTGGTATATTTTGTACTAACAAAGTATATTTTAATAAAATCTCTTCCCTTGAATGTGCTTGCTTCATTTCATCAAATTTAATGACAGGCTCATAACATGGTGCAATATACTGTATTAGAAATACCACAAAGCAGACTTCCCAGTAAACACCAGGTAAGAAGAAGGTGGAAGTTAAAACCACAGATACCATTCTAAAATGAAAATAGTACCATGCAAACTGATTCATGTGTAATTTATTCGCACATTTATTTGTCGCTGAACCGCATTAAATATTATTAATTTACCTAGAACGGCTCTAATACAAATGATGTAGTTCCGTCTCAGTCCAATAGATGGCGGTGAAGAGCCTTTTGAGTGCTAACAGTGCATGTTAGTTTGCGCAGAAGAAGATGAACTGGTGGGAAATTTGACGCGAGTGTTTTTCTATTAACCGAAAGAGCCCAATAAACAAACAGCAATCCTATATTTACTAATATTTACTGGAGATGGACCGGTATGTTTTAGTTATATCTTTTTGCCGAACTGATGACAAGTCGCCGGATGGTTTTAAATGTAAGTTTTCATTTAACTTGGAAACATGTAATACTTCCTCTGCCAGTACCTTAAAAGTGTGCAGACTTAGCCCGTGTTAGCTTTGTAACTGTAAACTTCGTCTGGCTGAGCTCTTAATATCGTCCTGACTTTGTTAACCTTTGTTCGTATACGTTTGTGTTTCACATTTTGTTTGTAATCACGATGGTTATCCGGTCAAAGAATTTGAAGAGTGAACTATGCTAGCAGCTTTTAACAAATTTGCTACTTGTTGTTCTTTTCAGTCTTAAATAAATCAGAAATCTGCTTGTAATGAATCCTGACAGCTCAGTTTTCACTGATCGCAGGTTTGGAGCCACTAAAGCAGATATATGGCAGACTCGTGGACATCTCCACTCAGGAGTCAGAGAAGGTTTCTGTGTTTCCAGGTACAGTAACAGATAGATAACTTAGATAGTTGCTCTATCTATTGGTTCTAGATACTGCACATTAATCACTAATCAGCATCACTGTAAATGTTCAATTTTCAGTGGTCATTTCTTGGCCAGATGCTAAATTGGTCATCAAATCAGTCATAAAGGAACACCGTTTAAACCTATTTACGAATACATGAGGCAAAAATAAGATAAGAAGTAGTAGTTTGCAAAATAAAACATATACAAAGCAAACAGTTTTTGTAAGACACTGTTGCATTGTCAGAGCTTCTGTATAGCAAAGTATTCTAGAGTCAAATGTGAATCCATCTATCTGACAGCTGAAGTTTGGCTCAAATTGGCTAATGCAACAGGACAATGATCCCAGGCACAGCATCAAATCTGCTTCCTCAGAATGGTTGAAAAAGAAAAGAATCAAGATGTTGCAGTGGCCCAATCAAAGTTCAGACCTCAGCCTGGCAGAAATCCTGTGGCAAAAACTTAAGAGAGCTGTGCATGAAAAATCAGTGAACTGAAGCAACATTGTAAATAAGAGTGGTACAAAATTTCTCAACAACCATGTGAGAAAAGATGAAGTTATTGCTATTAAAAGTGGTTCTACAAGTTATTGAATCGTGCGTTGTACTTAGTGTTTTACAGCTGTATATACTTTAGTGTTGTATCAGTGTTAAGACAGACCAAGTTATTTCCCTTCCTTACATCTTTCTCACTGCATGTTTTCCCAGCTTGTTCTCTCAGTGGCAGCCCGTCAGCTCGGAGGTGGTACGTTGCTGTTCAGGCTTGTCACGGAGGTGCACAGGTGAGACACTTGGAAGATTCAAGAGCATAGATATGGTGCCTGTATATACAGCTTTTTTATGTGTGATGCTTTAAATTGTCACAAGTTGTCAAAGTCTGCACCAACGTAGCTATTGTGTCATTTCCTTTCTTACTTCTTACTTATTAAATACAATATCAGCTTTACAACAGTTTTATTCATCTTTGCAATGGCAAGTTAGGAATTGGTACAGAATGCCGTTATTAAAACTGCAAAAGCACTTTATGCTTCATACTTAACCACATTGACACACATTTGACAAGGAAACAATGCAGAATTTTACCTTTCAAACTGTTAAGTTGTGAATAAAGAATTCTGGATTTAGTTTAGTAATTGTCTCTTGTTTGGCAGTTTTGCACCTCTAAATGGGAAGAGTTGAGCCTTCACAGATGTGACGGTGAGGAGGAGAAACCCACTTCTTTGGAAGCTTGTTTGGGTTCTCTGAAGAACCAGGAGGCACCGGACCAAAAGGCTGATGAGCTGACACTGACAGAGTGAGATGATAATAATGATAATGTCTGCAGTTATTGTCCGTAACAGGGATTTGCTCCATCTATCCATTCAAGAATCTGCGTGACAGTGACATGTCAGCTCATCTGTTCTCAACTTTTAACAGGCTGATGGAGGAGGCTGCAGAGGGACTGCATGTGCTGTCAGACAAGCTTCCACCTCCAGGTACTGTTATCCAGTTAACATTGGTTACTTTCTATACTTATATATCTTCCGCCTTATAATTTTTATATAATTTGCTCGCAGTTTTGAAGCTGTTAACTTGGATCTTATAAGGCTTTTACTAAAAAAAAAAAAAAAAAAAAAATCTAGTTTGAGGATTTTTAATCCACAATGCTTCCACACAGCACTTCTCAGGTGACTTCGATGATTACCTTTAGGGCGCAGTTCGCCACTTCAGTTTCTTCCATTCTGCATTAAGAAAAAAAAACGAAGATTGGCTTGTTTTACTGATGGGAAAAAAGAACAAGAAGTTTGCTGCACAAAATAATTTCTCATGGGGCGATTGTGTCTTAGCCAAATCAAGGAATTAAAACTTCTTCTTAAAAGAGTGCTGTTGAATTTTAAGCAGTTAGATTCTGAAAATCTGCCTGCTGCAACCTTGTGGAAAAGGTTGCCTGCTGTACTGCATAAATCTGTGTTCACCAATGCTCTGACTTCTTTGCAAATCTCCCTCGTGAAGTGTTTTCTTTTTTGTTTGTTTTTTTTAAGAGAAGGTTTTTTGGCACACAGTCTCCGCAGGAGTTCAGAAACAGTTACCCTCTAACTTTAGTTACCCTGAGGAGCCAGAGTCACTACAATTCTTGTAATTTGGTTTTGATAACAAGCGATTCTGCCTACTTTTTAAAAGCTCACGACTTGCCTTGATACGTCCTACCAAGAGATGGATGGATGGAAAGAAAAAATTAATAAATAAAAGAAGGAAACACTGTGTCCTTTTGTTTCCTATGTTTTTCAATCAGGTAAAGCCTTGCTGGATGTTCTGGTGCTGGGCTCTGCTGAGCAGTCCCCTCCTGTTAAAGACCTCCTGCCTCTGCTGGGAGCCGTCAAACACATGTCCTCCTGGCATGCTGCAAAGATCAGTGTCATCACACAGCACACACCTGGGTGAGAAGATGAAAAATACCCATGCATTACACTCTATTAGGGGTGGGTTTTGATAATCGATTTATCGATTAAACCTCACAAAATTTCAACAACCACCAAACAGCTAAAACAATGAATGAGAGCAGGTACACGGATTCTGCACATAAATGTAAACATAAAGCGCGGAGCCGCTGACGGATCAGAATCAGTGAGATGTCGTCTTTCTCACCCGGTCGGGGCTGAAAGCCAACAGCTCGCTGATTCTGATGTTTCGGCAGGTCCGCGCTTTGTGTTTACGCCCTTTTCTAAAGCTGTTAGTTTGATCTCTCTCCAAACAATATTGACCGAACCAGCAGCAAAAGAAGATCCAAACTACGCTTCACATAAACATTGTCATGGATTCCCTCTGACTTTTGCTGTTTTGCTTCCAACACGATAAAATCACACTTCATGCACAGCTCTCTCTCTCTCTCTCTCTCTCTCTCTCTCTCTCTCTGTCACAAGTCTACCGTTGTTTACAGCGCTGTCGGCCGCTGTTGTTGTTGTTGTTTTTTTTTTTTTTTTTCTTTTACTTCTGAAAAGAAAACCTAATTTCTGCTGTTCAATAGACTTCTGAACAAATTTAAACTTTTTAAAATTATGCAAAATGCAAAACGCTTAGCCGTGTCTCTAATCAAACCGCTGTAACTTCAGAGGCAATGTTCATATGTTGATTAATGGTTTTCTTTCGTTTTTGATCTACTGCAGAATATTTTTATAAAATCCCAGGCCAGGAAAATCACCTTCATGTTTTTCTGTGTTTTATCTTCAGCTCCTACACACAAAGGCATCTTCTGTGATGCTCACACCTTTGATAAAGTCTTGCGAGTGTCAGCTTCCTTTTTATAGATACAAAAATATGTAAATGTACTGATCTGAATTATAATATTTCTGACTGTCTGAGGCAAAATTTCCCAGATACAAATCGAATTGAATCGAATCCTTTCGGGACCTTGTGAATCGGAATCGAATCGATTCTAGAAATCAGTGACGATACCCAGCCCTGCACATTCCCTCTTACTGAAGAATGCCAAATAGGCCTTCACTTAAACTCTTTAACAGCAATGCAACCTATGAAAAATGGGCTTTTTTGTAATGTCCTTTAATTCTTAGATTTTATTTTGTAACTTTGAAAGGAGCCTTGTTTTTACTGTAGGAAACTTTTCAAATAGTGCTATTTGTGAACTTAAGAGCTTGAAAAAAAGAAAAGTTTCACCTCTCATCCAAGAGGCTTCTTCAGTTCTAAAAACAAAAGGTGGAGAGTCCCAGGGATTTAGGCTACAGCCACACTAGACCGGATAGATTTGAAAACGGCGTTTTTGTCTGAAAACGCTCCGTGTCCACACTAGCGTTTTCAGTCGTTTTCACAGAGTTGTGGGTCCACATTGAAACGGCTGAAAACGCTTACGTTCCAGTACTGCGCATGCGTGAAACGCAAGATGATTCGGCCTGCCTAATTTCTGTCTGCCGTTTATTTACTTTCCGGCTCGTTGAAACGTGTCGGCAAAATGTCGAGGAAAAGCACCGAGTTTTTTAAATGGACTAACAATGAGGTGGAGTTGTTGCTGCGAGTAACACAAAAGTACAAAGTTGCAAAAGCAAGTGAGAATTAAAGAATTTGAAGAAAGCATGTACAAACTGATATTAATCTTTAATAGGGCTGTCAAAATTGAGAGCAAACAAAACAACTGCTGTATAATGCCCTCCACTATCTTAGTTTAATTTGTCACATGACTGACTAAAATGTGTCATCGTTTTCGAAAGTCTCCGTTTTCGCTGTCCACACTGCAACGCGAAAGCACCATCTTCAAATGTATTTGTTTTTGAGAGCGTTTTCCTTCGGGGAAGAAATTCGCCGTCTCAGTGTGGACGGGAGGCCAAAACGGAGAGAAAACGATGCGTTTTCAAACAAAAACACATTAGTGTGGACGTAGCCTTAATCCCTAGTATGGGCTTTCCCCTTAGAAGGAGGTCGTTGGGACCACTGTTGATTATGTGTGTCATTCCACGAGCCAAGGTGTGACAAAAGGTGTAGGTCATTATCATTACTTGGGGTTAAAGGTGAAATCAGTGTGAGTACATGGCCCATCTTATCATGTGACTTGTTGAGGTCACCTAAAGTGAGGTGTGAGTGGATTGTAGGTGGCAGACAGCTGATGGCCTCTTTCACTCCTCCAAAACCATTGGTCTTCCCGGTCCAGTATGTGAACATTGGCATCATTCAAAGAGTGACATTCATCTTTTAGCTGCAGATGTACCGTCGAGGTGACTCTCCTGTGTTGTGCCATGTGTTTGTGGAGTGGCTGTTTTGGTTTTCTAATGTAGAGGTCTGAGTGCTCCTCATTGCACAGCACAGCGTGCACTCAGACACTCAGTGTCTGAGTTTTTTCCTTGGGATGAACCAGGTTTTGTCTAAGTGTGGCTGGGACTGAAGTGCACTGAGATGCTGGGGTTGGAGAACATTCTCCTGTTTCCTCTAATAAACTTGGTACATAAGGGATGACAATGTTGTTCCATCAGTCATCGCCTTTCTCCCTAGTTGATGTCTGATCTTCTTTCCTGTGTATCTTTGGTAATTTGATGAAGGCCCAGTTGGGACAACCACATGTTTTAAGAGCTTTATTTACGTGTGTCTTCCTTCTCTTTCCATCTGTGCCTTAGAGGGAACGTTGGTAGGGTGTGGTGTAGGGTCCTGTTCAACCCAAGTTTGTGTTTCAGTGGGTGATGGGAGTCGATGAGTATGCATGAGAGGGTTTCCAGTGACTTAAAGAAGTCCATTTTTTCCCTTCATTTTTAAGCTCTTTAGACAACCATGACTTGGATGACTGGGAATGTACACAAACCCATTATTAATGAAATCCTCCTAGCTCACCACTAGGGGGAGTTAGATGGATAAATAAGAGAAGGTGCTGACTTGAAGTAATGGATGGATACACATGGATGAACATTTCTGCAGAAGCACTCTTAATGATAAAAACAACAAATTAACTTTGGCAACATGAAGACAGATAATCTCAGGAGATGCCAGAATGACCTTTTTCACCCCCTAACATAAGGCATCAAAACACCACCTACCTGATAAGAACTAGACATCTTAAATGTGACAGGCTTATTGGTATAACGTGAATGTACGATTAACATTTGCAGAACTGTTGTAGGCAATAAGAAAACCTGACACATGGGCTTGAATATTGCTGTCTAACAGAGAATAAAAGTTACTCGGGCTCATCAAGCGATTCTTGTTTTCTTCATTCAGATGGCAGAAAATGGCGTCCTCCATCAGCGCCGCTTTGGTCAAGCTGGCTGACTTGGACAGCTGTATTGACTCCAAAGAAATATGGAGGGGAAGCCTGCTTATCAGAGAGAAGAAGGTAAGGGTTGCTGGGGTAACTTCTGGAGATGGTGCACATTTTCAGACTAGTGATGTACTCAGATGTGCACAGGACAGTTGTGTGAATGAGCTGAATATTTTAAACAAAAGAACTGAAGAAACGGAGTCGGAGATCTATCCAATCACTGAATAAATATCAAATTGCTGTTATTATCAACTTCTTGAAATTGCAGGACACTGCCTCACCACAGTCAGAATTTGGAAAAGTGAAACTGCTGAAGCTATTTAACAAAACACAGCTCCAAAAAAATTGGTCACAATTCTCGCTTGGTGGTCAAAGTTTGAGACGGAAATGGATATGAGCAAAAATTTTAACTTTAATTTACATCACATATTCCATAAACTCCCCAGTAATACAAGTTTTTGGTTAAAAACTCCCCAAAGAAAAAAAACAAAAAACTTTGTAATTTTTACTGCAGCAGCTGCATAGCAGGTCTTTATAACTGTGGTGGGCCAAAAGGGCCAACTTACTATTGAGACGGAGGATTTTAATAAAGATTCTGTGGATGCTGTAAACCTCAGCTGTTTGTCAGTTACAGGAAAGCGGAGACCTCTAGGAAAGTGTGTCTGTGGATGCTGTTTTGCTTACCAAAGAGAGGACTGTGAAGTCTTGTGTCTGTATACACTTGCTTGGATGTAATTGTTCCAAACCTAGCAATGTGGGTGTAATTGGTGGTTTCAAAGGAGCAATGAAGGGAAAAAAGCTGTTTGGTAGGTACAGGCTGTTGAGGGAATGAACATCTTTTGTTTTAACCACTGTGTATGTGAGACTTTGTGTGTCTGTGTTTGCAATTTCTGGACAAATACTGTTGTGGGCCAGAGAAAAAGCCGTGTCCTTTTGAACTTTCCAGCTTGCTTGTCCTGGGCTTTTTATTACGAACACATCCTCCTCTGTCACATCAAACCTCTGCATGTCCTCCTTCACAACATCCATGAACCTCCACTGAGGGCTTCGTCTTTTCTTTCTGCTGGACAGCTCCATCTCCAGCATCCTTTGTCCAATACATCCACTATCCCTGCTCTGCACAAATGCAAAACATCTCTGCCTCACATCATGCTGAATGAATCTGGAAAATTACTGGAGGTCATTAAAGGGTCATGGGAAAAGGCACCGTCCTACTGGCATTGACCTGGCAGAGCTGAACTAGCTGGTATCAGTTCAGCCCAGCTTGGCCCACTTTGACCCATTAAACCCCCCTCCTATCAAGTTTTTTATTTTTTATTTTTTTTATTTTACTGGGGCATGAAGCTTATTGAAGCCAAGTGTTAAAGAAGATTGCTGGAAATAATGAATCAGTAAACATAAATTATAGCTTTATGGTGCAGTTTGTCAAATTTCTTTTGGCTGTCATATTCTTGACAGTTTTCCCTTCTCCTTGTCATGCTCATACAGTAGCCACTTGCTACTCACGAGGTAGGCCCACCATAATGCACACCTTACTTTATGATCCTTTTGACTTTTTAACTGCACCTGTCATTTAACTGAACATCATGTTGTTTCAGAAAGACTTGAAAGTAGCAGCTGAGACCATAAACACATCAGCAAAGTGTTTATGGAGGTCATAAATTGAGTGATATAAAGTGTATAAAGAAGCGACTAGCTGGCCATTAGAAAGAAAGCAGACTGAGATTCGATGGGGAAGAACTTCAACATCAATTTGAACAACTCTGCAGTGCTTTTGTGAAATAGAACAGGTTCCTCCAGTTTGGGCCAATAATCTCATGAATAGCATTTTAAAGAGTGAAGGTTATTGTAGCATCGCATTGATGCTAATTCTGAAACGAGGGTTTCACAGTCATGTGGATGTGGTGTTTAGGTGTCCTTATATTTGCTTGTTTCCATGCATTTCCTGCTTTCCTACAAAGTAACTGTTTTGGCGTCAAAGTAACCAGGCTGAGGTGATGTGACAGCATTTTTTTTTTCTGTTCCTACTCTGGAGATTACTTCAGGCACACTTGTTTTTTTTTTGTCTTTAAGTGAAAACTCTGGCAGGTGCAGTAGTTTTCTTTTCTCTGGACCGAATTTGCCAATTTTGTGCTGTTCTTTCATGGCCCTCTGGGGAGAATCAGCAATCTGTTTCACTGTGAGGTTTCCTTGCATGTCTCGTACTGATGGTGTTTTTTTTGTTTGGTTTTTTTTTTTTTTTTTTTTTTTAGAAATCTGGGTGAGACTTTCAGGTCTTATTTTATGATTTTAAACACTGATCGGCTGAAAATATAGATCTTGTCTTTCTTGAAACGGCTCAAAGTAGTGTCTTTGTGTTTTAGTATGTGTGGGATTTTTTGTTTTGTTTTTTTAATATTATAAAATGAAGGTGCAGTGTTGGTGACAGGCACAAGTCTGATATTTCTGAGATAGGAAATATTTTTAAGAACTAAACTGTATTTTTTTTAGTTTCTATTTTTTTTCATTACTGTATGTTTTTCAGTTTGGACCTTAATGTTGGGAAAACTCTGCTTCTAATCTTTAAGTGAAAATATTAAAAACAGAAAAAACAAAATTGAAAATGGTTTATATAACCTTTATAAAATGACATCTCTCATCTAGAGCCTCTACTATAGACTGTATGTAAAAGCTGGACACGGACACTGGGCCATCGACCATGGTTCAGTGAAGTTGAGCTGAGCGATTTTGCTGTCACCATCTTGGTATTTTCAAACTGCATGTGACAAGTAAGAGGCAGATCTGAGAATCTGAGGAGCACAACGCAGGCTTGCCCTGAAGAAGCTACTTTATCAGCCTTGTTAACTCTACTGGGGGTCATCTTTCGTAAAGGGAACATTATCTTGTTCACTTTATAAAAGAAAGACGTTACCAAGGCTTCAGTCACATGGGCCAAGGGACCCATTGGCGACCCCCTGACAGCCACCGATTGCTATGGAAAAAATATGAATGACCTGACTGGTTTATGAGTGCGAGTGGTTGCTGGAGGATGATGACAGTTGCTAGATGAAAACCAGTTGTAAAGATGTATTAGGTTCTGCACTGAAAACCTCCTTGTGTTTGCTTTCATTGCTACCATTGCCATGGTCATTCATCATTTGCATTCGAAACTCTGCCTTTCGAAACTTGTCGGTGGTAGTGGTAAGGCACAGCTTTCAGTTTAGAGGTGACTATTCTCTATTTCCTGTGGGAAACCAAGGACATTTGCAATCTCAAGGACATTTTTTTTTGGGGCACCAACTGATTTCATCCAGAATCATACAGCACCCTCCAGGAGCCACTGGCCAAACTGTCATGGAATAAACAATTAAATGAATAACTTTGCTGAGGCGATCACAGAACAATCTCTAGGACTGTGTAATGGACTGGAAGTCCCATAACCTTTTATACACCCAGACTTTCAAATTTTTATTTTTTAATTTTTTTAATTGAAACCAGAGGACTTAGAAAGAGTGCAGGTTTGGGGCACTCCTGCATTGTCCTCACTTTTAAGACTGGGAAGCTTTGACTATCTTTTGTGTACAGTCTGTGACCCTAACAGTAAAGTGTATAGACACCGTATGTTAGATTATCAACCAATGTGCTCCAAGTATGGTGCTCTAAGGCAGGCTCGCAGCGTCTCCTTCACTAAAGTGACCTTTTCTGAGTTGCTGCCCTCTGAACGAGTGAGTTCTAGAGACACTCAGTAAAAGCTTCAAGGTTTGGAGAAGCCAAACAAAGGAAAATTCCCAAAAGAATAAACCCTTCTCTGAGAGCAGCCAACACCATTTTACTCCCATTTGATACAGTTATGATGTCTCTATATGTGTTTGTGTACACGTAACTCCAAAGGGCACAGCTATGCCGAGTTATTTTTGAGATATTATTCAGACAAACACTGAAGCTGTAGCATTTGTTAAAATGCACTGATGTCAAACAGTTTGCATTTCTCTGTTGTAGGTTGTACAAATGTTTCTAACTGCATATACACTGACTGTGTCATGTATTATTTTTCTCCTCAGTGTGTGTCAGAACTCCGCTTTGATGGTTTTTCTCTGCATCAGATATCAGAGTCTGGTCTTTTGGAAGCTCCACACATGACCACTGACCACAAACTGCAGTCTGAGGTGAGCTCTGACTCCTAAGTTTCATTGGACCTTTTGTTGAATTGAACTTGAGATGACCTCAAACCAAACTTTGGAAGCATTTCACAGTTAATCAAAACAAGGCTGTCCTTTGGTGCTCAAGTTTTTGACAGCCAGCTCAGTAATCAGTTAACTATTTTCTCTGACTTTGTTTTCCAGAAAGTCAAATTAGTCCTTGTTGTGTCCTCCAACAAAGATTTAGTGCCCAGCTTGCGAGCAGCTGCTCACAGCAGCAGTCTTCCACCAGAGTGCTGTAGGGTGTGCACTTGATCCAAACTTTGTCAGTGAGAACGTCTTATATTGAGAATTGTAATGCAGCTTGAGAAAAGACTACTCTCTGTGTGTGTTTGTGCAAACTTCAGGGTAAAGTTTTGGCAGAGCAGATAATAGCCCAGTTTGTATTACTGTAGAGCCAGTCTTGCTTTCAAGCCGTCCAGTAGAACGAACCCCCCACTGTCTATTTCCAAATGAGAAGCGTCACGTCCTGGTTGACCTTTATTCACACTGTGCAACCTGTGACAGATGATCCATCAGTCAGATAAATCAAATGTATTTTATAAGCCAAATTATTGCCAACCTTTTATGTACGTATGACCTTGCCACCAGAAAATGACACAGAAATAAAGATTTATTATCTCATTGAGGCAGGCCAGTGGTGAAGGCTTCTTCCATGGGAAATCTTTTTCCTGCTTTGCAGTCTGATTTTTTTAATATATAATTTGTAGAGTATTTTTAATGGAGTTATATCACTCGGCACTCACTCTCCGGAACTGAGAAGCTGTTACTGAGCTGTCAGCTCATCTCGATGTCTCCATCCACTCTGAGTCTAGCCTCAGTTAATGTCTGTGTGTCAGAACTGTTGATTGTACATGACAGATATGAGTTCATGCCAAAACTTTAAACTGGTATTCACATAAATATCATGTTTGTGTTCTCTGACAATATATTTAACGCAGTGTTTACAGAACTCTTAATTTTATTAATATGCTATCAGTAAATATTAATAAGCCACATGTATAAACTGCAGGCTATATACAACGTCTGCTTCCAGCTCACTGTTATCACAAATGACAAAAAGCTTAGACTTGTTTTTCATATACAGTCGTATATAATAGATAGAAAATAAAACTGGGAATCTTTTGGCATTTTTTAGCCTCATTAGCAGCACGCAGCACACTGTGATGGTAAAAATCTCCAGAACTATCTAATGGATTGCCATTTGGTTTAGACATTGCTGGTCTGCTTGGAAAGACCCACTGTGATCCTGCTTTAAATAGCTGGGGGGCTGCACACTCACCGGCCAAAGGTTGCAGACTTGTCAGAAACTCTGCAAAATAATAAGAAAAGAGGAAAATGCAGGCAGAGAGTAGGATATCAGCAGAAGGGATGATTATAGGGGATGTTGATAGGAGTAACTTTTTTCAAATAAATATATACATGTTTATTTAATGTGGAATCCAGTGTAGTATACCTTTTTAATTTAGGTAGGTAGTCTTGGTTATGACCATATTTGTGAAGCTAATAAAATTCGTGCCAGCCTGTGCCATACTGTGTATCAGCCAAATATCACGGATGAGTTTGATTCTCAGTGACCCCGACCTCAAGGACAAAGTCGTAGTCAAAGAGCAATTTTTCTGAAAATCTTGTAAATGCAATAACTTGAGAACGAAGCGGCATAGGAGGTTCAAATTGATACCATAGGTACAGTTTGGTCCATAAATATGTGGATATCAAAAACATTTTTCTAATGTTGTAATTTTATAATTTTCTGGTAGAGGTTGATCTTGGTTTTGTCTGTCCAAGAATTTTTTTCCAGAACTGTGACGGCATTTTTAGATGTTTTTTCTTTTAGCAATGTCCAATCTAGCGTTTCTATTCTTGAGGCTTATGAGTGGCTTGCAACTTGCAATGAAACCTCTATATTTACTTTTATGCAGTCTTCTCTTTATGCTAGACTAGGATATGGGCACGCCTACCTCCTGGAAAGTGTTGTTCACTCTGTTTGTGCAGTTTACGGATGGCTTGTTTCACCTGCTCCTTCTACTGCATGTTGTCTGTTCACAGCAAAGCCTTCCACCACACCTCAAATCAACGCCCGGCATTTTATCTGATTAATTGATAATGACATAATGAAGGAATTGCCCACATCTGCCCATGAAATAGCCTTTGAGTCAACTGTCCAATTTCATTTGGTCTCTTGTAAAGAGAGGGTGGCACATCTTAAGGAACTAATCCCTTCATCCATTTGTAATGTGGATACCCTCAAATAAACACTGAGAGGCTACGCATTATGTCCATGTCCATAAATGGAATAGGTTTCAATAAAGAGGTAAAAACTTGTCAGTGTCCAAATATATATGGACCTAACTGTATGTCTACAAAAAATCTTGGCCGACAAGTTTTCCGAAAATCTTTTGAATGCAATAACTTGAAAACAGAGTTATCTTGGATTAACAAATTGATACCACAGATGAATCTACTAAACCTCTCAGACGAGTTTAGAAAACAACAATTTATCATAGTTACATTAATCTACCCGATTTCGTGGTAAGAACAGGTGTGTTTGAAGCTTCCTTCTTATACCAAAAAAGTACTTTGGAGTCCAGTATTGCACATAAACTGATCTGAACTGGAACCCGTATGCCAAGAACTGTCATCTACTTCATCACAAGAGAATACTGAAGAAATAAAAGCATTTCTGATGTTTCACTTACAAACAGCCGGGCCTTGTGGGATGAAAACATAAAACATGTCTAAAGATTTTCTGGATGTATATGTAATATTTAATAGCTCATCTGGTTAATTACTCTAGGAACTCAGCTTTCAGTGTCATTTTCATGGCATATAAGATAAAAGCTAACATGTTATCGAGTTGAGGAGAATATTAGTCCCAAAACCCTTTGGTCATAAAGGAATGTCCAACTCTAGTTCTTACTATAATAATGGCAATCACAGAAAGTGGCAGTATTCTCAGTGGTTTATATCTATGATGGTTTTATTATTTCTTATTCCTGGTTCTTACTCAGCCATTTGCCTTTAAATTGATATGGTGAATAAAGTCACTAAGGCTCATACCCTATTAAGATCTACTGAGACCTGGGAATGATGTGTTATACAACTTGTATTTACAGGGGATTTGTGCCAGTGCATCGGCCACCAACACCAGTTGTGCCTTTTAGAGTTTTATTTATCTCTAAGAGCAGAACTGTAATGTGATGAACTTTCACTAACATTTAGAATCTGAGGTTGTGGCTTTGGCCAAGTGT